>NC_132995.1:70408138-70720038 GCF_048564905.1 Vicugna pacos
TAAGAAATTTAACAGACGGTATGTGCTAGTTTTGGCATAGCTTTAGAACTGACATATATATAATAAAATCACACAGACATCTTTTGACTGCATTTAAAATGAGATTTAAATAGAGATTTTGAAAGGTCTATATAGTCAAGCATTAGGACTTTTATTTTCTAGTTATGTTGTAGCCAAAAAAATAGTGTGAACCATGCTACTTTTATGCAGCAATACAGAGGAGGGAAATTATCTGAAGATTAGGGAAATGGTTTTCAAGAAGAAAAGATTGATTCTTATAATTACCATCTGCCAGGAAACTTGTGAGTAAAAATAATAGAGCAATTTTTAAAGAGAAAATTATGACAGTTTTAGAGGACAGAGCAAACAAAAGAAATGTGTTTCAAGAGATGACATTTGCCAGATAACATTGATTTTTCTGATGCCAATTTGAAAGAGACAAATCTACAGCATACATCAATTTTAGAGAAACATTGTATGGAATCTATCATGACATTTTATCTGGGTCAGAAAGCTTACTTGTTATTAGTATGTTAATAACAGGAACACACTTTATTTCTCATGGGGGTGGTTCGCTTTGCTCCCAGCCTACAGGGAGACACGTCAATTCCATTCTTTTCCTTTTTTCATAGTCTTGATGAATTCAGAGTCCTCTGAGACACTCAAAAACTGGTGGGATCACAGTCACAAGGAATCATGTACCATACGTGATATTCATGGCTTATTTACTTAATCATTCAACAACTATCTATTGAGAGCCTACTAGCACTGGGCGTTGTTCTAGGTCCGGGGAATACAGCTGTGATCAAACACAAAGTCCTTATTCTGATGAAGATTTCATTCTTGCTGTAGAAGGCAGATAAAAAAATTCAAATTATAATATTATAAAGAAGATAAAAGAGGGGGCTGTGGCAACTGAGTGCCCAGTTTGCTATTTTAGACCAAGGAAGTCCTACCTAAGTAGGTGTCATTTAAACAGAGACTAGGATGGGCAAGAATGAACTAACCACATAAAAACCAGGTAAAAGGCAGAGTCAGAAGGGAGAAGTGATATACGATGAAGTCAGAGAGGTGGACTTGGGGCCAGACTTTGCACAGAATTACAGGCCACAGCAGGAGTTAGTATTTTCTCCGAAGTATGTTTGGAAATGCTTTGGAAAGGTAGAGTAAGCCTTGAAATATATTTTACTAAGAGATCGCTCTGGCTTTGGGGTTGAGAATGATTGTGGTGGGTCAAAAGTAGAAGCAGCATGAAAATTTAGTAGGCTCTTCAAAACCCAGCAAATACTTATCAAGTGCCAGGTATGTGCTGGGCACTGCTCTAAGTGTGAGGAACATAACAGTAAACGAAACAGAGGAAACACCCCGCGCTCCTGACGCTTAACTGCTAGAGGATGCTTGGCAACTGCAGTAATCCAGGCACGAGACGATGACGGCTCTCGCTAGGGTGCGGTCCTGAGATACAGAGAAGCTGGAAGATTCTGGATATAACTTTGGAGACAGAAATGACAGCACTTGTTGACGGGTTGGCTATCGGAGAGAAAACAGTAAAGGTTGATTTCGAGGACCTGGGGCTTGTTGGTGTCATTTACTGGGGTGAGGAAGGCTGAGAAATGCTTGAGTAGGAGGAATCTAAGGTTCTGTTTTGGAAATATTAAAACTGAGATGCCTCTTAGTTATCCAAATGGAGCTGTTAAGAAAAGAGTAAGACGCTAATCTGGGGTTTCTGAGGGAGTCCAAGGCTACAGGTAGAAAGCCGCAAGTCATTGATACAGGATGACTGCAACATCACCTCCACTTGCAGAAGAGCAATACTTGCTCAAGAAAGTTCAAAAGTTAAATTAACTTTTTGATTTGATACGAATAATGTCATAAGAACCAAAGGAGGTAACTGTGTGTCTTCGTATCATTCATGTACAAGAGAGAATCTCAGAGAAAAAGAACATTTGTTATATTAATAACAAATTTTAAATGGGAGGCTGGGAAGCAATCCTGATCAGTACTCCCGCATCACATAAAATGTGACATTTAAAACATTTATATGTTTTATTGAAATGAAATTCAAACCAGAAGAAATATTAACAGATCAAAGTAATTTTATTAAAGCTTATGGCAAGAAGTAGGTTGCCATTGGTCAAGAAATAGGACAGAATTTTCCATTTCCTACAGCTCAATGTTTAATGACATTCCTTAGTATTTTTTGCCTTCTAGCTGATATAGATAAATGTTCCCTTTAAATATTGACAATAATAGTAATAATAACAGAGTTTAGAGCTTTATGGTTTATAAAACTGTCTTCGCTCTAACTGTAGCATATTTGGATTAACTACAATCAACCTCAAAAATATAGTCTATAAAAAGCGCCTTAACACTTGCAGTGTCACTGGGAGTAGGGCAGAATGAGTCTATAACATTATTCGAGGTTTAGAAATCTAAACTAGTTTTCACAAATAGGATGGAGGTGGCTGATAAGACACGCACAGATACACATAAAAACGGGGCAGTGTGTTTGGGGGAAACCAACGCTGGCTTCAGAATCAGCAAAATCCATTCTCCCTTCATTTATTCCACTAGTTTCTGGGGTTTGGAGCAAGTCACTTAACCTTCCTGGGCCTTATTTGTTATCAGTGAAAAGAGGGGCTTCTTACATTGCAGCTAGTTCTAAAATTCTCCAGGTGCTGTCACGATGTAAGAAGCATTCCTTTCATTTCTTTCACACTCTCACTACCATATATAATGTACTAGACTCTTTTTTTTTACTTCTATTTCCCCTCAAGTCATTTCATCCTCCACCATACTTCCAGGCAAATTTTTTTGGAATTCACATCCAATCATGCCTTTAATAGTGACCCCTAATTACAAAATAAAGTGCAAATTTCCTAAAGTGACACTTTGACCTTTCATATTACAGCATCAATCTTCCTATCTTGTTTAATTTGGCTTTATACCTACTGTGCACTCTGTCAACCCACAAACAGCCTATGTCCCCATTACACTTATGCCCCAAAAAGGCATATTCTAGTCTTTGCTTCACATTACATTTTTACGTCTGTTTCCCACAACTTCCCACGACTTCCCTCGTAGAAGTCGATATCACAAATTTTTTTCTCCGACAAGCCTTCCCCATGGTCTCCATTCACGACTGAAGATTCTGCCTCATGGGCACCATACGTATCCTTATTGTAGCTCCTGTTATTCTGCCTTAAAGTGTAATTATTTGCATATTACTAGCCCTTCTCTTAAGCTCTGTTACTTAAAAGTGAGACCTTTGTAATTCACACAGTGTCTTGAATATTTTAGGTGTCCAGAAAATATTTACTGAATTAAATCAAAAGAAATCAGGACATTGCCATCAAATAAACAAAAAAAGTACAATTTCTTAACAATATGCAGACTGTGTTGAGGTTTTAGGTGCCAGACACTGTGCTAAGTTCAATAACAGTTCGCTGCAATCTACACCTTATAAAGCATCTATTGGCATGCCCAATTTACAGATGAGAAAACTGAGACAGAGACAGGTCACAGAGCAGGTGAGTGGAGCGCCCAGATTCCTACCCAGCTGCCCTAGTCCAGGAAACATGAGCTAAGCTGCTTTGCTCATGGATCTCCACCCACTCTCCCTCCCGACATTGCTACAATGGCTGCGGTTCCCAGACAGGAAGAGGATGCTGCAGAGGGTATGTGCTGTTTGAAAAAAGCCACCCTTGCTCTTAATTCTTAAATACTAACAGTTCCTCTGCCAGCATCTCCTTATGACTCAAACATCAAACTGCTTCTCCAATCTAGTATCTCTCCTTTCCAGAGCTCATTTCACTTTCAGTTACCAAAAGAATTTATGGAGCTCCTACTCTTACGTAAAAAGAAAAGAACGTTTATTGACTTTTTATTTAGACATTTCCCCATAAATCACCTAATTTAATACTTACAACCTCCCTGGGGATTTTAAGATAAATTTTAAGATGAAGCCCAGTTAAGTTAAACAGCATGCCTGGCGTCTAAGTACAGGCCAGCCGTTGAAACCCGATCTGTTCCATTCCTGGAAGCACCAGCCCCACGGCACCTGCTGCCACTTTGGTACATGTCGCCATCTGGCACCAGTCTGGGGCTTTTCAGGAAAGGATAGCCCCAGGCTTCAGTGGAAAAGCCACTTTAAAGGACGGAAGTGAGAACAGGCCATGTGTATAAGGGGTTTCATGACACTAAGAGCGAAGGGGTGGCAGGCACTTTCAAATCATACTCCTCATTGTATAGTAGCCCACGGTCTCCGATGTTCTTCCCTGGGCAGTTTTCTCCAATATTATTTTAATTTGTTTTTTGTTAATATCAGAAGACCCCTTCATTATATGTTGGATGTGGTCTGCTTTAATCTTCACTTCTGTTTCCCTTAGTGAATGACTTCGAATACAAATGTCAGGAATCGGACACATCTAAAGCTTTCCTGTCGCATTTTCGTTGGACGGCTTTCTCCAGCTGCATGGAGGTGGCCCGCTGAATGCCTGTCACGGCAACTGCCATGGGTGGGCAGTTGCTCCTTTACTTTTCTCTCTTGCTCGATGGCAAGACCCTTGAGAGCAGGGGATTCTCTCATTCATATTTCTATCCACAGGAAGGACCCAACATACCAGGTATCTTCAGTGTAAAGTAAATTAATGCCTGGATGGATGATTTGAACAGAAATGTCAAATGTTTACACAATTCTTGTAGTGTAATTAGCATGATAAAAGAACAATCCCCAAGTAAAAAGATCCTTGTTTATTTCCACCATGGAAAACCCCTCTTCTGTGAATATCTAGAATTCTAATATTTTTTTAACATTAAAAAACACAAGAAACTCAAATCGAGTCCTCAGAATAGCAATGGTAATTAATAGAGAAGAGCAAACAGACCTAACATAATGTTAAGTTTAATGGGAAAATTGTGTCCTATGTTTTTATGCCCAAGTATAAATTACGTCTTTACAGCTCTACAAAGACTAATTACGGTCACTCAGTGATCCAACAGTAAAGTTTAAAATAATGGTACGTGGCTGCTTCATCACCTGAATATTGATCTAACATTAGGCTTGGGGTAGTAAGCTTTGTAGTCACCAGCTCTAACCTCAGGTCCTGATTTGCTCCTCTTATATAATTAGACACTGAAGCATGTGTATTGTCTTGGAAAGCATTTTGTTCTTTAAATCTAATTAGAGACTAAGACCTAAGGCTGGGGACTTGCATTTCAATTCTTAAAAGTACTTGCTTTGAAATTTTTTCTTACAGTTGTAATTTCTTTACCCTTAGAACATATACTTGTGTTTTAAAAATATGGTACAAATCAAAATTCAATGCTACTAATATTTGGCATGTACCATTTAAAGTATATACTTGACTTTTCTGAACTCATCCAATCTTCACTACACCCTTTTGATGGAGGTACTATTATTATTCCCATTTTACAGATGAGGTAACTGAAACAGAAAAATTATATGATTTGTGCAAGATTATACAGTTTATCCACTAGATTATAAACTCAAGATATCTAGCACCTGAGTTCACATTTGTAGTCATTATACCTACTGCCTCCTGCTCACATTTTTTACCACCGAGCTTACCTTCCCAAAGACATTGAAAAATAGCAAAAAATAAATTAATATAAACTACATTTTGTTCTTTGTACACCATGACTGTCAGTCTACAATTTCTGCTGTGAGGGGTATTGTGCATATATTTTTTGATGTCTCCCAAAAAGTAAGATTTTAAAATACTCAGATTAAATAGTATTTTCACTATTAGTGAGACTATTTTGTTCACACAGAAAAAACATCTATATTTTCGTCTGACCAGTCTTATAAAAGAATATAGTACCTTTGGGATCCAACACGTATTTATTAATATCAAAAAATAGGACTGAAGCGGGGAAATATTGCAGTAATGTCAGAGAAATGAAATTAACTAAAAATCCTATATTTGAGATGTGGAATAAAAGAAATAAATTTCTGATTTTGATATTTAATGTGACAGTCTTATTTATATACATACAAATTATTGAATTAGAGACATCAGTATTTTTAAATTACTTTTTTGAGTTGTTTACTAAATTCAGGTTATCAAAATTACCCTTAAACCATTTCATTTAAGCACTATAGAAGTTTATATTTTCGATTATGTAATTATTTATTTAACAAACATTTATTGGGTATATACAGTGTACCTGATATATTTCATGTGTGCTGTAAATTACCCAGAGAAGGGATTTCCAATCTACTTTTGGAGATGAGCATTTAACAATGTCTCGTGAATCACTCTCTCCTTCCAAGCCTGACTCCTACACGCTTAGATCATACTTAAATGCACATTATGAGCCCACCTTTAAGATGAAAGATTTTGCAAGGCTGCTTAAGACTTTATTTATTTGAATGTATCTGTGCAAGGGGTTGATGAATAAAGTGATATGGAAGGAGGGCTGTTAATGTGGGACATTAATAACTTTTATTTTTCAACATCCTAAAGGTGTTTTTAAATTAAACATGATTGTTTTATGTGTTTCATTATGAGATGCATCCAAAACTCATGAACAAATATACAAAACAAATACAGTGTAACACGGAATACAAGTACATATGACAAAGAAGCACATTTTATTACTAAAAAATTAGTATCTAATAGCTTGCCCTACCATACCCACAAAAAATTGTTTTCGCTGTCATATGTTCCTTATGTAACTAAAATAATTTTCTGTGAAAATTAAAACTCTAAATTCTTTGTTTAAATGATGTCTGTCTTTGAAGTCTCAAATCTCAAATAATGCATATGCTCTAGACGATAAAATGAGCGTAAGTATAATTAAGAAATTGTAGAATACATAAACAGGATTATACTGTATAGCACAGGGAAATACATACAAGATCTTATGGTAGCCCACGGAGAAAAAAATGTGACAATGAATATATGTATGTTCATGTATAACTGAAAAATTGTGCTCTACACTGGAATTTGATACAACATTGTAAAATGATTATAAATCAATAAAGAACGTTAAAAAAAAAAGGCATAAGGACTCACAGGCCTTGGAGCTTGACTTAATCTTAGCCTTTATCACCGCTTATTTTACAAACACTTACTGGTTTGGAACCTGAGGTTGAGAAAACGTAACCTGCAGACTCGTTTACCGTCTTCTGGCTCCTAGTAGGGGCCTCACTTCATCTCTTACAAACCCAGTGTTTTATTCAGTCTTTGACTTGGCTTATTCTGGTCAAAACCACTTTGTGACATCCATAAGGTTGTAGGGTGAGACTGTTTACTTTTCCTCCCTGTTCTCAGGAACACTTAAAACTTGATTTCAGTCTTTTATCATTTCAGATGACAGAGTAGTGCCCTTGGGTTTTTCAAAATAAAGTTGTTGTAGAAACTAAAAAAAAAAGATACAAATGTCTCCTCTGGCTGGGAAAAGAAAGTTAAGGAAAAATATATGTTCATCACTACGAGTCCTGCTTTACTCCATCCATCCAGCGAAACTTTACTGAAATTCTACTAGAGATGAGGACGTACACCAGTAATGAGTCCATATTATTTCCATTAATTTAACCAAAAGACACCTAATAAGCAATCAATAAATATTTATTCAATAAATTCAATAAATTGCCATGACAGAACAAACAGAATACACCCTGGCATTTATCTTGGCACCCCCTTTTAGAGTGTATTTAGTGTAAGACTGGTCTCTTTTAGACTATCCGTGAAGGCCCCGTTTCTGAAGCATAATTAGAACTGTATTAAGTAGCAGTTTTACCTCCAAGGCACTCCTACAGCACGAGCTCTTGCTGAGAACATTAAGTTGTAAACAACATATCCACACGTACTTCCAGGGTCTCACTCCCAATGAACAGTCCGCTGGATGGACTGACACCTTGTCTACCTTTTCCTGAAAATGCATTGACTTTAATTACTTGTATTTCCCCTTGTCTTTAATTTATACCTAAATGGTCTAATGCCAGTTTTAGAAGAATGTACAGAAGCCATCTTATTATAGCAAATAAGAAAGCAATTATTCTCCTTTATGCTGATTAACATAAATGTTTTGTGATTTAAAAACAACCAAACAGTGATGGACCTAAGAGGCAATTGATTCAGCGTCTAATTACGGCCAGGACAAAAACACCTCAATATTAATTATGTCAAAATTAGCATTTCTGTCCCCGGCTTTCACGTTCCGAAATCTACTTGACTGAGGAGATTACTCCATTGTATAGTTACCTGGAAGCCCATTTCTCAGCTAATTCATTCTAGAAAAACATTAAGAGATGTTCGTAATTAGACATTTCATAGCTTAAATACAAATGTTTCTCTCACTGTAGCACAGGGGAGGCCAGCACCACCTGGATTTCAGGCAAGTTCTCGGACCTCCACGAGTCTCAGTTAATTTGTGAAATAGACTTAATAGCTACTCCTCAGTTGTATTTAAAGGATCAAATGAGATAATGTGTATGAAAAAATTATATCAAACCATAACAGGAAGCTCAAAGTGATTTCGTTACTAATGGTGTGACTTACATCCTCACGCCTCCCAAAGTTTCCTCTTTCTGTACTGTCTGTCAGGGACCCCATGTCCAGAGAAGTCATTGTGAAATTATAGGCAGACAATTAGGCAATGAGAAGGAGAAACATCACTCCCCATTGTGTGCTCTTTAACTGTAACCATGCTTTTCAAAGAGCCTAACGATTCGGAAAAGCAGAAAATACATTCATAACGTGTTGTTTAACGCCATGTGGTGCTATGCCATGTGGACCCTAGGTATTTAGACGGAACTTTCAAACAGCCGGCACAATTTGTACGCATGTAGAATTAGAATGGTCTCTATTTGAAGTGTTATAATCCAGGGGGAAGCTTTCTTATATGAGGAATTATAGAAATGGTGAAATCACGAGCAGGGCCGAGAACCGCGGCGGGGAGCCCTGGTTCTGGTTCTGATCTGACGTGAACCATAGTGTTTTTAGGTAACACAGCTGACTTTTGCAAGCCACCATTTTCTCACTTGTGATGGAAGAATCGAGCAAGATGCTCCTGGACTCCATGATTTGGTTAGACGTCATTCTGTGATAATACACCGCCTCACTTGTTGTTGTCGTTGACAGGTTGCTCGAGAATTAGCCCGTTCTGTGTGTGTGTGTGTGTGTGTGTGTATACATGCATGTTTGCTGGGAGGAAATCCCTTTGTGTAATATCTGTAACACATTCCCAAAGCAAAGAGTAACAACTGTGCTATAAATGCTTTCTATTTAACAAGCCAACTTAGACAGTTCAAATGCCTAAAGGAATCTAATCTCCATGGCTCGCTCACAGAGGAGATACCCAGTACTCTCACATGCACTTCACTCCTACTTTCCGTTTTTCTCAGGCTTTTTCTCCTAATCCTCTTTGGCCCAGCCTTTCTGTCTGTCTGTTCTTTTCTCCACATGCCGTCATTCTCATAGACCCACACAGCCTACTTTTCTCAATTGTATTCCAGTTCCAGCTCCACCCACAGCTCTGCACTGAGTCTCCCTCCACGAGAACCTCAGGGGTACCATTCGTGCTTTCCCAAGGGGAGCATCTTTTTAGGTAGACAGTCATTGTGCCAGCTGCACCTCTGTGTCAGAATAAAGTCAGTTCCTTGAAGCAGGAGATGGCACTAACAAAGCCACGTTCAGTAGCTGAATGAAGAGAAAAACACTACGACTCAGACAGAACCCCGCCATGACATCTTCCAAGTACTTGCCTGCAGATACCACAGAGCTAAGCTCGCCAAGTCACGGCAGAGGCAGGTCTCCTGACCCCCCTCCTTCGTTAAGTTCAGTGTTATCATGAGAATCACGTGTGAGGTGGAGCCATGGAACCACAACGCAAGAGTGAGCTGGAGATGGACCCGCACCCAAATCATGGCTCCTTCCTTTAATCGCTGTGTCCTCAGAAAGATACTTGGTTCTTTGAGTTACAGTTTGCTGATTTAAAAAATCATGATAGTCTTCTTGATTTTACCTTCTTGACACTACCTTAATACAATTAATACTATCTTCTGAGGTAGTTCTCAGGATTAAAGATAATGTACGCACAGGGTCTGTCATATAAAGGAGGCTGGAAATTGACCATTCCTTGTTTTTACTAGAATTGTTATTATTATCCCTTTGAGGTTGGTAGAAGTCACCTTTTTTTTTTTCTATTAGAGAAAAGTCAGACCAAGACTACTTGACCTTGGAGATACAGCAAGATCCTGATGGAACCTAGGAACAGTACAGAATTCCCTAACAGCAGGTTCCATGTTCAGCACTTGGTCATGGTGTTTGTGGAAATGTTCTTCCTCATGTAGTCTTCCTATAACTTAGGGCTCTTTTATCATCTCTCTTTCCTTTTTGTTTTTCACCAAAGAACTTTGCACACTGTGACTGTAAAAGAGGAGGAAAGATTTGTCAGCTCATCTCTGTTGGCAGGGTTTGGACTACTTCTTTGAGCAGAATATCTATGCCATCTAGCAAAGGGAAAAAACCTGCAGTTACTATTTTGGTACGTGTGATGCAGAATGTTGTGATTTTCTACTTCCTACTGACGTTGAGTTTATGTAAAATCAGCTAGCTAGATTTCCCAGCAAGAAGATCAAAGGAGTTATATAATTTTCACATAGATCTTGAGCTGGAACAGAAATCTTGTGAATTCATGTTTGCTACAATAAGATATTGTGATACTTTCCAGTGGGAAAAAAAATCATATTAAGGTTCTGTCAAGACACACTAATGTCTAGGTATGATGTTCAGACTGACCTAACCAGGGTTTCTCTGCTTAAACAGAGACTCTTTGAACTTCTTTGGGCAGGATGGTAACAGAGAAACAATGGCTTTTACTCCTGCACACACTGTCTAGTTACTGACCCTAAACTGTAGTAATTAACCTGCAATAACAAAATCCTGAAACACACCCATTGTTAAGTGCAACATTTGAATTAGTGAAAACTTTCTGCATAATTTCAGGCCTGCTGTAATGCTTCAGATACAGTGATTTTACATTTAATAGGGAGAGGATGCCCCTACTCCCTCTGTGTTTATGTGTGTGTGTATGAAAAACAAGAATTTTCAAACCATCTGCATCTCTAGCCCTATAAAAATATCTCTGCATATAGGTCAAACATAGTTCTTTTACCCCCAGAAAGTAAACATTAGATTAGTAATAAACAATGTATGCCACAAAGCAGAATGTTTAAATGAAAAGAATTTTTTCCCCATTTACTTATTAAGAACTTACATCTTTTCGGTTTAAAGGGTAATTTACAATTTGTTTATATTACATACCAAATCAATGTGAACTCATATCTTGGAACAGAATTGTGAGTCTGAATACAGGTGGGACCATTGTAATGCTCTGTGTAAAGGAAATGCATTAGGCACACAGACAGCCAGCCAGATCACATTTAATATTGGGTTAATTCTAGGTGTGCTGCTGGCTGCAACCACACTGTAAGTGATACAACCATCACTTGGAGAGGGCTTTGGAACTTTAAAGGCAAGACAAACCTTTTCTTCAGTTGAATGTTCCTTTTTACCTGCTTTTCTGTTCACCTGATAAAGTCCTGGATATGCTGATTTGAGAGTTCTGTTCATAACTTGACCTTTCTTTTCCCAAGTTGAACAATGCAAAACAGAATTGTGAAACTTTTTCATAAAGTGAGGTACTGTGCTGGAAATTGTCTTGTGTTTTCCAAGTCACCACATGATGCTGATATATTTAATTACTGTCAACCATAAACCCCTTTATCAGCATAAACAGTTGGTAGCATAAAACCAAAGAGGTAAGAAAAACTTAATTCTATCCATTACCTTAACATTTGCTTAACGTGGAGTCTGGTGGTGAACCAGGCCAAGAAGACTTGGTTTTAGTGACCAAACACATCAGCCCAGCCCACAGGGTCCACACCTGACACTGCCAAAGAAACTGGTGCATCCTGAGTGCCGACTCTTGCTCAGAAATGATGTCTGGTGGCTTACATGCTTTCACGTCATAAGATACTGTAAGATGTGAGTATTATCATTTCTGTTACACATCAATATATATTTGATATTGCATCACATAGTTTCTATTATATATGCAGACACTGAGAATGAGAGAAGTACCTTGGCCAGAATTATCCAAGCAGTATGTGGTGTAGGTGGTTGATGAACAAGGTCCACCTGTCTGTAAGGCCCAGGCCGTTTTTCCTGCCATCATTCAGTCTAACCTGACTTCAGCCCCCTCTAGTCTGAATGAAAGTTGCCCCTCAGTTTCTAGTTAACTTCTTCACAGTTCATACCTACCATGATGAGCAGCAATTTAAAGCAGCCTGAACTTCTTGAAGAAAGGCCAAGTTTAACTTGTCCATGGTGTCACTGACTTGAGACCCAGAGACAGTTTTCTCCTCAAATTCTGGTCATTTTTACCTCTTTTTGTTACTTATTGTCTGAAGTAACAGAGCAGGCTTGAAATGTGTGTTTTGGGTTGATATGTGATGAAAGATTCACTCACGTTTCACTTTTGCATTTTAATTACTAAGGTCTGGGAGAATATGTTGCGAAGCAAAGTGCCATTACTCTCCAGCATTTTTACTGACACGTTAATTCTTGCTGTATTTCTTCAGCCTCCAAAGGAGATACAAAGCTCGTTCTCACTGGCTTTAGAATGAGTCATTCCAAAGGAGTTCAGTAGTGCATTCTGTCAACCCGTTAAGTAATTGGTGTACTAATGTCTTCTCCCATTTTCTAGAGGCTCTTTAGTGGTTCATCAAGCGTTTAAGTTTCAGAGAGACAATTTGCAGTCCAATTTTATATCTTTCCCTTTGAAATCTGTTACCCCTAAGACATCACACCATAAATGCTCATTCCAACTCCATGACTGATTGTCAAGGAATTGTTCTGTAGTTTGCCCTGCTCAGGAATTTGTAGAAGGCATCTGAATGGGTCAAAGTGAATGTAATGATTTGGGGCTATTTCCACACTCATGGAAAAGAACTCACATCTGTGAGATGTTTGTTCCTAGAGACCCATTTCAAATGTATTATGAGGCATTTTTTTTCTTTAAAAATTTTAGTTTAAAAGGTAATGTACTCCTGTTAAAGGTATCTGAAAAGTCCACACATAGATTCTTTAAAGGCACATCCTTAATTCTCTGGTTTGCATCCTCTTTCATGAAAGTATATTCCTTGAAGCCATCCAGCTACAATCCATATGTGGTCAGCTTCTAGCTGACCTCAGATGTGCTGTGTCCTGGAGGTGGAAGCCAGCAATTAACCGATTTCTCCTAAACAGATGTAACAGGTCTAGATGTGAATGAAAGTGTCTTCAGACAAAACCACAGCGGACTAGCCATACAAGTGGCCTGACAGGGTTGAACTTACAGGCAGGGAGCCTATCTCTCTACCCCTTTACCCTTTTTATCATGGAATCTTCTGCTGCCACATTTGTTTTTTATTGAGAAAACTGTTCATTTGCTTTCAACGAAATTATCTAAACCATGGCCTCAAAATCCCTTGTGAAAACAGGAGGAGCAAAAATTAGTGAATCAATTAATTAAATAAACAGGTCAATATTTTATCCTTCTTTTCTATGGGTCATGGATGAAGGAGTCACCCATCATTTCTCTGAGACTTATGCAAATCACATACATGTTTCTTAACACTGAAACCGTTTGTAAAATTGTGAGACCCAAGAGAAACTTGCAAATGTACTGTTATCTATAAAAACAATCTGACAATGTCTCTTGTCCCAAGTTTCAAGGCAACGACTATCCCTCAATACAGAAAAGCCTTGCAGTCATCAAATACAGAACCTACTATCTGTACTTAGAAGTGCAAAACCTCCATATTCGGCTGAAAAGATGGCCAAGGAAGGATATTTACAATTCAGCAACAATCTTAAAATTCTCTATGCAATCCAGGCTCTACTTACACAGGATATAGTTTTATACTTAAAACCGTATGATTTCAGTAAACCTATCAATCTTTTCACATCTTTTTTCTACCTATGATTTAATAAACCTCTTGCTTAAAAATGTCTTCCTAATGCAATGGACCACAGTGCATGGAATCACTGTACCTGTCAATCTTCATAACCCTCCCATAAATTGTTCTTCCCTTAAATGCTGCATTTTGGTAAGTTAGAGGTTCATTATGAATACACCTGCATTTTAACTGCTTATGTATAATATTGCTCAGCAGAGGATAAATACACATGTACAAATCTTGCAAAATCAGATGATGTCACTTAGTTTTAAACTATTATGCATACATTTACATATATACATATATATGTGTATATGTATATAATTTTTGTTAACCATGGCAAAGGGCCAATAGATGGATGCCTAAAGATATAGACCCAATTTTAGAAGCAGATGTGAGCACCACAGTAATTATAAAAGCGGAAGGGCTTTTCGGTTTTGTTTTTGTTTGTAATGAAACAATCAATATTCCTAATGCTGTATAAACATCTTCAGCCCTCATGCACCCCCCCCCACCACACACACACACCCGGGGCATGGCCGTGTGTATTTCAATTCCTACAGAAAGCTCACAGAGTTCTAGATAACGTACTAGCAGATTGAGGACACAGATCTCGAAATATCAGCGTCACGGCCCCTCTGGGCCACGGACCAGGCTGTGCACATAGGCAGTGCCGGAGGGCCAGGGCACTAGCCCCACGCTCACTCCCACAGGTATCTCCTGCCTGCAGGCCACCGAGCAGCGGCGTCGCTCGTGGTAATCACCCCTGGCCGGCAGGCACTCGCAGGCACACTCGGGGAAGCTCCCGAGAAAGCTGGGGGGAAGGGGGAGAGGCGGGCATCTGGGGGCAGCAGCGCGCACCCTGGCGCGGTCTGCGCGCCTCCAACACGGTCCGGGACCCGAACTGGCTCCGGAGCCGCGCGGAGGATCTGCATTATGCCAAGGCGCTGGGCCAACTCACCTCCACGAAATAAAAGCAGGGCAGGAGGGTCACGCTGTCCTTGATCACTTTGCCCTTTGGCCTCTCCTTCGCCGACATCCCTGCCGCCTGCCCGGGTCTGCGTCCTCCCCGGGGCGAGGTGTGCACAGCGCAGCCGAGGCGAGATGCCTCCTGCAGCCACAAGCGCCCGGCGCTGCTGATGTCACATTCCCCGCGGGCACCGCTGGAGCCAGCTCGGTGCAGGCGGCGCCCCCGCCTCTCCCCGCCCCTCTTTGCAGCAACCCAGCGGCTCCCGGAGCGGGCAGGTCCTCTGCTCCGCTCCTCGGGCTCCCGCCCCCTGTGTTTCTCGGCGGAGATGTCCAGCTCCCTCCTCCAAGCTGTTGCTGCAATGGCTTCTCCTCGCTGCCACCCTTCCTCCGCGCTCCACCGCCCTTGCCGGGCTTCGCGGCGGTCGGGGCTTGACGTCAAGAATCGGGAAAGGGGGATGCACCCCTGGATTCTGCAACAGCGGGGCTGGAGGCGACCAGGCACCCACGCCCCCCGCTCCCCCGCGCCCCCGGAAGCCTCCTGGATCCCTCCAGGAACTCAAATTTCAGGATTGCTGGAGAGCAGAAGCCCGCTCCTGCGCACTGACCCACAGCGTGAAAGCCGACCTCTACCTGCGCGAAATTAAAACTTGGATCCCATATTGAAAAGTAGGCCGTGGTGGGAGCTCACTGAGAGCTGGCTTCTATCCGGGAATGACCTCCCAGTCTGATGGTTCTCTGCCTAGACGTCTCCCTGACTACCTACAGCACTAACTCAGCTGCTGATGAACGCTCACTGTGGCCTGTCTGGGGATGGGCGGCACCAGTGGAAGCCGACGTGTGGGCATCCTCGCTGAGCCCAAAGCCCAGGGTCGCCCTGAGCTCGCAGTCACACCCCCGGCGCCAAGGCGGCGTTACAGGCATAACCGCAAAACGGGCACTTCCCGGACATTAACCATCTAAATTAAGTCCTTCACTTTCTTGATGGTGTTCTTGGCTTGTCGCAGTTTTGTGATTATTTTGGCAACCCAGAAGTGTCAAGTGACACAGAGGAGAAAAACACCCAGCAAACACAAAACACCACGTTGTACTAATCGAGATCACCCCCTTCCGGGACCACATGCCCTTGGCCGTTTCCAATATCTTTGAAGTCTCCGTTTCAAGCATCTGAAGGCCAGTTCCCATCCACTTTTCAACTCACTTCTTTAGTGGCTAGTCTGTCTTAGTCAGCTTGGGCTTCTATCAAAACAGAACAAAACAACCACAGAATAGGGAGCATAAACAACAGACATTTGTTTCTCACTGTCTGGAAGCTGAAATTCCCAGATCAGGGTACCAGCATGTCAGGTTGCAGTAAGGACACTCTTCTTGGCTGTATGCTCACATGGAAGAAAAAGAGAGCTAATCCTATCATGAAGGCACCACCCTCATGACCTCGCTGAAACCTAATTACCTCTCAAAGGCCCTCCCTCCGAATACCATCACACTGGTGGTTAGGATTTCAACCTATGAATTTGAGGAGACACAAATACTCAGTCTATCACATACTCCAACAGATCTTTGGCATCCTGGGGACTATCTGATCTACCAATGCTCACATTTTGCTGCCATTACCATGTCCTGCCCTCACTTTCTACTACCAGACTGTGGTTCTAGAGTCTGGCAGTATAATCTCTCATTTCCTGCTCTCTATTCACTACACTTACCTGGGAAAATCCCAGCCCCAGCTAAACCCAATTCCTTGACTTTGCCAGAATAACTGAGGTGGGTGGAGAGAAACAACCACATGCTCTTGTCTCACATTAGACTCATGACCACCAACTTCAAATGGCCCCTACTCCCTCACATCCTAGTATTTTCCAATAGTCTGTTCATGTTCTCACTCTCTGAGGATCAACTCATACCTTCTCCAGTTCTTCAAATCCTGGCATTTTCAGCTATTGTCTTCAACTTTTATTTCATTCAGAGAATGAGTAATCAGAAGAGGACTCTGCTGTCTTCCAAAGCTGACTACTTGCCTCCAACCTCCACCGTCCACAGCTACCACTGTTTCCTTTCTGAACTGGCACAATGGCCTCCTAACTGTTCTTCTAGCTTCCACCCTTGCTACCCCTATAACCTATGAACCACTCCCTATACAAGAGCCAGAACGATCAAATGATCTTTTGAAGAGGAAATCCAATTGTGTCATTCTGCCCAAACACTCCAAGAGCTTTCCATCACATTCAGGAGAAAATCCAGACTCCCCACCTCTCCCTCAAAGCCCTACCCAAGGACCCTGCCTGAGGATTCATGCACCTCATTCATGTTGCTTTGTGCCTTGTTAGTGTGGCAATCTCACTCTTGCTTGCTTCTGCCTCAGGGACTTTGCACTTACTGTTCCTTTGTGTAGGGATGCTGTTCTGCCAGCATTGCTGAGATTAACCTCTCACTCCATTCATACTTTTGTTCAAATTTAAACTCTTCAGGGAAGGTTTCTTTGACCACTCGCTCCATCTAAGTGGTCACTCCAGGCCTCCATTACTCTTTATTCTTATGCATTATTTTCTTTTTCATCATAGAACTTATCACTGTCTGATAGTTTATCAAGTATTCATTGGCCAATTTTTTATTGCCTTCCTCTCCCACTAGAATGTAAATTCAATAAGGTCAAGATTTTCTTTATCGTTATGTGTCTGCCTAGTTATTGAGATTGTTTCTGGCAAATAATAGACATTCAGTAAATATTTGTTAAGGAAATGAATGAATCAATTATATTCGATGATGCATATGGAATCATGTAACAGAGATTCTTCCACATACTAAACGTTCAGTAATGGTTAGTTGATTCCATTTATTATCATGCTATTAATCAATAACTCTACTCTTCACTACTACCAAAGTTACTTCGTGTCTGTGACTTTTCTTTTTTAAATTAGTGTCTCAACAGAATTTATAATTCTTGGTGAAGGTACAAAATAAGTTAAAACTTTTGAATTTATCATCCAGGAAACTCAGCATTTATATGTAAAGGGTAGGCAAAAGCTAAGGCTAAAACTATAGCTCCCTAATTTCAATAGCAAGGAGCTGAAAATATGTAATAAAATATTGGAGATTCACACTGGCCACACCACAATAATTCAAGAAATTATTGAAACATCAGAAAGATACTGTCCTTCCCTCTCCAGGTAGTGTGATCAGCTTGATCCCAATGCTTCAAAAGTCACATCCAGTTCCTACTACAAATCTTTTATCCCTCCCTTGCCCACATTCTCTTTCTTTCTCTCCCTCTTCTTTTAAAACATTCTCTTTCCCATTTAAAATCATTTCACAAAATAATCAAGCTACTTTATGCAATCCCCGAAACACAAAGCATGGTCATAATGGCTTCCATTGGGGTAACAGTTTGATGTGTTTCACCTCCTTGAACTTTTGATGCTCAAAACAATGCAATAAACAGGGCAAATTGTTTCTCTATTTTATATCTTGTAGAAGAAATCTTGTGGACAAGATTCAGAGATGGAAACAAACAAGCAAACAGAAGGTTGATCAAGAGGAGACTGAGATTTGAAGACCAAGCTCAGGATTTGCTGTGTTGGAAATCTGCCCTTGAGCAAGTGACTTAATAGCCCTCAGGTTCAGTTTCCTAACATATAAAATGAGAAAAATATTGGTACCATCTGACAGCAACGTTCTGTAGCTCAAATGTGACAATATATATGAAAGCACTTGGTAAACTGCCAACTGGTCCACCCATTCATAGGTTCCTCCATTCAGCCTACAAATATTGATTGATTCCCCCACTGCATGAGAGGCCCTTTTCTTTCTGGGTACCCACTGGAGAGAAGAGTAGATATGGTTCCTGTCCTCACAGAGCTCACAGTCTAAAGCACGTGGAGAGGGGAGAGACACAGACAATTAATACCTCAGTCAGAGCAACAGAGAACACATACACAATGCTCACTGTGGACAAGGCTCTGTTAAAAGTGCTTTGCACGTGGTACATCATTTGATTCCCACAGCATCCTTAAGAATTAGGGACCACTGTGTCACATTTTTTCAGTTAAGGAAACCGAGAGTCAGAGAGCTTAGTTACGGCATGCAAATGCAACAAGTGTAATTACTATAATTAGTGGAGCTGGGATTTTGAACTTAGTGGGTTGCTGCAAGCTGTGTGATCCTAAGCGCTACAAACACATACTGCCTCTCCGAACAAACATGTAATTACATCTTGTGAGATACACTACTAAAGAAAGCATTGGGATGCAGTTGTAGTTGCTATGAGAAGCGTGTTAAGTGTGGTGGCCAAGGGAGGCCTTGGGGGGAGTTGACATCCAAGCCACTTATAGCCCTGAGGCTACTCGGGGACATTCCTGAACTAAAAATTACTCCCCATGCCACCTTCACCAGGTAAATCCATATTTAGGCCGAGGACAGAGCTTGTGTGTTGACCGTTGCTTCAGGTGTGCCAGCTGCAGCTCCTCAGAGCAACAGTGCCACTAAAAGCAATCCAATATGCCTCACAGAACTTGAATGTTTTCCATGAAAATCCTGTTCCAGGGCATTCAAATGAGACACGGCACCCACTGAAAAAGCGGCCCTCTGACAGTGCACGAGGCAGAGTACCACACGGCACAAACAACCCGGGAAAGCACGCCTGAAAATGCGTTGACATCATCGAGAAACCTGTCAGACGCCTGCGATAAGAAGGAAGCAGGTTTCCTTTGTGTTGGTTTTGGTCCCACAGTCGAAGACAAACTCTTTTTCAGTTTCCTGGCAGCTATTCATCCTCAAGATATTTGTCTGACATTTATCTTTAAGGTCATAAAAAGGTGTATTTAACTTAGTCATGTGCTTCCCAGAAATCAATCCACTTCACAGCCTTTTGAGGAGACAATGTAAGATTTTACTTCATTTATCTAAGGGAGAGAGATGTGTAAAAGAACTAAATCTGCAGATGTGTGAAGGAGGAAAGGTACCGAAATGAGGAACGTTCTGGAAGATGGTAAAGTGATGTTCTAGGCCTGACCTCACATTGACTGTGGCTATGGAGGGGAACATTTTACCTCAGGGACTCAGTTTCCTCATCTAGAAATGGGGTGAGAATGGTAAAGTGGACATCTGTTGTTTCTGTGTGTCCAGGATCCATTGTTCCTTCCTGAGCTGGTTTCTCGAATTTTCCCGATGGACTGTCTCACTCCCCACAGTCGGAGCTGGAGTGAGGGGAATGGTGAGCCAAAGCAGACAACTGGACTCCACTCCCAGGAACGGGAGTCCCAAGGGAGTAATACCGACAGAGAACATCCTTGGTGGTAACTCATGGCGGAAGCGGAGAGAGCAGCGATCCTGTTGGTCCTTCAGCTCTTAGAACTGCCCTTGCGCCCTTCTGCTTGGTTTGTTGTTTGGCACATCCTGTATCCTTCCAAATGATAAGTTCTTCTCCCTCTTTTTCTCTCCTCTTCTCTCATTCTTTCATTAATTTAGCCAAAGTCCACTTCTGTGACCCAAAATTCCTACCTAATACAAAGGGATCACAAGACACTCATTTGCTAAAGGATTAACTTAAGACCTTAAAAAAACGAAACAAAACAAAACAAAAAAACCTAACACCAAACAGTATTCTCTGGCAGAAGATACAGGAGATATTTGAGATACTTTTTACTCAAATTTTATATTTTCCTACAGTCAGTAACTTTTGCCCACCATCGTCCTGTGTAATCCCCTGCCAGGGCATGGTAGAAGCTGATCTGCACAATTCTAGTGAATGCCATTCCACAGAATATGTCTTTGCTTGGGCAGTGGTGACTATCTCAAGACGTCTCATAGCAGAGACACAGGGAACAAAGCGAAAAATTGCATTACAGAGCTTTGCTGTGGGTGGGCCTTTGTGCATTGGCATATTAATGAGTCGGAAATGGATTACAACTGTCCGACGAAATATTTATCTCTTCAGGGACCCGGTGTGGTCTGTGCAAGAACTTCAGTGCAGGTTGCCTCTGGTTGCGAGCATCCAGGTTGCTGTGGAGCATCCTCTGACAGCATGGCCAGAGGGCTGCAGGTGAGAAAATGAGGAGAGTAGCATCAGAACTTGCTCCTCCACCCCAGGGTCCTGAACAGAGGCAAGAAGGAGCCCCGCCACCCGGACACCCGCTGAGCAGAACATGAAACCCACTGGACAAACCCCTGGACAGTCAGCTGCAGAGCGTGTCACTGGCACCGCCCCAGGTGTGGCATACTGGGGGTGATGAGAGCGTGGCGAGAACCAGCGGTCTCCTCATGGGCACAGATAAAGTTGGTGGCTAGAACTCCTGTCCATGGGCTGCTAATGTGTCTTTTAGGGGTGCCTCAGGCAGCCACATGGCAACTTTCCTCAAATACATGCCCATTCTGCAAATAAGAGCATCATTTTCAGGTTGACACGTTTGATGTAAAAATTCCTAATTGGATTTCAAAACATCCAAGCTATCACAAAAAAATTTAAAGGTTACTTTTGTCAATGAAAACAGAGCTGTTGGGTTTTTTTCCCATGTAATTTCAAAGGTTGCTATTTTTCCAATGAGTGTGAAGCAAGGATTTTAGATTTTTCTTAGCTACCGTGCAGACAGTTTCTCTTCAATGATGACTATCAAGAAGTTAAAGAGATCAAAATTTTTAATTTCGATCAGAAAATGTATGTAGCCCTTCCTTGTACAAAATCATATTCATGGAAAGTAAGCTCAAGTGTCTCATTAAAAAATTAGATAGATTTTATTTGGAAGTTTTATATTTGAAATATTTCCTTAAACCTTCGTGTTTATATGCTATAAAAATGGACTTCATTTTTCCCACTAAGTTTTATATAGTTTACTTACCTCAATGTCCTTTCAGTTTAACCCTCTGTATTAGTGCACAATTTCACGTGTGAAAAGGTTGAGAAATACATGAACGTGAACTGTTTGTTCCCTTTCTTTTGGTGTCACATGGAGCAAATGGTTCTCCACTGTCTTACTGGTAAGAAACTGAAGCAACTAATTCAAGTGTAAGACAGAGCCAACTGTTGAGTCTAAAAATCTTACCATCTTGGATTTATTCATACCTCTTAGCCTGATAGTCTACAAGTCCTTTCAAACTTTCAGTGAAATTTTGCTCCTTCTTATTAGCCTCTTCCCTGTTTCCACCGGCATCAGTTAAGATCTGGTTTCCTGCAAAAGTATTTTGTACATATCAAAAGTTCAGTGAATATTATTGAATGAGTAAATTCTGTAATTTCTACTCCCCTCTCCAGTGGCTAACACAGTATCAGAACAACGTAGATATTCTGAGTACCTCCTGATTAATTTAGGGTTCTGTGTAGGAATAAACAGTCTCCCCCACTCCCTTGCCTTCCTTCTCTCTCTCAACCCTTTGAGAGCACTGACAACTTTCCCAAGACGTGTGAAAAGAGTCTGACACGTACAAATGAGAACTTACTGTAATCAGTCCAGAGTGACTCCTGTTCTCTCAACCCTTTCAAAATTATTCATTGATTGCCAGAGTTTGTGTAATAATTAGTCCAACAAGAGGATGCTGAGTGTCTGTCTGGAGCTGCTGAGAAGTGGGCTCCAGCCAAGCAGGCCTTCACCCCCCTCCCACCTCTTCCCAGCGTCTAGCCAACCACGCTCGCTCTGCAACACTGCAGCTCAAATTCTCGTAAGTGGTACTGAAGACTCACTTCTCTTATGAAGTCTCCTAGGCTTGTCTTCAGATTCTAACAGCACTAGAGGTCTTCCATAATCCATGTGCTAGCTGTCCTCTTCTTCCTCTGAGCCCCTGAGCACTTCCGCGGTCCTTGTATACATCCTCTCGACTGTCCTGGTCTCCTTAGCTGTGCAGCTCCTCTGCGGGCTGGGGCTTCTGTTTTATGTGTCGTACTAAACTGGCTTCTCTATGTGCTCTCTGAATTTGACCAATATGATGATGACCATCGTATTTTCTTTCTATTGAGGTCTAATTAACATATAACATTATATTGGTATCAGGTGTACAAAATAAATGATTCAATATTTGTATATGTTGTGAAAAGATCACCTCAATAAGTGTAGTTAATGTCTGCCTCCATACATAGTTACAAATTTTTTTCTCACGATGAGAGCTTTTATGATCTACTCTCTTCGCAACTTTCATAGATACAGTATTTCAAACACTCAGTACAGTATTATTAACTGTAATCACCATGCTTATGTTTTATAACCAATTATAAGAAAAATTAGGGCAAGAGTCCAAAGGGTTTTAGAAGGAATTATTGAAAAGAAGCACCTTCCCAGACATGGAAAGCAGCATAAAATGATGTAAAGAAGTGGTTCTTAACCTTTGCCTTCACTCACACCGCTTTTGTTCTTCCACTATGTTCTAGAAGCACTTATGAAAAGAGCTAAAGCATGATAGTTCTTAAAATTAAGGTACCTTATAGCTTTAAAATAAAACAGATAGAATTACTGTTTAATTTCCTAGTAATAGATAAACTACACAAAAATTACACATTTAAAACAAATTTTTACTCCTATAGCTATACCTTTGATAAACATTTGTTCATTGATATTTGAAAAATAGCCATACTCATGCTAGACTTTATTCTGATGTACAAAATTAATGCAAATTTGATTTCACACAGGTGTGGAGTCACAAATGGCAGAGGATATCTTTCTGTCTTTGCAAATGTGGAAACTCTTGAATTCTCAGTCACTGACTCACTTTATACATGGAATTATATGTTGTTGATTTGTAATCTTGTGAAATATTATCTCATCAATTATTTTATCTTTTATGGATTCCAGGCAAAACATGTGCTGCTTTGGTTTAAGCCCACTCCTTTTTCCAAGATAAGACATCTTGTCCAAATACAAAGCAATACGTGGTTCCAAGGCAGGTGGGCATTTAGTGTCACCGAATTTACCATATTGGTCGTGGAGCAAACACAACAACTTAAGTGAGGCCTGTCATAGATGGTACCCTTTCCCATGGCCGTGAGATTTGTCCAGAGATGGTCATAAAACCAGCAGGAGCTTATCAGAGTACCCTCCCTGCAGTTTTCTAACTAGAATTAGGAAGGAAGAGAACCCTTCTCTTTTTGGTGGCAAGATTGAACACGTGTGAAGTCCCAAGCTACTCGTGATCATGTTTCCTCTACCAAATGAGGAAAGGCTTACAGTAGTAGAAGAGAATAGAGCTGAATTAAGAGAAAAGAAGAGATAAAAGATATAGAGAGATTCTTGAGAATTTTGTTTTGAGTCTTTGAATTCCATTAACCACAAGACCAGCTGCAAAACAATCTTCTGAGAGATTCAGCTACAGCGTCAGTGATACCTCCTTCCCCAACCACTTTTGCCTGAGTATTTTTTTTTTTGACCTCTTATCACCTATGACCAAAAATCTGTGTGTAATACACACTCTTTAAGAACGATCCTAATGATGTTGTAAGAGTTTTCCTCTGGGAACAAAGTATGAGGTGTTAACAGTCAGCATCAAACTGATTTCAAGCTACAATCCTACTGTGCCATCATCCTGAAACATATCATGACAGATAAAGAAAGACTCAACACAAGTTGTAACTCACGACTACAAAATCGGCTTCCGCCCACAACTTGCAGGAAGGGGTGATAAGGATGTCCATGAACCACTCTTCTGTAGGGATTCTGGGCTTCTCTACTTGTGGGCACCCATCCTGAAGCTGGCAAATTTTGATTGGTGAATTGTGCAAGTTGTGTGATGGGCCAACACTTGTGAGGTGATGTCAGAATAAAGATGAGTGGAGTACTGGCAATTTAAAAGAATTAAAATGTGCTGTGTTCTTTTAATTTGCATTTTGGGTAATTTAGCTTTTCTTCTATTTAGAAAACCTAGTCCTTCCAGAAAGAGCTTCTTGCATCCCAAGAAAATGAGCTCACACCTGAAGAAGAGCTTCTTTTAAACAGGGATAAATTTTCTTTTTATGACGACAATCTGCAAGTTCATTCTACAGGCAAAGAAAGAAATCACCTTGGAGCAGATCTTTGCTTTGCAAAGGGTTGACATAGGCAAATGTACATTGAATAGGACCCAACATCCTTAAAGAAGGACATCACACAGTTTTTGTGGCCAGAAAAGCTGCTTTTCTGTTTTCTTTAGTGTGTTGAGACATGAACCAGTTCTATAAAAAGTGAGGATCTTTATAGAAGAGAGAGACCCAGACTCTGACCCTTATTTTATTGGATAAAAGTTAAGGGGGACAATCCAGGTGACCTAGGGTAACCGTAAACAAGAGGTCTCCTGGCAGGAGGAGACATAAAGACTCACAGGAGGAATACACTGGAAGGAAAGAGTTTCTGATTTGACGACCCAAGTCCAAAATAATGGAGTCCAAGAGTTGTCAAGGTTAGGGCTAGTTCTGGAGGGATATGTGACTAACATGGTTAGCCCTCTGGACTTGACCCTGACATAGCCTGGTGCTTTGAGGAACAATGGATGAGCATGAGATTGCAAAATAAGAGAGCCCTAACCTGGTAGTCCCAAAGTGGGGCGCTTCTGCAGCTTGTGTGGGGTTGCAAATCGTTGAATCGCAGCAGCCTTAGGCTAGCCTGCACTGGGCCGTGAGTGGCCAGGGCGTGGCAGCAAATGGGGCCAAAATGCCACTGGAAAAGTAAGGCTCTTTCTTTTTTCAATTGAAGTATAGTCGATTTACAATGTTGTGTTGTCTCTGGTGTACAGCACAGAGATTTAGTTACACACACAAATATACGTATGTGTATTCTTCTTCATGTTCTTTTCCTTTATAAGTTACTACAAGATACTGAATATAGTTCCCTGTGCTAAACGGAATAATTAAGCAGCAAGGCTTTTGATTCTCTCTCGTCTGGCACTGGAAGCAGGCTGAGCAACAAATCAGCCCCTGGAGTCCTTGGTCTCAGGACAAAATCCACATCCAGCCCCCTTCTCTAGTGTCACTGAGTCACAACCACACCCCTTCCTTTCTGTGTTGTCTGGGGCTGCTCTGACACTATGAGGCAGAGTCGAATAGTGGGGACATGATTATATTGCTCATAAAACCCAAGATGTTTACTCTTAGGTCCTTTACAGAAAATGCTGGTGACCCCTGATATTCAATAGCTGTTACAATATCCCTTCCCTCCATCTAGTCTCATTCTCACTAACTCCCAATTCTAGTCTCTGAGTGTACTCTGAACCCACGGGGCTGCTCTCTCTGTCTCCAGAATGGACCATGACTTCATATACCATTTCTCATCCATCTCTCTCAGAGCTGAGTTCTTAAACAACATTCAACCCCACTGCAATATCTAGTGCCTCAACGTCACATTCTAAGGATGTGAATTCACTGAGCACAGCGAATTTCTAACGTGACTTTAGACACACAGAAATAATAGGAACACAAAATAGAATCTAAAGTATATCTTTAAGGATTTGACAGAAATTTAAAATATTTCCTAATATGCCACAAAATACAGTAGAGTAATAGCTTTAATATTGCTTTTAAATTTCAGACATCCATTTGCCTTTGCAAATATTATTCAGAGAAAATTTGAAGCCCTAAAGGATCGTAAAATGGCAAAGGCCATGTTAAAGGAATATCTTTAATTTGTTCAGTGTGTGCTGAGTTCTTTCAGTTATTTAAAATAGCATGCAAATTAGAGTAAATGAACCAATTTTTCAGGAAAAGCAGATGGAATCTTGGTCTTAATGTCATTGGAACACTGAAAGCAGCAGTTGTATTGATTAGAAAAGAACATGACTAGATTCAGGGAAAAAGTGTTACATTCCACTGACCAGTGACTCATTCCCGTCTTACACAATTCAATTTTCTAAAGTATATATATTGGATATATACCTAGTAAATATATATGTATGAGGAACGAAGCTACATTCTGGCATATATTTGCCTCTGGCATACATTTGGCATATATTTGCATATATTCACATAACTAATAAAATAAACATTTAATAATTCAACAGATACTCATTGCAGGACTGCTCTGTTCAAGGTACTGCACCAAGTACTAAATGTACGGAGATGAATAAGCACATTTCCATTCTGAGCGAGTTCACTCTAGGCTAAGGGAAATTATGCAAAAACAAATGCTTAGAAAACAGATACCAAGTCCTCAAATTTTTTTCTCATCTACTCCTTTAAATAATACGAAAAAGTCTTTTTCTTGCCCACTTTATGTTAGTATCTTAAATTTCAACATATTTTTAAATTATTGTAAATGATGTAATTTTGGCATGTGGTAAACATTGACAATATTAGATAAACCTGTTAGCTCACTTTAGAACATGCATCCAATGGAATCTAAATACTATTATGATCTGATACTTACCTTCATTCAGTAACAATGTAAATGAAAGAGAACTGCTTCCAGTAAAGGTGATTTAGGTGATGTATACTAACACTCTTGCTAAACAGAGATAAAGTCAGACATAATACAGAAAATATCCTCTCAACAGCATCAAACACACAGTAAGTCAGCGAGGAATAACCAGTTCTAGACGAGTGAGAGTTAGCGCCACAAGGAGGTGGACTGGAGTTGCTGACCTCAGGGGCATTTGTCCATGGAGAGAAGGCAACTCATGCTTAAGTAAGGGGACCAGGGAAACTGAGAGGGAAATCCCAGCAAACAGCTCTGGGGCTGACTCTCCGAGATGCGGGCAAGTGGCCCTGAGCTCTGTAACTGCCAAAGGCAGAAACCTAGCATAGCTCAGCCCTGCGATGGGCAAACACCGCAGAGAAGCAACACAGGTCACTGAGAGAACCCTCAAAGCTTGATCCTGTCCTGCAAGTGTCCGCAGGTGACTGGGAGCAGGAAATAAAATCTTTTCCTGAAGAAGGTAATAGTGCACTGAGTGACAAACTTCATCTGAAGATTTTTTTTTCAAATAAAATTGGCCAGCAAATAATATAAAATTACAAGGAATATAATAAGATAAATTTATGAGTCAGAATCAGCAGAAGCAATAGAAAGAAAGAGACCCAAATGAACTTCAGACATTGGATTTGTCAGACATATGTGAGGCTAAACAAACACTTTTGCTTCTCATGGAGATAAAAGTCAAACTTAAAATTGTCAAGGAACTTAGTTTTGCAGATTGGAAAGGAATTATCTAAAAATCATATAATTGGAAAATTATGTAGATAGGTTTAGCAGCAGATTAGAGTCATGTAAGTATAAGGATGGAAAAATAAACATGATGAATATAGCATGTAAGTCAAGAAAGGGTCAAATCTACAGTATTCTAACGTTCTTCATTGCATTAAAGGAGCAAAAAAGAAGGAAAGAAATATTAGCTGAAGAAAAAATTTTCAGATGGAACAAAAATGCACATAGGAAAATGGAAGACATAAGCGTGCAATTCATATTGCATAATGTATATAATCCACAATTATAAAAATAATTGCATGACCTAAAATTGACTAAGTTATTTAGTTAAAATATGAGAACTAGCGTATCAGGTTTGAAAATTAATTATACCCTATTTCCAGAAGACTTTGAAAATTTGAAAGTGCAGAGAAAGGAAATACACCAAATGAAAACTTAGCCAGAAGAAACTGATGTAGCTGTATTAATTTATAATGGAATAAAAAGCTATCAAGTTCCTACAGGAACTAATCAAAGACTTTTCAAGTCTTCTACAGTGAAAGCTAAAAAAAAAAATTAATGGTAGAAATTAAAGGCCTAAATAAATGGCAAGTTATACTCTGTTTAAGAGTGTGACACTCAATAATACAAAATTGTCAATTCTCTCTATAGCCACCTATAAATTCAAGGCAGTCCCAAAGAAAATTCTAAAATATTCCTTAGAGGAACTTGACAATCTGATTAGAAAATTTATGTGAAAGAATTTTGCCTGCCTTGAAAAATGATTTGTTAATTAGACATTATTGTCATATGTTTTCTCAATTTTTTAGAAGTGTATCAAACTATATTACCAAGACATAGCAAATGACTCTACACCATAACTTCTTTATTGATTTAGAAGCACTCTGTTTATCAAGTGAAATTTATTTAAGAGTAAAAAAAAACCTATAAAATTAGAAGTTGTTTATTTTTGGAGTTTGTACATTAACTTCAAGTAAAAACTTACATGTTTGTGCTAAATCTATTTCAAATGCCACTCAAACTACTTAATATATGAAACAAACAGAGAAATAAACACAAGAATTATTATGCATAACTTGATCAATCTTTTTATGGTTAATAGTTATTACATTTACAATTAAGAATTTGACCAGCATATCTCCAACTGAGGAATATAAATCAATCATAATTAATTGAATTCAGTTGCCAAAATTCAGCATATTAAATCCTAGATTGCATTTTTAGGACCTGGTACAGTACAACAAGAGTCAAGGTGGGTGAGAACTACATCTGCCTTTTGTAAAAGCAGAAGAATGTCATGTTCTCGTTCTCTTGGAACCTTGGGTAGTAGCGATATAGATGAGCTTGAGTTAGTCTGCTAGCAGATGAGAATCAAAGAGTCCTATTGTGTCCTTGGATGACTAGCCCCCTCCACCAGAAGCAGAGCCACCTAGCTCATTGGCAGCAGATGATAGACCCATAGAGAGCCGAGTCCAAATTGCCAGATCACAAAACTGTAAGCTAAACAAACAGTTGCCACTAAATTTTTGAATGACTCATTACACAGCAAAAGCTATTTCAACTGGAATGGATTTTGCCTGGGATTCTGGCTGCAAAATCGTTCTTTCTTTCTTCTTCCCCAAGCCTAGTTTTCAGCTTATCTGGTTATGCTGAGATTCTTTCTTAAATAAGTTTCTTTTCTGCTTAAATCAGCTAGAGATGGTTTCTCTTGTTTGCAACTGAGAACTCCGACTGGTGTACTTGGAATGAGATAGAATTTTTATATTCTAACGCAATTTTTATTGCCAATAATTTCTACCAACTCATGATATTTTCTTCTGTTCAAAACAGCTCCTGTATTATAGCCTACCTTGTCAGGAAAGCAGGTGAAATATATGGCAGTGAGCCAAAAACACAGCCCTTGGTATAGAAAAGAAATTTATAATGAGAAAGAAAAAGTTGATGATTTTCCCTGTTTTCTCTATCACCCTTGGCACCCCCAACCCTAGAAGAAGACTCCATGGTCTTGGAAGAAGAGACAAAATTAGAAGGGGAGCAAAGGGAGCTTAGAAAAGGTGAGTTTAAAAAGTAATAGAGATATAGGTGATAGAGCTTAGATACAGACAAAGAGAGAGATGGTGTAGAAATAGATGCAGACATAAGACACACATACACAAAGGAAGCTTAAGCAAATCAAGAGTTTACTGTTTTTCAAAAGGCAGTGCCAGAAGTTGGTAGTCCAGGGCTGGTCCAGAAATTCTGCGAATCCATCAGAGACCTACGTTCCTTTTCTTGTTTTACCCACACATTCTTATGCTTATTTCGTCACAGATCGGCTTCTCCACCTAAGAGCAGGGCAAAAACTGCACAGGAGTCTGTGCAATTAGTTTCCAAGGTAGGCACATTGTCTTCCTCAACAAAATCATTTGGGAAAGCGAGTAACAGTTTCTGCCAAGTATTTCTTGTAGGTAATTTGTGAACTCTAATGCAAGAAATAAATGTAAGGCAATAGGTTTATATTTGTAAGGCATCTTTTCTTTGAATCAATTTCAAATTTGTTAACTGTCAACAGGAAATGAAAGGTGGAAGAAAATTTAAGTTTTATCTAATGCAATCTGAGAATTTTTTTCTTTAACGTCACTAACAGATGTTTAGAAGGCTCTGCTTGGTTGCTTCTGACTTCTGGGGTAAAAAAAAATCATATGGTTAATGAATTACAACAAAAAGCATGTTTTCCAGAAATACGTGAGAAAATTAAAATAGATGATGGAATAATGAAAACATACAACATTGAAAGTATTAACAGTCTGTTACCGAACCAAAGTCAGGTCGGCTTCCCCACGGACGGTCAAGCCAATCTACTGACGTGGGTTGTGCAGAAGGGAAGCGCAGCGTTTACTGAAGGCTGCCTACAAGGAGTCCGGGACAGCTAGCGCTGAGAAAGCCCCAACTTCCCAGTGGATTTCAGGAAAGCATTTCTAAAGGCCAGGTGAGGGAATGGGTCCCAGGGTATGCGATCACCTTGTGCACAATTCTCTGATGGGTTGATGGTGAGGCAGCAGGCAGTGTCACAGGGATTCACATTATCAGTCCTGAGGCTCCAGTAGGTCTGGGGCTCTGTGCTCACGGTCATCAGGTAGTCAGTGTCTTCCATTTGGTGGGAGTTCCCACATCTGTAAAACAACTCAGGAAATGTGCATTGGAAACTGTTACCTGGGTCCTTTTAGGGGAGCTACAGCAGAGGGTATAGGGGATGGGTCTGCCCCGGAAAGGCCCCCAGGGCCCTGCTCAGTAACAAATCTTTCATTAGAACCAGGGTGGAATTTTCATTAATTGAGAAGTGTAACCAATACCTTACACTTTGTCACAGGAAATCAAGTAATTCTTCTCTCCTAAAAGAAGACAGAAAGAAATTAATTCCTCTTCAACTAAACAGCTCTTGGCCCACGCAATAGTGTTTTACAAGCCAGGAAACTGAGTGGCTATTACTTTTCTTTGAAATTGCTGCTTTTTGTACAACTATCCCCATTTTCCTATCTTCATCTAGAGACTACAACTCCCAAAGAGCAACAGGCAGAGACTTGCAGTGTTGCACTGCATCCTGGGAAATTAATTCCCCAAAGTAAGCAGAAGCAGGGGACAGCTAAACAGCCTAGGTAAGAGGGCACGCCAAGCGCTGAGGTCTTTCCTGAATTCCATTATTTCATTATGGAAGAGAGTCAGATAGCAGGAGTTCAAAAAGTCCCACTTCAGCACAGCAGAAGTGCACAAACTGCATGCCTCATACACAATGGAAACACAGTACGATGGCCATGCACTTATACTGGCTTTCCATTCATTCATTCAGCAAACATTTACGAAACATCAATTACATGCAAGAACAGTCTGGGCATGAGGAATAGAGCAAAAAACAAAAAAGATGGAGTCCCTGCCTTTCGAGGAGCTACATTCTAATGGAGGGAAGCAGACAAATAAAAAACTAAATGTGCATCAGGTGGTAAAGATGATGAAGTGAAGAATAAAAAATAAAGAAAGACAAGGAGGATAGAGTGAGGCGTGGTCACTGTTGTATGTATGAAGGCCGGGGAAAACTATTTCATAAAGTGTATTTGGGAAGGTCGGTTACAAGAAGGAAACCAGTCTCTCACGTTAGCTTGGGTGCCCAGAGGAAGCCTGATCGCACTACACCTGGCACACTCTTCCCTAAGTTACCTGCACGGTTTCTCCCTCACCTTCTTCAGATGTCAGGAAGGAAGGGCAGATGATCCGTGCACAAAGAAGAATCAGAGCACTGATAATACACTTCTCAAAAAGAAAGAGAGAATGTCTCATTTCAGTTTTTAATATTTGAGATAATGATGTCTTAATTTCATAAATCACAACCTTAAGCTTTGCAACCAAAAGCACTACTGACTGTTAGTGCTAGGAAGTGGTGGATTCTAAGCCACCATTTGGAGGTCTTTGTAAACCCCCTAAGGCCGGGATGGTTTCCTCATCTACTGCTGCCATGATGCAAATTGCAGAAGACACTATTCATCGAGTATTTTAGATCCTGGTTCGAATTGTACAGTAAGACTACTCTGCCCACTACATTATTATCCAATTGCACGAATAAAGAAAGAAAAAGCCATGGACAATTTGTCCACTGTTTACAGTTTGTCACTTTCTCCCTCTCTTCCCACAGCATTTGGTGTCTATTTTCGTAGCTATTCCAGCACCTGTTTCATTGTTGCACAATTGTTTATGTGCATATTGGTACTTCCCGCTAGGCTGTAGGTTACTTGAGGACATACACAGAGCATGAGTCATCTTTGCTTCGTCAGTCTTATATAAATAATTGCTAGATAAGTGATTCAATAAATTTAAAAACATAGAAATCGTGTTAAGCTTGCATTCTCTTTTTTTGTCTGTGTGTTCTTTTTCTCACATATTTCTGAGTCTAAAGCATGCAACAGAATATAATTTAATTTCAGTTGCCATAAACAGCTTCAGAACAGTTGTGTCCACTTATTTAGGGCATGCTTGTGAATGCCTTTCATCTGGGTTAAGTAGTCCTTCTTCTAAGAGAAGATGGCGTTGTAATCATAACCATACATCTGGCCAGACACAGACAGTCCATTGTTTTACTAAAGCCAAGTAAAGAGGTTTTCAAGCTGTTCGTCAGAACCATTGAAGGCCGAATGTTGGAACTCTGTTTTAGCAACAGGAGGTATGTGATAAAGAAAATGCACCAAAAATGTTAACCATTCCTTTTCTAGACATTTTATATTCTTTATTTTAAAAAGTGTTAAATTAATAAATATTTGATACATAAAAATTGCAAATCCAGGAAAGCACACATAAAATCCACTACCCTGTGGTAATTATTAACATTAGCATATGTACTTTGTACATTTTGTTGGACATTTGAGTTGGTATCAAGTTGGTTTTCTCATAAAAAAATTATAATTCTGATTATTTCTTTCTTAGAATTAACTCCTAGGAAAAGAGAGGAATTTGAGTATTTAGTACATTGAAAACTCAACGCTTAGTTTTGGAAAGTTTGATGTGGCCACAAGATTTGGTGAACGAATAATGCATGAAGACATCCAGCCTCCTGAACTCACTCTGGTGACCAGACTCATAAGCAAGCCACTGTTTTTAACAAGCCAAGGCCCTGTGGATCTTAGTAAGCACAGTGCGTTCATGCTGCTACAGCACTAATCACTCAACGTGCACAGCAGGCCATGGCTCCGGTGGCGAGTCCAGCTGAGACAGCAGTTAGGGTATCAGAAAATGAAGCATATCATTATATAGGATTTAAAATTTACCTTCTTGGCACTGGTGGATGGAATCTGTTTTGCTCTCTTTAGTTTGATTCTTATCTAGAACTTCAGGCCAAAACTTTATGCTGCAAACACAAAATTTACGTGGCCCTCAGAGCCCTAGTGCATGAGATTCTAACTTAAATGTGGATTGCCAGACATAAGGAGCTGGCACTTTGGTTGTGAGTCCAAATTCTGTTCTACATTATCCGGGGTCAAGAAGGGACATTGGAAAGGCTGACTTCTTAAATTCTTGTTCAGAGGCTCTCAAATTCATCACTAGTGGGCTTGTGTTGAGCTAGGTTTTTAATTTTGTAAGCTCTACTTATGTTTTGTATGTTAGAGACCCAGAGTTTTGTGTATTAGTCAGCTTGGGCTGCCATAACAAAAGACCATAAACTGGCTGACTTGAACAGCAAAAATTAATTTTCCCGCAGTTCTGGAGGCTAAAAGTTCAAGATCAAGGTCCTCCCCCGAGCTTACAGACAGGTCACCTTATTTCTGTCTCTTCACATGGTGGGGAGAGAGAGAGCACTTTCTATTATCTCTTCTTATGAGAATACCAGTCCTATAGGATCAGGGCCCTGCCCTTATGACCTCATTTAACCTTAATTACTTCCTTATTCTAAATACAGTTGCATTGGTGGTAATGGCTTTACCATAAAAATTTTAGAGAGACACAATTCAGTCTGAAGCATTTGGCTTCTACCACAAAGGGATTTACCAACATCAAAAAGAGAAGGCTTAGAGAGATATCATCTTTTGGACTCAGGGACAGAATTAAGTCAATGCCATTATTATAATTACTACCAGACTGATACAGACTCTAAGGAGGCTATAGTTTGGATGGTGTTTGTAGAAATCAAGTTGGCTTAGATTTTCCAAGAGAAACTTGATTGCTTTGGGGAAAAAGTAAATTTTGAAATGATAGCAAGAACGGAAGTGGGAGAACAAAAGATAAAGTAGCTTTCTTCCTAAAAGGTTAAACTTGTAGTGACAAGGTTAAGAGTTTGGGAGTGACCAGGCTACACAGCAATGAAAGGAAAAGAAAATGGACACAAATCAAATAGTTCTCAAAAATGACACCTCAAAAAAGAGTAGATTTTGGTCATTAATAATCAGGATGGCTAGAGCCAAGTATGGTCTAACCTAAGAGAAAAAAGGCAACATTTTAGAGAGTAAATGACTCTCAGGAGGAACCAGATATAGGAAATAACTGGGCGGCTGAACCTTAAAGCTACAGGTGGAGAATCAGTGATAAGAATGATGGAGGAATTGCCTCTATATTGGAAAACATAGCTAAGCAAAATTTTATGTGGGAAAAGAACAGTGAATGAATTTTCAGTACAACTGTAGCATGCCTTTGAAGTTAATTTTATTATTATTTTGCCCAAATATAATTTATGAAATATGTTTAGTTTTCTCAGAAAGACACAGAATTTTTGCATTTAGGGAGTAGGTTTATGAAGATGGAAGCTGATCTGCGCCAATAAATTCCTGATGTGTTTCTCCAGAAGGGCACAGACACTCTCTTTATCAAAATAGATAGATAGATAGATAGATAGGTAGATAGATAGATAGATAGGCAGACTGACTGACAGAGCACTTTCATTTTTATTTCCCAAAGAATAGCTCCAGTTCTGATACATTTCTCTACTCCTCTGAGTGAGAGAAAACTGACATCTCTGATGAGACAAACAAGAAAACAGTGAGCATGTATTTTTCTCTGTCTCTTTCAGATTTTGTAAGCTCCCTGGGATATGCCTGTAAGCTGTATCCCTGGTTATGTAGCTTTCCTGTCTGTGAATGACTGTGTGGGAGAGAGGGGTGGGAAAATGGAGAAACAGGAAACCCAATATGTCCACACATCTATGTTCTCTGATTCCAGTTTTATCAGCAATAAAGCTAATATTTTTACCTTGAGTTTACTTCTCAATTGATTCAAATCTGAAAGGGGAGCCAGATAGAGCGAACCAACATACTCAAAGCCCCCAGAGTTTGGAAGCATTAGGAATGAAAAGCAGCAACTCTCACCACTTCAACTGTTGTTTTAATCCTTCTGGACATTCCTGGCATAACCTGTGCATCTATTTCTTGATTCATCAACTTTAGATAATATTACTGACCCTTGTTCTCGTCTCATTTTATTATTACAGCTACAGTTCTCATTCACCTAGTAGTTTTATTTATAAGCTGAATGATACACTTAAACCTCCATTTCTTGAACCATCAACCTTAGATAGTATAAAATTTCCATATATTCTGATTTCATCTTCCATCTTCTGCAACTCTCTTCCCCCTCCACATTCTGTCAGTTCCATCATTATTGTCCCATCTGGGTCTCCAAAACTGTAGGGACAGAAAAGTGTTCCCTTCTTCCCTTCTAAGTTTTTTGACTGACCTAATAATTAAGTTTATATAAGTTAGATTAATAGGAGAAAAACCAACAAAACTTTAATAATATGTATTTTTCCAGTACACATAGGAGACACTCAGGAAAACTGAGAAACTCCCCAAAATGGCCAAAGCCCTCACCAAGAATACCGTCTTCAGCTAAAGACAAAAGACGTTGGGGTTGAAGTCGTTTGAGAAGTTACCAGGAGAAGCACAGTCAACAGGAGCATGGTTGTTACGCAGATTTAAGTCATAGCCTTCTCCACTGATAACAGTTTCTAGAGATTTATATACCCTTCTCTTCCTGGTACAGCAAGGAAGACACTCTTACAAATGGAGATTTCCCCGATAAATGTGTTTTTCTTTTTTTACAAAAGGTAACTTCTACTCAGTTTTCACAGCTTTTCCAATGTCTGCTGTTTCTTAAAAATAATGAACCTAGAACAATCAATATGCCAAAGAGGCATATTTGGGGATGGCATATTTAGCTCCATTTCAGCAGAAGCCCACATTTACAATGTATTTAAAAGTTTGTAGATATTGATATATTATCTTCTAAATTAACTATTCATAAAAATATTACACAACTTGAAGATTTCTTCCTTTAAATACACATTAATAGAGCACCTTCATTGTTTCAAATACTAAGATAGATATAAGAGACCCAGAATTAAAAGAAAATACAGTTTGATAAATGTTATAAATGAGATATTGATTCAACATATATTAATTTAATATATACTCTGTACCTAGAGCTGTATTAAAGATCTTAAAAATATCATCTCATTTAACCTTCAACTCACCCTATGAGGTAGGTTTTATTATTATGTCTTTTTTATAGATGCAGAAACTAAGCTTATACACCTGACTCTAAAACTCTCTCTCTCAATCACAAAATCCTAAGAGATGAGGTGAAGTTTCCACAGCTCTGTGGATAACGAATGGCATTTGTCACATGTATTGAGAGTACTAACTTGATTCCTGGCTTAAATTTCCTCACATTGTCTCAATTCTCTTTTCTTATTCTTGACAACTTAAAAAAAAAAGCACAACATGAGAGTTGTGAGTTAAGTGTTATTTGGGGCAAAATGAGGACTATAGCCCAGGAGGCAGCATTTCAGATAGGTCTGAGGAACTGCTCTGAAGAAGAAAGGGGAAGGTCAGTGTCTATGTGATTTTGGTGAAGGGGGTGTGTGCAGTCAAGCACACATTTTTGCAGAAGGTTGCTGCTGGTCACAAGGAGCAGATGTCTCCATTAATGAGTTTAGTGCTTTTCTAGACATAAAGAGATGCAAGATTTTGGCTCATAAAATCTTCTCCTGAAAATATCTAACTATCTGAAGGCCTTTTCTGCCAGTTTTTCCCGGAGTACAGCGTGACTCCTTCCTGATCTCCACCCTGAACTCCTTTTGGGTTATGTTGAAGGTCAGCAGCTACAGTAGCCTGGGATTTAAACCTTGTGGGGGCAGATGTCAAGTGCCAATTTTTAGTTGGCGTTCTAAGTACTGTTTTCATGTTTTAGTATGGGTATCATTACAAGCCATGTCAAATTTCTTTTTGGAACAAGAGTGAATGTAAATAACCATAGTGTCTGATAACAATCGTCTCAATATTTTCAAGCCACGGCCAAGAAAAGAGCCTTGCTGGATGCGAATTATTTCCTTAGGTGACAAATTCATTCCCTTGGTTCTCATTATTTAATCAACTCTGTCCACATAACTATTATTATTCGTTTTTATTCTTCGCCATCATTATATCACAAAAGACCATCCAACACTTGGCTGACATCTAAAAAGATTAATTTCTGCAGCTTGCCCTTCATCAGCAGCTTTAGATACTCTCTTAAAGAAGACAAGGTAGTCGCGTTGGATTGCTTTTTAATCATTTCACAAAGAAAACAAGCTATTTCTCTTTGTGTTTCTAAGATACACAAACCATCTGCTTGTGTTTTAGAGTTTCTTTCAGAAGCACTCATTTGGAAGATGACATTTTTATTTTCGAAATACGTGGTGTTTTGTGCTGCTTTTGAACACAATAAACTAGATTATTCGTGCTGGTGAACTTCCCTCGAGGACAGAAAGGGGCACTTTGGGAAGCTCCACTGACTCCCAAGGCACCGCTCCGGAAATTGCTTCTCAGATGCTTGGAAACTTGTGAGCAGGGTGGAACTTACCTACCAGCTCCCTGTGTAGGAGCCAAGCTCCCTGATTTCAAGACCGGACTCTGCCATTAATTATTTGTTTGCTGTGGCAAATTGTTAACCTTGCTAGTTCTCAATTTCTGCATCTGAAAATCAGAGGGTTGGATTGCATTATTCCCAGGAGTCCCTTCCTGCTTCAAAAAGCATGATTCAGGAAAAAAGTCTCAGCCTTACTATGTAGCAAAATTGAAGGGTTACATGGCAATGCTGTGAGAATGTCTATGCATATGTGTATATACACAATATACATATATATATTCTCTCCCTCAGGATCTATTTTTACTTTATATATATACCCATAGAGGGAGATTATAAAAAAGAAACATCTTTCAGAGGGTTTGTCTCAAATAATAACCCACAAATTATGACAATTTACTCTGCTATTCGTATATGACGTTATAACATAATATGTATATATAACATACATAAAAACAAAATATATTATAATATATGTATAATAATAGACTTCTGTATAAATATATAGAGCACAAATATTATAGAATACAGAATATGTATTTGTGGGTTATTATTTGAGACAGATCCTCTGAAAGAAGCTCTTTTTTCACAATGTGCCTCCATGGATCTGTTCTCTACTTCTTGCTTCTCCAAAGTCCTTTTATTAATAGCTCTCTTTTTGGCTGCAGTGCTAAAACAGCAATCATGTAAGAAAGCACTTACATAAACCTTTGAAGAAGAAAGTGTTCTTTTTTCATCATGAATTAGTTTATTCTATTGGTTTTTGTTGATCAAAGACTTGGGAGTGGCAAGTCAGAACAGATTCGAGACCCATGCGATGGAAATAGTGTATGTCGAAAAGTGCCACAGTCAACAAATAATGCTTTAATCTTAACCTACAAAGTAACCTGAGGCTCCCAGGTTCTGAGGACCTCAAGCTGAAGTTCTGAAAAGATTGTCCGCACTGAATTTCACGGACATCACAGTTTGTCCTGAAACTCTCATCCGGGAAGTTGCTTGCGACGGAGCTCAAGTCACTTCGCACGTCTGCACTCGGGGGATTCCGTCACTGGCCTCTCGTGCCACGTGTGCTTTGCTTTGGTTTGTCCACCTGCTGTAATCCAACCGTCCTTCCCTGGGTGGCGTTCCAGTAATACCAGCTCTGCCTACAAATGTTCTGGGAAGCACTAATGATACTGCGCTGTTCTACAGGTTGGCAGAGGTACTTTGCAGAAAAGCTAGACTTGATTTCTTTTTTCCCCCTATTCTTTCTATCAGCGGGCTAGGACTTCTGAGAATGCCCCAGCCAGAGGCAGCTACAAAACTCCTCTTCCCCAAGGGAATACCCAAGGGTTGAGTCAGTAAGGACTTTGCAGAGATTGGCCAATTGGGAAGCTATTTTCCTGATGTCTCACAGATCAACTCACACTGCATAGAAAGGCCCCATGGATTACAAGATGTGGGAAAACATGAAGAGGATAACTCCAGGTGTGACAAAGTGTCTTCCGATGCCTAAAAGCTTTATAAAGAGAATCAGCAATCACTCAGGCAGATATTTATAATAGAAACATAATAATGATTCTACACTTTAAATTATTACCTGCATTTACTGCTGCTGTTTTTAATATTGAAACAAAAGGTGCTGAAAGTAATTTGCATCAACCAGAGCTGAGAATTAACACAGAGGTTAAAATTATATCCTTCTCTAGGAAAAGCTAATATATGCTAGATTTCTTTCAAACCTGGTTTCAAAGAACAATGTATTCTTTACAAATAAATTAAATAAGATGAAATTCTTATTCTGTCATTTATGAATTTGCATTAAAAATATAAGAAAAGGTACCATACAAGCAGAATAGAATTTTAACAACATCCAAGAATGTTGCAGAAAGATACAACTTAGAATAAAATCTATGGTGCTGTGTGGGCATTTATTCCAACAGCATAAACTAGTAAGATTCAATAAGTGTACATGCAGCAGGAATTCCATTAACCTCTCCCTGTTTTCATGTGAAACTTAAGTTTGTCAAAGGGATGACAATTTATTTCATTGGGTTCTTAATAATAGAAAATACAGGGTGGGTCCAAATTGACTCAAATTAGCATTCTGAGAATCCTAATTCAGTATCAGTAGCTTAGTTTCCATTGTAATAGAAGTTACCAAGCATTATATTTGCTGGCAGTGGGTTAATACTGTAATGACACTGGCTATGATGCAGTTTAAGGGAAATTATGGAGTAGAATCTGTCGGAACAAATCTTGAGTAGGAGGAATAAATGTTTCATAGCACACTGTGTGCTTCCACGTCCATCTGGTGTTCTGAAACAAGAAAAGCCAGGGAGGTCTACAAAATGTGCTCGATGGCACATTTGAGACAGAAAATCCAAAGATAATGCATGTTCATATTTTTGTCTTATTACAGTACCTGTTAGCAAAGGACACCAGACTGAAGAGGCCATAACTTTATTTTGCCTAAAACAGATTTTAGAGATGCTTTCCTTTTCACTTGATGGAGGCAAACATTGTTTCCAGATGCATTTTGCATTTTAACTGACAAAAGATTCCAATTTCAAATGAAATTATGGCTCTAACGGTGTCAAGTGACCATTTTTTCATAACCTTTACCAAAATGCAGATATATGCTTCTCCTGTGCATGATTCCAATCTTGAATTATTTAATACTATCAAATTATTCATCTATATAGCATTTTGATATTAAAATCCCCAATGCAACAACAAAAACCACTTGAAAACACAGAAAATCACAAAGGAAATATACCTTTTATTCCCATTACCAAAAGATGATCACTTGAAACATTTTGATGGGTCCTTTTAGTATCACATGTATTTACATATTCAAATTATATGTACAATTTCCAAAACGATATTGTTTAGATTTTACTTTGTAGGCTGCTCTATTCATTTAGTAATATAGCATGACCATAAATATTTAGCTATAGCTTTTATATCAAATATGTTTAGAAATTAGCTTTGTAACTAGATGATATAAACTTGATGCTCATACAGTTGTTTTTAAAAAATCATTTGCTTCTGTGTTGCATGCAACCCTACTGTTTCATCACTGGATTGAAATAAAGAGATGTAATTTCATGAGGTCTCCCTCAGGGACATCTGACACATGGCACCTGATGAAAACTCACAGGGTGTCCTTCTCCACTGCGGCCACTGGCTAACTGATGGGCAGCATGTGGGTAGAGCCCCTGTCAGGTGCTATGCCTTGGGACAGGCTCCTGGATGGTTGCAATGTACCCAGAATCAGAGTGGGACTTTTCACGAGTGACAGGATTAGTGGGTTAGAGCTCTGCTCCTGCCAGGGTTATTAGGAATCAAGCAACAGCAGTCAGGAGTAGATGGCAAAAGACGAGCCCATCTGATACAGCAGGAGTCTGTGTGGAAATTAGCGCAAGTTTTAATTTCCTGAATGCTTCACTACTAGGAACGGCTTTCCCTCATAAAAGACTCTTTTTGAACAAGTTAGCAGCACCTACACTCTTCAACACTTGCCCCCTGATTTTAGTGTCTATTTCTTCCTTCAAGGCTAAATTCCAAATGTGGTTTAGCATCCCCAGAATCTCTGGCCACTAGGCACAGGCTATCTGATGCTTCCATGCCTACAAAAGTAATGTAGAAAAGTATACATTGTCTTGCCCAAACACTTTTTAAGACTCAGCTTAAATCATAGTCCTTACCAAATCTTTCCAGTTTCCACTTCATTCCTCAGTCCTGGAAATTCTTTTACTTCCGGTGTCAACTGCAGTACCTGGCTCACAGTGGGACATCAATAAATGTTTGTGGAACTGTGATTAAATGAAGGAAAGAGTGACATTTCCAAAAATGAATTACCAGCGTTGCAGCAGCAGGCTTTCTGGTACAAGCTTCTTTCCAAAATCTTTCAAGTCCAACATGGAGTTGTGCTTTTTTTAAAAAATCAGACATAAGTGGGAAGCAGGTTTTGCAATATCACCAAGTTGGCAAAAGACCTCAAGTTGAATTGTTGGAGGTACGTTATTACTGCTGAAGGCTTAAAAAAAATCAACTTCATTTTGATTTTTTTTAAATGTAAGAATTAAAATCTAAGGCCATTTTACTACTGTCTGTCCCATTTCATCTAAAAGGAGGTGTCAGTGAAAATTAATCAGTTGATCTAACGAAGAAATGGAAAATTTTATTCAAGCCAGATTTGAGGATTATAACCCAGGAAGAGCATTTCAGAAAGCTTCAAGAATGGTTCCATCTTTCAGAAGTCAAAGCACAGCTGTATAAATTTTTGAGACAGAGGGCTGTACATTAAATGGCGTCAAATGTAAATATGACAGTTTACAAAATCCAGATCTGAGTGTCATCGTGGCCCCCTACAAGATCAAGAAGGAGTGTTACCTTTTAAGGAGTTGTTGATCCTCAGACAACATTGTTCTTTATGGTTGAGTAGGTATTTCTGCTGACGGGGGAGGTTTGGTCAATGGATAATGCAGATGGACAGTGCACAGCAGGGGAGAGGGAGGAGGCCAAAAGGCAGAGAGACATTTTTATATTTAAATTTTTCTTGTCTTGCCATGAAATGTGAATTTTATTTCACACAGAATAAAATCTGAAGCTCTTGTTTCCTCTACCAGACAGGTGTCCTCAAGGCTAAAGAATATAGAAATACTCCCAGGTTTTCAATTTACATAAAGCAGTGTGAGGGAGCGCTAGAGACAACAGTGATGCCTGCCACTTCCTCTGAGGAATGCTTTCTCCAGATCCTGCTTCCCGCAACTTTTAGAACTGTACGTTTTCCTTTGTGATTTTTAGAACTATACGTTTTCCTTAATGGGTGTGGAGGTTCTCAAAGCAGTCCACATCCTTTTTCATTTACCACCCATTGATTACATGTCCATTTTGGACAGTGTCTAAAACTTTCTACTGTAGGGGACCAAACTTTGCCACCCCAAAATGTCTCCATCATGCAGATTATCTCAAGCTGAAAACAAACAAGGCCCAAAAGACTCAGGAAGGAACTTTAACCTTCCTCTAACTGCCTCAAAAAGCTTTAAATAGATGATCTGTTCCTGGAACAGAGATATCACCAGAGAATGGAAAGAATAGGGACTAGGTGTGGTGGAGGAACTCTCAAGATCAGAGTCCACTCTGTCCCATTGTCTCTGCATGGCTCAGAAAGCATTTATTTACCGAACATTTGCTTTTCTATCTCCATATCAAGTGCTCCCTCCTTTTTGAGGTCTGAGATATCTATCCCCAGCCTCCTCTTTTGTCTTTAGTTGGTGATGGTATTTAAGGTGAGGGTTTTGGCCATTTTGGCAAGTTACTCAGTTTTCCTGGATCTCTCCCATGTATACATTTTATTAAATTTTTCTTTGATTTTTCTCTTGTTAATCTATGTCATGTCAATTTTATTCTTAGACCAGCCAGAAGAAAGGTAGAGGAATATTTCTTCCTCCCCTACGCTACTAATGCCAAACAAGTACATGGCCAGGCCTATTTAGTATGATTATGCTTGAAGTACTATTATGTATGTAATAGCATTATGTCCTATTTAGTATTATTTCATCTGCTCCTAGAAAAGTACCTAGAATATAAGTTAAATAATTTATTTTGTTTAAATGCTTTGAAGCCTATCTGTTGCCTCCTACATAAAAGATATCAACTCTAGGGCACTTCTACTGAAAAAAAAAATTGCTTTCCCTTCTGTTAAATTATTTCTCAGTTAAAAAAAATTCCTGAAGTTACAATATTGCTATCCTTTTTCAAGAGTTAGTCTGCTTCAAGGAAATAAACATCATGGCATGGTTTAATAAAAATAACCTTTCCATAGTCTTTGCAAAAATGACATCACTTGTGAGTATAGATCAACCTAATCTCCTTACCAAGAATATTTAGTTACTCTTCATCTCTCTCCCCTTTTCTTCCACCCTGGAAAAGTTTTATAGGCTGTAATTTGTAATTTTTGAATTTTTAAAACATGAGTGAATAATTATTAGATAGAAACTACAAGATACAATATAACAAGAGCCCTAGAGAGGATCTTCAAGATCTAAGCCTAATATATTTCTAGCAAGGTCTCTTTTGAAGACAAAAGCCAGAGAGGTTAAGTGGCTGAGCAAGGTCACAGGGAAGGTGAATGATGGCTACACAGCTAAGGCAGCAGAATGTATTTTGTAAAATTTGGAAAAGTGTCATAGGTAGAAAATTGAAAGAGATAAGAATAGAAAGGTCTTTTCTTCAATATAACTCAACACTTCTCCCAGAGGAAACAATGTATGGGAAGAAGAAAAAGTTGCCAGATTAATCCATGTTGATGCGCATTAATCTTTTTTATATTCTAATCATCATCCACTTTATAAATAAGTTCTCCAACTCGGGTATGAATGAGAAATATGAATGCGGAAAGAAGCAGACAGATTGAATCCCAGAGTGGGAGAATGTGACTTTGACTTATTCTCAGATCTTGTTATTAAAAAGGTAGCTTTCAGTAGTGTGGATACTCTTTCATCTGAGCAATTTCAGCAACTAACATGGATAAAATCTTAGTCTCAAAAGTTATCACAGGATATGAACAGCCTTTATCTGATGACAATACTCATTTACCATTAGCATTCATATGAGTTAATTATATCTCTGGAAACAAGAAAATCTCATTGCTTTTTATTTTGGTTTGGTAAAAAAAAAAAAATGCTTTTTCCCTCCTGGAGTTCAAATCTATCCTCCTCCTAACATTGGAGAAGAAAATATTTCTTTTTTAGATTTCTCAATATGCTGCCATTTTTTATGAAAAGAATATAAAATTAAAACTAATAATCAAAAACGTCTCAGTGTAAAAGACCATAGAAGACATCTTCTCACTCAATTAACATCCAAATGATGCAATCACATGGAGCTTTCCATGTAATTTTCATATGGAAGAGTTTATTCAAGCTGATTAGAGAGAATTTCATATAAAATTTGGAGGATTTTCATAACAAAACATTTATTTTGAATAATATGCTAAGAACATTTTTTCTTCATCAGCAGTACTGGTCTTTCAAATGATTCTTTAACTCAAAGTTTTCTTACAAGTAGATAAGAAAATTAATTTTTTAAACCCCACAAGTGGACAGTAATCTCCTTATTACAGCATTATTTTCATGATTTTTTATCTAATGTATGTGAAAAACTTCCCTCCACAGTAATAATATGTACCCATGGCTTCCTTATTGTTGCACTGGGAATAAAATTAAAATGAATATTGTTTCTATAAAGATATATTTAAGGAAATACAAATGAATAGGGCATTTTGAAATTTGGAAATTCAGGAACGTGTGGTTAGGAACAGGTCAGTAGAGAAAACCTCTTTGTAAAGTAGATTTCAGATGCTGGCAATTCATAAATACATATCAAGCCAAAACCATTATAATTTTGGATCCCAGATGGAAGTTGTTTATGAACAACTAGAGAACATCCAGCTATTTATAGAACAGAAAATCACTAACACTTGAAAAACAAAAAAGCAATTACTGTATCTCCAACCGTGTAATGACCATGTTAGACAGAAGAATCACAAATTTAGCTTCATCATTCTTGAATCAAAAGCTGGATTGTAGAGATTATGGCTGCGTTTGGAAAATTAGAGAAAAATAACACTTTCAGAATTATAACACAAAAAGACAATTAAAGCTGGTACCATTATTCTCCAGAACAATAAAGTTCCATTTTGGAAAAGATATAAAAGTCATCAGAGGAATATGAAAATAAAATTAATTCGATGACAAAACATTCTTCTCTGTTTCTATCTCTCCTCCCTGAATGGTAGATGTCTTTTATAACCTCCTTTTATTTTTAATTTTCATTTTTCTTCAGAGTCACAATTTCCATCACTTTTTAGTATTCATTCATTTTTTCTTCATACATTCTTTGTAGTTATCAGGTGATCTTCCATTATACTTTCCCCCTCCATTCCTCCCTTCCTGCCTTTTTTTTTTTACTTTTCTATTTTTTTCTGTGTGTCTCTGGAAGTACCACCATTGGAAGTGTTGAGGAGGAAGACATTTTCTTCTGCTTTTCTAGGTTCTTCTGGCTGTTCTAAGAATTAAACTGACATGAGACAGATTAACAGAAGAAAATCAAAGAAAAGTTTAATAACATGTATGTATGGGAGAGACCCAGGAGAACTGGGTAACTTGCCAAAATAGCAGAAAACCTCAGGTTTAATACCATCTTCAGCTAAAGATAGAAGAGGAGAGTAGGGGTAGTAGTTTGGGACTTCGGAGGGGAGAAAATCAATTCACATGCAGATGAAAAACCAAATATTTGGTAAACATGTTTCTTGAGACATGCAGAGACAATGGGGCACAGAATGGACTCTGATCTCCAGACCCTGCTGAGTTTTCCCTGCCACACCTCCCCCACATTCTTTGCATAGATCTTTGGTAATAGCTTTATTTCTGCAACAGGCCCTTTATCTAAATTCTTTTAGGCAGTTAAAGAGGCAACAAGAAAAACTTCCTGAATCTTTTGTTTCTTAAAAATAATCAGCCTAGATTAATTCTCATGCCAAAGAGACACACTTTGGGGTGACAAATTTTGTTTTCCAATTTTTTGGATACAATTTTTCATTCAAAAGAAAGAAGAACTTTGTAAATCTGAGCATTATCTAAAATGGACACAAACAACTTTTCTGGTAATGACCGCCTCACCTTAAGAGATATGTAAGAAGACGTAGAGCTGCTTATCTGAAAAACTGTACAGCAATCTTACATTAAATAGAAGATTGAATTAAATGACCTCTAAATTCCATTTTGTAGCTTGAAATAAATGTACAGCCTGAAAGTTGAGAGGTATGTTTTATTTGGCAGACATCACTGAGGACTCGAACCACTCAGAGCCCGGGATGACAGCCTCTCAGATGGCTCTGAGGGACTGCTCCAAAGGGGTAGGGGAGGAGCTACAATGTATAGGAGCTTTACAACAAAGACCACGTAGTTGGAACATTAAAAGATTACTTGTTAACTAAAGAAAACCAAGCATCTCAAGTAAAGAATTTAGCACTTTTCTGTGTATGGGAGGAAGCAAACATTTGGGCTCATTGAATTCATTCCTTTGACAAGCACCTAGCCATCTGGGGCCAGTATCTTGCCCTCAGGGTGCAGCATTGTGAGTGGCTGCAGAGGCCGGACTGCAGGCTTGTCTTCACTAGGGGGTGGGGCAGCCGCTGATGACTTGATGGCTTCAGCATTCCTTGTTTACTGATACGGCTTGCAATATTTTTTGTTCACATTTTCAGCACTTAGATGATATATTTCTACAATTCTTTCCTTGGCCAAAGCAGGTCAAAGCACCTCCCAGGATGCTGTCCCACTCAGCAGTGTTCACAGAGGTAAATGTTTATTCATGACCGTCTTTTCCTTGCTTAGAAAAGCGGGAAAATCGTCGCCCAAGACGCCTGAACAAGCACGTGATCACGCTCAGGTTAATTCCATTTTCTTTCTGTTCTGCGTTTCCATTTGATCATCCTCTTCGTTCTTTCTCTTGCTTTATTCCCTTTCTTGCCATGGGCCCATCTCCTCTGCCTCCCCCTCTTCTCACTCTGTTCTCTTTTTTATCTTTTTTCCCTTTACTCTTTGTCCCATCCTTTTCCTTTTCGCATTCCTGTTCTTGCCGATTGTTGCCCAGAGAAGGCTGGGTTTAGGCCTTGCCATTCAGTCCCAAGGCTCAGAAGCAGTTCGTCACTAGAGAAGGAAAGGAGATACCCCCTGGCCTCTTTCAGAAATGAAAATGACTTCTCAAGCCTCCCACGCCCCCTCCTACCATCCCCTTCCCCCGTTAAATATTGATGGCACCACACTAGCCGTCTGCTAAGGTGACTCTGGTTGGCACTCTGCAGAGGCCAGGGGAGCGGTAGGTGCAGTCGCAGGTAAGAGACATCAGACATCTTTTCCGTCTATCTGTTACTTGCTCCTCTATCCCTGCGCGTCAGGCTTGCCAAGGACCGAAAACCCCACGCGCGTGTCCGTAGGTCTGCTGCCCAGGGAGAAGTTCCGCTTCCCGCGTGAGCTGTGAATTTGTCTGATGCTGATCAGCACATGCACGGGCTGCAATGGCAGCGGGAGGAAAGGTCGAGACCGACTCGCCAGATGGGGCGGCCAGGAATCTAGGTACTGATGTCTCGATGCTTCTGAGTTGGACAAAGAAAACACATTTGGTGTGGGGTCCCCTGCTTCCAAACGTTACTTATTTATACCACATCCTGATGAACTAAAGCTGTGGCTGCCTCACTCTCTGGGTTGATGATGCCCAGAATCAGGGCAGTGTGCTTTCTGAATTTCAGTGCGGCTCCATCAGGTCCTGGAGAATTATGAAACAGCTGAGTGCTTCAGTGTCTACCACTTAATTATGTGCCACATGTAATTTCAGAGCAGTCCTATTTATAGCAGAACTTTATTTTTAAAAAGCTTATATTTCAGAGTAGGAGGCGATGCAAATCATTTTAGGCCCCGTAATGAGGCTTAAAATGTGACTCAACGGAGCTGTAAAATTGGCCGGCTCTTCAAATGGGTCACATTCAGATCAAGATGGCAAAGAGGACATTCATGGCATAAACACAAGCTCAGGATTTGAAAATTGGAGATTTCTCTTGGTCTGCGGATGTGTGAGTGTGTGCATGTGTGCTGTGGAAGGTGTGGGGGTGTGGGAGGGGTGTGTTTTGTGGACAGGTGGTTATTTATTAGTGGTAAAGATAGATAAGTCACAAGAAATTCAGGGCATATAAATGTCAAACAAGGTCAGATTGGGTCAAATGCGTATTCAGAATGCAGACCCAAGTGGGAAAGACGTAAATGAGAGCAGGGCAGGCGTAGCAAAAATCAGCGAGCTGAAGTGCAGGGGGCGGGGCTCGGCTGGGTGTCAATCATGAAACAGCAAGCGGGTGGGGGAGGGGAGAGCCCGGCTCTCCGTGCTGCAAAGGCCAAAGTGGGGGGGGGGGGGAGGTGGGAGAGGTGGCAGCTGAGTTATTAGAAGGTTTTGGTTTCTTGGAAGCGCAATGACTTAGCTTTCCGGCTTTGGCGTGATGTGCAGTGGGCCCGAAATGTCCCTGTTTTCTTTTTTTTTCCCGTCACTAAGCGAAGACAAGAATGAAAGAGGCTTGTCAATACTTTGGGGGACCTAGGAGTGTACAACATGGTCTCAAAATGCCTGCTGACTGATGACGTGCGGTCCTCTCTCCCTTCCCCTTCTCCGTGCCCGCCGGCCCCACCCCCTGCCCCACCCCCTGCCCTCGGACCCTGATCCCAGTCTCTAAACAACTCAGCCGGAAACGCAGAGGCCGCGCGGGCCTCAGCGTTGACCGCACACGCCCGGGCCTGGCTGACTCGGGGCCCAGGCCTGTGTCGGTGAGCAAAGGTCGCCAGGGAAAGCAGTCCCAGCGGCACGGTCATGCGTGGGAGCAAAGCGCCTCGCTTTCCGGGCCTGGCTGTTGCGCGGAGGAAGTGCAGCGGCTACGCTTCCCGCCTTTCGGCGCTGCTCTCGCACTGACGTCCTGCTGCCTTCTGCTCGCGGCCTCGGCCCTCCCGCCTGCCTCCGGGCTCGCGCCCGGCTTCCGACCCAGGCTGCGGGGCAGCCCCGCGTCCGAGCTGTACGCCCGCTCCCCGGGCCGCCAGTCTCCCCTCGGCGCCCTCACCCTCCTGTCTGACAAAGCACATACATGCTCATGGCAGGGGGAAAAAAAATCTTTGGCAACCAAACAGTAGCCGAAAGATTAAAGAAATCTATTCTCAAGCTCTAGCACAACACACTCTGAAAATAACAATGAAAAGCCTGAATTTAATCCAAGGGTCCACGGCAAAATATCACTTTTTGAAATTAAAAAAATGCCATTAGATACAGTCTCAAGGCCTAGGGTAGTGCTTTGAAAGGACTGAATTGAATCTTGTGGGTTGTTATTAACTAGTTAGTTCTGACTACTTTGTTTCTGTTACTACTGATGAAAGAGAGTATTAATCTGAATATTAGTGTATAAATTAGATTATTGTCATAAATATCACTATTATCAATAAATGACTGAAATGTTATGCTGTACACCAGAAATGGACACATTGTAAACTGACTATATTTCAATTAAAAAACTAAATGAATGAATAATCATATGGTCATAACAAGAGTTACCAGTAATAGTGGTAGCATTTTATTTATTTAGGGATTATAAATTCCGTGAGAGCAGGGCCTGTGTGTAATAGGAGCTTAATAAGTATTTATGGAATGCTAGGTGATTTTTCACATATGGGCTGTCCTGGTCCTCTCAGCAATTCAAGGATCCTGTCTCATTCATACTTAAATCTTTCACATGCTTGCTGCTGCTACTGGTAAATGGTAGAAATTTAGCAAAGACTTGTTGGCTGACGGATTGGTAGGGCAGGTGTTAACATGTGCTCTGCGAATTCACAACGTGCATCTGTGGCCTGACCAGCAACTGACTGACCACAACTTTCTATAGGAAGCAAATATCATCACTCCTACAGTGAAGAGATAGAAGATTATGTATTTTTGATTAAATATATGTAAACTCTAATCCTAAGCCAATCTTGGACCTCGATATTGACAAGCCTTTGTGTGAAGATTGCTGGAAAGGCAGAGTTTTCTTGTACTATTTATGTATTTATGGAACATTGAGATTGGAGAAGCAATAGTTGTGTATCAAGAGGAATTTTGCCTAAGGACTGACATCCAACAGATTTGGCATTCACACTTGGAATGGTTAATCAGTTTGGCCATGGATTACGGGGACACTTCCTGGAGTTTTGATGATGTTTGCTAAAGTAAAGAATTCCAAATACATTTGAATTTATCTAAGCTACTGTGGGTATTTCTGTCATCCTTCAGAGAATTCCCAGAGGAGATGCTAGAACACCTGTAGGAGCAGTGACAAGGACAAACACTTGTGTGAGCAACTTTTTAAGCTCTGATGCCTTCACCAGCAAATCTGAAAAAATAAGGCATGCACTACTTACCTCCGATGTCCTTGGGAAGGACAGTGGACGCACTCCATAGATTAGAAAGCACTCTGCAGGCGTAAGTTGCTATTATTATTCTTACCTGTAAAATAGAGGTCACTATTGCTCATCTCTCTTAAAACGTTGGTTTGAGAATTAAATGAGATAGTGCGGGAAAATATTTGAGGAGGACAAGATGCTTTAAGCTGGATAATGAAACTGTTACTAAGATGTCCTCTTCAAGGACATCAGTATCTCTTTCTCATGACTAAAAATGTAGTTCTTTCTACAGAGATGCAGGGCACTGGCACAAATAAAGTAATTATCACCATTATGTGCTCTTTGATTGAGTGCTACATGCTGCTTCTTCCATAGCAATTCTCTGTGAAGCAATAGATGTGTTACCAAAAATGCCATCAGAGTTATTAAACTCATGTGCCAAATAAGATACCTGTTTGCTCAGCATCACTGATGCTTTTTAAAGAGTTGCTAACTGCAAAAGCTGTCTCTTTAGACCATAAATCATTGTAATTGGAACTTTGGAAACACTCAGGTAGCTAGAATGATGAATAAAGCGCAGTTGGAGAGTTTCAAGTATGGCATTTGTGTTTTCCCTAAAGCCTTTCTTAGGAGAAACTGGGAAGTCAGACAGTATCTACAACACACATATGTCTTAAGAAATCCAATTGCTTATCAGAGATTCTTTTTTTTAGCAACTAGAAAGTTCTTTCATGAATAGATTTCAATTTGCCACAAATGTAGACAACAAACTTGGTTTGATTATATGGTATCTTTCCCAAGTCAGGCTGACCCTCCAATTTTGAGAAGCAAATATTTGACACTGTTTGTGTTATCCGTGCCTCCGCCATCCTCACTGGTGCTGAGCCTGCCAGCAGGTTTTTCATTCTGAGGTCTTTGGAAAGAGCAGCGAAAAAGTCAGAACCAGTTTTGTTTGCTTGTTCAGAGATTCGGCAAGGAACAGGAGGAGAAATAAGTTCACTTGTGTTACCTTTCTCACGCAGTGTTCCTACCTGTCAGACTTGGCAATAGGAGAGGCTGACCTTCATACTCTCTTCCCGACACATTCAGTTCAGTGGTTTAACAACAAAATCCCTGTTGAAAAGGATAAAAATTATGGAGACAAATATGGCGTGATAGACAATGGCGTCAAGTGTCTGAAAACACCTTTTTTTAAAAAGAGAGTGTCCACCTCTACTCCTGGTCTCTTCTAAAAGCATCATTCACGGGACTAAGAGCACTTTGCCTCTTCAGATCTGAGGAACAAGCCTAAGTTTTCCTTTCCAATGACTTTTGAGAATCAGCACAATTATACAGTGTATAGAAATGACTTTGCAACTGAATTAAGATCCTTTGTGAATAAACTACGTTGGAAGTAGACAAATTTTAGATTGACAGCATCACTGGAGTTAGTATCACTAAGTAAGGTTGACTTTCTTTACTCTGTTAGGTAATACCCATCACTGCTTCTTCCCCTGCTCAGGACCCTTTCTGGGTTGGTGCCAGCAATAGGGAAATCTCATAACCTACCCCTGATACCTCTAAGCCGGCTAGTTTTATCTTCAAATCCTTGGTCTAGAGTGTCCTGAAACTTTTACTTATCTGCAGGCATTTCATTGGATGGGCAAGGTAAACTTTATCAGTTCTTTCTTTTCCTAAGATTCAATTCTCCCCCCAGACTTTGTATTTCCCAGTCTCTTCTTTATCGCTTTTTCCCACTGTGCCTCTTTAGGGCCTCTGTTCCACATCAAGCCACACACTCAACCTGCTTCCTCCAGTCCAGAGGCTGCTTTTTCACTTACTGACAATTGCAAAGTTAACATTCCATTAACATGTAGATGACTCTGGTCAGAGCTGCACACACTAAACATATATTTGAAGATCAGGGTTAGCCAACACATAAGGTACCAACATGTACCACACAGGAGGGAGAACGTTTCTTTCCACTTATCTGTGTCTTCTTTAATTTCTTTCAGCAATGTTTTGCAGTTTTCATTGTACAAATCTTTCTCCTCCTTGATTAAATTTATGCCTATATGTTTTACTCTTTTTGATGCTGTTTGAATGGATTGTTTGCTTAATTTCCTTTTAAGATAGTTTGTTGTTAGGGTATATAAATGCAACTGATTTTTGTATGTTGCTTTTACATCCTGCAACTTTGTTGAATTCATTTATTAGTTCTAATGGTTTTGGTGGGGAATCTTTAGGGTTATATCATTTACAAACATAATTTTGTTTCTTCTCTGATTTGAATGGTTATTATTTCCTTTTCTTGCCTAATTGCTCTAGCTGGGACTTCCAATATTATGTTGAATAGAAGTGTTGAGAGTCAGCATCCTTGATTTGCTCCTGATCTCAGAGGAAAAACTTTCAGTTTTTCACTGTTGAGTATGATATTAGCTACAGGCTTTTCATAAATAACTCTTACTATGTTGAGGTAATTTCCTCTATTCCTAGTTTGTTGAATGTTTTCATCATGAATTAGTGTTGAATTTTGTCAAATGCTTTTTTCTGCATCTATTGAAATGACCATTTTTTATCCTCCATTCTGTTACCGTGGTGTAACACATTGATTGACTTGCATATGTGAAAAAGTCCTTGCATCCCTGTGATAAATTTCACTGGACAGGGTGCATGATCCTTTTAAAATGCTGTTGAATTTTGTTTGCTAGTGTTTTATTAGGGATTTTCACATATATTTTCATCAAGGATATTGGCCTGTAGGTTTGTTTTCTTGTAGTGTCTTCAGCTTTGGGTAATGCTTGCCTCATAAAATGAGGTTGAAAGTGCTCCCTCTTTTTCAGTTTTTTGGGATGGGTTTGACAATTATTTAAATGTCCATACTATACCCAAAACAATCTATAGATTCAATGCAATTTCTATAAAAATTCCAACAACATTTTTTTCAGAAATAAACAAAAACAATTGTAACATAAACCACAAAGGACCCTGAATAGCAGAACAATTTTGAGAGAAACGAGCAAAGCTAGAGGTCTCATGCTTGCTGACTTCAAAACATACTACAAAGCTAGAGTAATCAAAGCGGTATAATATCAGTGTAAATAAAATAGAATAGAGATCCCAGAAATAAATCCATGCGTATACAGTCAAATGATCTCTGATAAGCGTTCCAAAACTACACAACGGGGATAGGATGGTCCTTTCAACAAATGGTGTTGAGAATATCCGCATGCAAAAGAGCGAAACTGGACCCTCGTCTTACACCATACACAAAATAAATCCAAAATGGATTAAAGACTTAAGGGTAGGACCTGAAATTATAAAACTAGAAGAAAACATAGAGGAAAAACTTGATGACATCGGTCTTGGCAATAATTTCTTGGCTCACACAAGCAACGAAAGTAAAGATAGGCAAGTGAGACTATAACGAAATAAAAACCTTCTGCATGAAGGAAAAGAAACAATCAACAGAGTTAAAAGGCAGCCTGTAGGATGGGAGAAAATATTTGCAAACCACATATATCTGATGAGGGGTTAATATAAAAAAAATAAGGAATTCTTACAATTTAATAGCAAAAAACCAAACAGCCTGATTTTAAAATGAGCAAAAGACTTGAATAAACATTTGTCAAAGAAGACATACAAGTGGCCACAGGATATATGAAGAGGTGTTCAACATTACCCGTCATCAGGGAAATGCAAATCAAAACCACGGTCAGATAGTCATCACACCTGTAAGGGCGGCCATTTTCAAAATCATAGAAAATAACAAGTGTTGGAAAGGATGGAGAAAAATTGAAACCCCTGTGCATTGTTGTTAGGAATGTAAAATGGTGTAGCCACCATGGACAACAGTATGAAGGTTGTTAAACAAATTAAAAATAGAACTACCATATGATTCAGAATCCCAATTCAGGGAACATATCAAGGAAAACAACTGAACACAGGATCTCAGAGAGATGTTTGCATTCCTACTTTCATTGCAGCATTATTTGCAATAGCCAAGAAATGGAAAAAAACTAAATGTCCATTGATGGATGAATGGATAAAGGAAATGTGGTATATACATTAACAAAGTAGAAAATCCTGTCATATTGCTACAGCAGGGATGAAACTTGAGGACATTATGCTAAGTGAAATTAACCAGGCACAGAGAGACACATACTGCATGATTACGCTTATATGAGGTGTCCAACATAGTCACAGAAGCAGAGAGGAGAATGGTGGTGGCCAGGGGCTAGGGGGAGGGAGAGATGGGCAGTTATTTTTTATTGGGTGTAGAGTTTATGTCATGCAGAATGAAAAAGTTACAGCTATCTGCTTACAACAACATGCATATGGTTAACAATATTGCACTGTACTCTTAAACATTTGTTGTAAGGAGATCTCATATTATGTGTTTGGTTTTTTTTTAATACAATTAAAAGAAATAAGGAGAAGGGAGAAAATTTGTCTCCACATTTGACCGGAGTCATAGATCTTAAACTGGTTGGGGTGCTGGTGTTTGTTGCTGTACTTGTGTTCTGCTGAAAAATCTGTGATATTATGAGTTACCAAGAATAAAAATCATATTTTCAAACATGTTTTTAACATCAGCAAAGTTTCACTTCAAATTTTTTTCCAACTCTAGAAAAGCTAAGACGCAAGAGGCTAACATGGCTGCCATCTAAAGGCAGCACAGAGGTCACTGAGTATTTGTGCATCTTTAGGACAAGAGGAACTGCTCCAAATCTCCCTCACACTGAGGCAAGAGGAAGATGGGGCAAGTGATGAGTAAGTAAACATCTTAGCTCTGTCATCGGGGCTGAGGGTTCCCCACTGAAACTCCAACTCCCTAGGCAGTTGATTGGACTCAACCTGTGTTAGGGAAATGTCATCAAAACCAAAACCTCCAATCCAGAAATCCTCTCCACAAAGATAGCAGAGAATGAAAACACTTCTATTACTGAATAAGTATTAAACCGGAATGTGACACACATCACAGTCAATCTGCTAAGAGATTTCAAAGACAGGAAGAAATCTTCCCCCATGAGTGCATCACATACATATTTTCAAGATAAACAGTAACTGGTTCTCAAATAAAAAGACTTGATAGCACAATTTGCTCCATATAGTTCATCCTAAATTCTCCTCATAATTGGGGTGTGTTAGCTAATCGAGTTTATCCAGAGGAAAAACAAATCTCATGTTTTATGAATGAAGGTAGTTTGAAACTTTGAGCAAGGCACCCCCCAAAGGTAGACCCCTACCCTTCCACAGAATCAGGGAAAAGGGGGGTCATCTCCCATGATGTTAATATTTCAAAGAGAGGACTCCCAGGTCCTTGAGAAAGGTGATCCTGGGTCATGAAGCTGGCAAGAGGCTTCTAGCCTTCAAAAGGATTTTTATACATTTCAAAGAGATGAGAAGGTACGTACAATGATACATCTTTTAAGATAAACCCTCTAAGAAAAATGAGGGAATGGAAATCTCTCCGTTTTCAACAGGGAAAATTAAGCCTCATTTTTAATTTGTATTTGTTCTTACAAGATCGGACAGCCCGGCATGCTCAGGGCAACCCGAGCGTGTGTGTCGGTGTGCTGGCGGGACACACTGAGCCTCAGGTTTCAGGAGGGCCATGTGCCTGGCGGGGGTGGGGGCTGGGCGACGTTGCATTCCCAGTCTAGCTCCCAGGAGAGCCATGCTGGGTCCTGGAGTGGGCGGAGGGGCAGGTCCTCCTTCACAGCCTGCACCTCTCCAAGAGGGCTGTTTTGAGTCTTATATACTGTCAGATGCTGAGGTTTGTCTATATTCAAAGAGCTTTTTAGTTTAAAACTAATAGTTAATGAGATGCGTGTGTTTGTGTGGTTTATTGGGACAAGGCTAGTGTGTCTTTGGAAAGAGTCTTTTCTATCAACTTTAGCTTTTGATGGATGTGCATTGTGAGTTAATATTTTTATTTCAAAAGGACTAGATTTGAATTCTGCCTGAAGCTATCATTATCAGAAGTTTGCTTTTTTTTTTGTCATTTCAAAAAGTGGTATTTCTTCCAACTGATTCTTTTAAACTCAATTTAATGAAGCAGTTGAGTCTTAGCCAGTCAGTTTTTAAATCACCACTTATTTGACCAAATTCTATTATTTTTTTTCGGTCTATCTGTGAGAATAAACCTAGGTGTCGTTTGAAATGAGGCAAATAGCAGCCCTGCTCAGAGATAACATTCTCTGTTACACAACACTGCACCACCAGATCGGTGGCTCAGTTAAAGGCATTTAACCCAGACCAACTGATAATAGCAGGTGTGTGTATCATAAAGACAGGCTCAAGTTACATCCCCCCATCTCACACTCTGCTTTACTTTGGCTCTCGCCACTATCGGTTCTTGATTTTCCACAGATCGAATGAAGGTGAATGACAGCTGTGTTGCAGTTACAATGTAAATTGCGCTGTGCAAAGCCTCCCTGAACAGGAAAGGGGATGTGGCTGATGTGAAGGGGACAGCCATCATGAGGGTCTACATTCTGAACTGGTTTACATTTCCTAGTATGAAATAAATACATGTTAGTGTACAAGTGGTTGGGGCCTTAACGACTTCGTGCTATCACGTATCAAGTTCATTTAAAAGACAATATTCCGTTTTCAAATTACGTCAGGTTGGGCATCAGAAAACATATTTATATTCCTTACGTTATTTCCTGACTTTGACTCTCCTGCATTCTTATTCATTTGTAAAGTGCATCAAATATTTATTTGCATTTGCTTCCTTTTCAAATGCTAATTCTCTCTCCTCAATTCCAACTGCACCTTTTAATCAAGATACCTTTGACTTCTCACATCACTGAAGAGAGCTTTTAGCAGTTCGTAGTCTTCATACACATCCCTAGTCTTCTTCTGTATTTGATTGCCTTACCTGATAGAGAGTAAGAATTCATTGTCAGGCACTGAAGCAATAATCTGATGATCCTCAGACAAGTAAGAATAATGCAAAATATGCCTGTTATTATAGGTCACTCTCCACATTTTGTATCTCCAGGTAGATTTTAAATTTCCTAAGAAAGCATCCTTGTTTTTGCCATCTCTCTCTCTCTTATAGTGATTAGTAAAGTGCCTGAAACATGGATTTCCACAAGGAAATGCTCCATTAAAAACCATGATGACTGGAAGAAAAAATGTACCAGAACCAGATGCCCGGTCTAACCCTGCCTTATATAGAGGACATGACTCTGAATATCAAGGAAGTTGAGATGGGAATTTTCAAGATAATTAATTCATTAAAATGAATTCAATAAACTTGTTAGAACCCCTGGCAATGTATTCTATTATGGACCTAATACATTTAGCAAACACATCTATTCTCTAGCTCTCTGGGAAGGACAAGCTTATTTGAATTTTACTCAGCTGATTGCTTATTTCTGACCCCGTGTTAACATGGTACTAAGCAGCTAATTGAAATACTCTTGTGGGTCTTTTGAGGACAGAAACCAGTTTTTAAAAGAGAACTTGTTTTTTATTTTTGCTGGGGGCTTTTAAATAAAACTCATGTCTTTCTTGCATCCGTGGTATAACAAATCAGCCAATTTCTTCCTCCACATCCCTGTACCAAAGGAAATATCCTCACCATTTATATGTGACATTTTTCTTAATCAGAAAGTAGAAATGAATCTACAAGTCCTTTTAGTTTTCACGAACCTAAATAAATTGATTTGACTGGTATTTAAGAGAGACAGAATGAAAAATGTTTTTCCTAACACCCCTCTGAAATCAATCTCATCCAACCAACATTGTTACCCCATTATTCCAATAAATTAAAGGATTCATTGATATTTCCAAGTCTTCACGTTATAATGTATGACTTTAATGTGTTCATTATGATCAGTGAAATGGTAGCTTAAAAGCTGTGTGTATTGGTGAATTCTATGTTCTCTCTTCTCAATAGAGAAGAATCAGTGACCAGTGTGCTGGGTGAAAATCAAGTAGGCAGCTGAGAAAAGAAGGAAGGTAAGGGGCACTAGTATCTAGTAGATGCCTCCTGTGTGCTCAGCACATCGCCTCATTTAATCCTCCTCATTCAAAACGGGCTTTATTGGCTCTGCTTCACAGTGAGGAAACTGGGACTCTGAAATGATGTCCAAGGCTCCCTAGCTAGGAAAAAGTAGGGGACCCAGGATTAAAAGTGTATTTCTATGACTCCCAAATATTTCTACTAGCCTATGATAGCGAAAATATGATTCAACTGTAGAAAAGACATAGGATAGGACAGGAATAATTTAGCCTGAAGAAGTGAGTATAATGGGAGAAATTCATGCTTCGTCTGTACAAAGCATCTTTGCACAGACGATGACAAGATCTCCAAGGGCAGATTGAAGAACATTAAAATAGGAGGTGAAGAATTTTAATTAGATTTATGAAAGAAAGTCTTGCCTGTGAGGGGTGTAAACACTGTAGCAGATCATTGAGAGGAGGCACCACTTTGTTGGAAGCTCTTAGATCAGAAGAGGTTCTCTCCTATTAGATTATGCTAATAAATGTCAAGGTGCAATCATGAGTCCCCGTGCGTGGGTGGCATTTGTTCCTCATCCCTGCAGCTGCCTCGGTTGAACTGTCAGTTGGAATAAAAGAAAAGGACTTGAAATCTGGGACAAAAGTAGAGTCTCCCATTGGTGGAAGGCCAACAGATTAGCTCAAATACACGTACGTGACTCTAAATTTGTTGAGATCAAAACAGCCTGAACTTTCCCCACAGCTTGACTCAACCTTAAACAGGCTTCTTCCTGACCTGAGGCCCCTGACCTCTCTTTTGTCAGAATTTTACTCAGTTACTTTAGAAAACATGTAAATTCTTTCTCTTCCCCTTTGAGATGTGAAATTTTAAAAGTCTTTTGCCAGTTTTGCTTCCTAAGACTTCCTCCTCTTAGACCTGAGAGTCAGGCCTTTGAAATGCAATTATCAAAGAAGAGAGCACCCCCATCTCCCATTGCTTCCAGGGGTGGGAGCCTAACCTTAGCAGGTACCTTGCACCAAGCTGTACAACTACCTCTGGTCATGAAGTTCAGAGCAAGTTTACTCTTCCTGTCGGTGAAGATAATTAGCAGACACAGATGGCCTACAATTCCCCTTCCAGCTCTTAAAACCTCTCCAGACCTTTGTTTTAGACTCAGACTGAGTTCTGACTTCTCTCCTCTATTGCAATAGGTCTGGATATAGTCTTCCTTGCCTGTTTAACTTTGTCCAGTAAATTTTTGCTTTGGTGAACATTATAAACATTTTCTCAGTTACATATGAAGAACTTTCGCAAAACTGAAAAAAAAAAGCAGCAATTTAACATGGATGTTGTTAATTTTCAGTTGATGCAGAAAACATAGTTAAAAATGCTTATTTGATTTCTTGGTCAGTCTTCACTGAGAAATTATATTCTTCATTACCTGTACTTTATTTTTTATTTAGATTTTAATCAATTAAATTTATATGTATCTTAAAAATGTTAGCATGTCCTTTTGTCCTGGTTTTATGCTAAAAAGATGCACAGTTTTATTATGCTTAATGTGAGTGGCTTGGTTGAAAAATGATAATTTGTTTGTTTAGTGCTTTCAAGTGTCTCATATAGTAAGCTGCCTGTTTGAGGGGGAAATCATCCTAGCAGTTAAGCTCACTTATAATGTTAAATTATTAATTCGTCATTAATCTTTCATATGCTTTACTAATGCAGACATGAGATTAGTTCTGAACTCAGTCAGAGTCTCTCTGTGAGCTATATTCAATATGCTACATTGTTTATCCGTTGTTCTGACTTAAAGCAAGGAATCATAATATACTTAAGAATTCCTGATGGTGTAAAGAATATTTATCAAATATTATTTAGCTAAATGTCTTAAGTTAAATGACACTCAGATTATTATTTAGTTCCTTTGGGTTCTTTTCACTTGGATCTTTAAGAATTCATATGTATTTGTACCAATATAACATTTTGGAACATCCTTTGTTCCCCAAATAGATGTATGAATAATAGACTCATTATACTATAGCAGTGTAGTCTTCTTAAATGAGATGGCATTTGTGGGCTTCGAGGACAAGTAAGAGGCCTCACAGAGAGCCACAGGGGCTCCAGTCACAGGATGTCCGCGTGCCCCCAGATCACTCATGTCGTGAAGACATAGACCAGAAAACACAAAGAGCATTCCTTTCCCAGCATGTAATTGCTTTAGCCCAACAAACAACCCTGAATCGTGACCTAACAAACCCCCCCCTTGATATTCCTCCAGCATATGAGACTGCCTACCTCCTCCTGTATGTTCCCCCAGGTGTAATAAACCAATAGCCCTAGGTAAGGCCTGACCTCACAGTCATTCAGGCTGGTTTGTTTCAAGTCATGACTTCTCCATGTAGGAGTCATAAATCCCACTGCCCCTTCACGGACTCTAACTTTCTCACCAGCCCAGAACCAATCAAAAACTTGTGCACAAGCTGATCAGGCAGCCCTCTGTGTTCACCATCACTTTCCCACTGAAAACTCTAAGCTTTAACTATCGGGGCTCACACAGGTACCCCTTGTCTGTGTGGCCCGCTGTTGTCTGTGACAGTGTACCTAATAAACTCCTTTTCTATTTTCATTCTTTGTTTTTGGTAAATTCTCTTACTGGCCTGTGCACCGGCCCACCAGATCCCTTGACAGTCTTAGGGTAATTCATCAAACCAAAACTGTCCCCCTAGAATCTTGGGGACCAAGGATAAGATGTAACTAATCCACACCCCCCAGCACCTTTCTGTCATGTATCTATTTCACCATTCATGACAGCTAACTCACTTCTATAAAATAGAAGTTTATTCTAGAACTGACTGTGACTTTAGACTCTGAGCTCCCAGACTGTTTCCTGGTAAGTCACTCTATTCAGATGTTTGCATGTAAGTTTAAACAAAAACGATGATGTGTTGGCCAAATTTGGAATGATTAACTCAGTTCAAACCAATCAGATCTCCCTCTCCGAACTTGTGCTTCCTTCCTCTGGGTACACCCTAAAACTATGAAGGTTTTAACAGTAATAGGCAGGCATCTCAAGGCTGGGGTGATATTTGGTTTCAGCCACATATCATGAAGCCACTCCAGCAGTCCTTGAGGACGTCCACATGGGGGGAACTGAGGCTTCAGTTCCAATTCATGCCAATAGCTACGTGAGTCATCTGGGAAGTGGTTCTTTCAGCCCCAGTTAAAACTTCCGATAACTGCACCCCTCACCAACACCATGACTGCAACCTTTTGCAGAACCACTGAGCCAGAATCGCTCAGCTAAGCTCTGTCCCAAATTCCTTACGCATAATACCAGTGAGATAATGATATTTGTTGTTATTTTAAGAAGCTAAGTTTACATATAAAAGTTTTGGAGCGATTAATGACTAATACAGAGCGTGTGTGTGTGTGTGTGTGAGTGTGTGAGTGTGTGTGTATTCTCTCGCCTGTGGTGGGCTGTCTCCACTACCCTTGGAATTATTTTCCAGTTAACTGCCAGGTTGGAGGTGGGGACTGAGTTCAGGAGATGGGGATGGAAGTTGAGATGGCCCAAGGATTTAGGTTGAACCTGTCACCCAAGCAACACAGAAGGCTACAAATAAGAAGGGTTTATTCTGGGTCTTAGGAATTGCAATTTGGGAGGTACAGATTCAAGCAGCAACTCAAATGTGCCCCGAGGGAAGTAAAAAGGCAAAGGTTTAGGAAGACAACAGACACAGACATTCCAGAGAAGTTCCCTAGGTTGTTCTGCAGAACTGCGACTGATGCCGGCAGGCATTCAGAAGCCCATCAGCAGCAGACTGGTGGCCAAGCTGCATTTTCCCATCTTAAATAAGTTCCAGGCGGCCCGTCGCTGGCCAGGTCGGAAGTTCACGTTGCATCGGGGTACGGACATATGTTAAGTTCTACTTCCTGAATGGCCTCCTGGCTCCGTTTTAGCTCCTTTGACATAAGCAACTCCATTTTGTTGTTCATGGTCCACAAAGCACATTTCATTGTCACAGAAAATGATACCTCTGAAGAGGTGCAAATAATGGTCTCCAATTTAGTAGTTATGACACACTCGAGTCTTTTCTCCGTATTGCAGCTGAAAGGCTCTTTCTGAAGGGTAGATCAGCTCTCTAATTCCACTGCTTAAGACCCTTAAACAGTGAAGGTCACTACTCCGTAAATGGCTGACAAAGCCTTCCTTAACCTGGGCTCTGCTGAACTGTCCAGCCTCTCCTGCCTACCGACAACTCTCACCCCTAGACGTACAGAAAGGTGCTCTCAAATGACCATTGCTGCCCTCCCGTGCCAGGAACTCCCCCTCTGCATGGAATTCCACACTCTGACTCTGCCCTTTTCTTTCACTCCATGAGTCGCATCCAGCCCTTTGATATTTTATTTGATCTCCACAGCATTTGTGATAAATTTGAAAAAAATATTTTAAAAATATAGATTTCTTCTTCTGGAACAATCTGAAGACAAGGCAAGATGGAGTTGTCACCCTGTCCTGGAGACACATGACGCCTCCATCTTCAATAGTATTTTTAAAATACCATTTTTAGCAGGCAGTGTGAGTTAATCTAGATCCTCAGAGAAGCCAAGAAGGAATTAAATACGCAAGGATGTAATTAGGGAGATGCCTGTCTGAAAGGAAATAGGAAAGTGTTTTAAGAACACTTGGCTTCCAGGGGAGAAAGGGGGTGGGAAGGGATCAATTAGGAATTGGAGATCTGCAGATACTAAGTACTATATGTAAAAGAAATAACAAGTTTCTACTGCATAGCACAGGGAACTATATTCAATATCTTGTAGTAACCTATAATGAAAAAGAATATGAAAAGGAATACACGTGCAAATGTATGACTGAAACATGATGCTGTACACCAGAAGCTGACACATCATAAACCGACTGTAATTTTGAAAAGGAGAATACTTGGGATCTGTTTTCATCAGGTGTGGTAAGACACACAGACGTGGAAATAATACTTACAATTCCCTGGAAAGAGGAGGCATGTCACAGCACACAGTGAGCACCAGGGTTGGTCAGGGCACAAAAGGAGTGGAGGAAAATGTTGGCAAAAGCCTTTATTGCAGTGTCTGTGGGAAGGAACAGACAGAGGCAAGGTAGGCAGGTTTAGGGTTGGCTAGTTCGAATAATTTCAGCAGCTCCGGGGCCTAGAGACTGTCTCTAGCTGCCTGGTACCTTGGCCTTGGGATGATTAGGGCAAGTGAATTGTGGCCTATGGGGTAAGAGCCCAAGACAGAGGTGGCTGGATATATGGGCTTTGGGTTGGTTGGTTTGCATTTGAAAGAAAGGCATGCTTGGGGGCAAGTTTTACCATCTCGTGGAATCTGCTAACCCTGGGAGGGTCCTCCCTTCCAGGCTCAGCAAAGCCCCAGATGTCAAAACAGAAGAATACAGGAAATAAAAAACACGTGGTTAATACAGAAAGGAGCTAGCAAAGGTGGGGAACAGGCAGACAGCAATGAGAGTATGATCCTGAGAGAAGACAGAGGAGAAAAGGCTGGTGGAAGCATCCAAGATTGCCAAGCAGTCTAAGGAAGATCCAGGAAGTCTGCTGGGGAGGATTCAAGCCCAAGCTTGCCAGCAAACAGTCTCTGTTTCCCAGAAACAAGACCTGGTACCCGATCCCGTTTGTTCACTGGGTAGGGGTAGCCCATGGGAGCACGGCCTTGATGCAAACACAGCCGCGGGTTTCAGAGCATAGCAGCCTGGTGTGGTTCCTATAGCAGGGCGTCTGGGAGGCACATTCCCATGGTAACCAAATGAAAGAGCTAGAATTCATCATTAAAAACCTTTGCTCATGCTCCTGTACAACACGTCTCTTTATCAAAAGGCAGGCTTACCTGTTCATCAGGCAGGGCTTTTAAAAACCTCTGGAGACGTGCTGTCCCTGGGGGCTTCAGCCAAGTCCCTTTATCAGTGTCAATAGTCCTTATACTCTTAGTTAGAAACCAGCGGGTTCATCCTGAAGTTGAAAGATACAACTTTGAATGGTGAGTTTCACTTATCAGACATTTAGAATTTAGGTGTTCAGCAGACCCCTGATAACTTTAATACAATAGGTTTAGGAAGTATGTTACTGAAGGGAAAAATCATTATAAACTGTTCTTAATTGTTTCCATGTTTTTTAACCCTTGACATTAGTGGCCATTGACCTGGAAGCCATACAATCGTGTTGGACTCAGGCATGGTTACTATTAGGATCAAGCGCTCAGTTGATTAAGGTTAATGACGCCAAGGTCATTGGTTTGACCACCTTGAGGTTAAGTTAACTTTAGCTCGAAGGCCATAGACTTTTGACTTTTCAGTTACGTCAACTAGGCTGCAAAGTTATACACAAGAACACCAGCACTTCTTAGCGTCATCTCAAGATGGATTCACTATTATTTTCCTTCCCATTCTTACGCACAAGGCATAAGCACTGGCCAGATTTATAGATCTCAGTCTATTCCACTGAATGAATTGCACACATGCCCATTTTATCTGCTGATAAAATATCATCAGACTTTGGTGTAGTAAGCTTTTTCTACAATACTCTGAAAAATGTAACTGACTATGAAAGTAGAAGTTGTGAATGCTGTTGCACGGCTATAACAATGGTAACAATGTTTGTCTTATGATCTAGTGAGTGTTAGTTTGCGTGGTTGGCAGCTTCTAAAAAGACTCCCAATGACGTCTGCCTCGTGGTGTTCACGGCCTTATATAATTGTCTCCCCCTGAGTGTGGGCTGGACCTAGTGACTTAATTTTAAGCAAAAAGAATAGTGCAAAAGTGATGGGATGTCACTCCCAACATTAGGTCACAAAAAGACTATAATTTCCATCTTGCTTGCCATCCCTCACTCTCCCTGGCGTGGAGACTGCTTTGGGAGGAGCAGGCTGTCCTGTTGTGGAGAAGACCATGTGGGAAGGAAGTGGTGTCTTCTTCGAAAAGCCAGTGGGGGTGTCGGGCCTGCCAATAGCCACGTGAGTGAGCTTGGAAGTGGACCATCCAAAGCCCCAAAGCTCACCAACAGTCCTGCAACTGAGCTTGAAAGCGGTTCCGTCCAGGTCAAGCCTTGAGCTGACTGTGGCCCTGGCTTATGCCCTGATTGCCACATGGTGAGACCCTGAGCCAGAGAGCCCCACCAGCCAGGCCCAGGCTCCTGACCCACAGAAACTATGAGATACGTGTTGTTTTAGGAGATTTTGGAGGTCATTTGTTACACAGCGATCGACAACGAATATACCTGGGAAGGCGCATAAAATATTTTGGATGTGAAGATTTGCCGTAGGTTCATAAAGACCTCGGCTAAATTTTCCATGAAGCTGCCCTTTCTCAGCATCTCCAAAGGATCTACACAGCCAAACACGTGGGAGCAGATGCTGTTCTTTCTTACGACTTAAAATATTCATCAAGGACTCTCTGAACACTTCATATTAAATTACGCCCGTTGTTATGTAGTCTTACCTCATATCCTAACCTGTTTATGCCAGAATAAACTAGAGAGGGCTGGAAAGGGAAAGCATACTCATGCTCCTCTGGAAACCAATGGAAGTGTTAAGAATAGTTTAGAGTTTCATTCGCCTCTGGAGTGTTCAATAAATATGTTTCACGGGAATATGTTTGTTCTATCCCAAAGCACGGCATGGCCTAATGCTATGCAAATACTAAATATAGCACCTCGTAAGACACCATCAGTGAAACAGCCACTCAAAATTCATTGATTTTAACATGTATCAATTTGCACATTTAATGACCTGTTCCACATCCTCTAGGCGCAGAAAGAAACTAGTTTCCACATTGCCATGAACGCCTAGGAAAACGGTGAACAGTTGCCCTTCAGTGAGGAGGTTTGCAGAGTAAGAAAGAGACCGCGGAGTCAGAGACACATAGATTTAAAGCCTGGATCTTCCATTTGATGAGCTGTATGACACTGGGGACGTCACTCCCTCTCTGAGTCTCAGTTCTGTATTTGTAAAGCAAGGACAATAATTCTGATCTCATGGGGTTGACAAGAAACTTGAGTGAAATATTCTTTCTGAAGCCCTGGCCCAGACACAGTGCAAGTATGTAAGAAATGGAAGATGATGATGATGATGATGATGATGATGATGATATTATGAAAATGCTTTCAAAGTTTTTTGAAAGTGTCATCACAGCAGCTCCATCAGCCCCAAACTTACACCATTCTCTTATTTCTTGGGTTCGCCTTATTGCTTTTTGTCCACAATCTTAGCCTCCTTTCCGTGTTGTTTTCCTTGTCAAATACAAAGTGAAGGGAATAAAACACCTGTCCAGGCTTGACATTCCCATATGGGCCCAGCCTTTCCCGGGGAGAGCTTCTCTCTCCACCAGAAGGCAGAAAGGAAAGATATCTAGCAGGGTGATTTCTACACAGAGGTTCAGAGTAAGATCCAGATACCGCTTTAAATTAGAAGGCGTTCACTAATGTACGTATGTGCGATCAGCTGTCTTTCGCCTCATCTCACTAATTAAGTCGTGTGATGGGCTACACGTTCACATTCGTTTGATCAGTGAGAAAGGGGTAGAACTTTAAAATGGCCAAGTCATACTAATGACATACACAAGATTTGAAGGTAATTTTAAGAGTGAAGCCCACACGAGGAGTGTCACACACAGAGACCATAACTAGGTTATATGTCAACATGAGACATTCCAGCCAGAGTTTTTAAGAAACCTCTTACTGCAAAGATGGATCAGACAACACTGTAAGCCTCCTCTGACCACGTACTGCAATCTAAACTAGACCTTACTGTCATTCTTCGCACTCTGTTTATTTGCACAGCTAGCGGTAGAACTCATAATTTTGTGTTTGGTTATTGACTTATACTTTTAGTACTTGCCCTTCCACTAATACACACTAGGCACTTAGGACAACATCTGACATGGAGTCATGACTGTGTGTGTTCATTTCTACTGTGTCATCATTAGTGACTTCAGTTTAAAAGATCTCATCAGGCCTTTTCTCTTTGTCTTCAGTTCCAGACAGCCGACATTTTTCCTTAGGGCGGGTTTTCACGGAATACCATGCAATCTGCTGGCTGAACTCACTCATTCACAACTTAGAGACAGACTTCATTGTGTCACCTGCAGGGTGAAGGAAGCAGACACAATCCGGAAACAGCTTCAATCCAGTCACACCTGAATAAGCATCAGATTTATTTCTGGGATATACTACTGAATACAATTTCTTTTGTAGAAAAAAACAAAGAAGAATTAATTCTAAATAAAATGCACACAGAGACACATTCATGATCTAATCTTGTTTGAATACTCCTTCAAAAGAAACTTCCTGGTACAGATATAAATGGACTATTTTTTTTCTTAAAAATCTGGCACTTTAATCTCTCCCGGGGTAATGTTGCTGTATTTCGACTCCTTGGCAAAACTGTAAAGCATTTCTATTCGGGAGGAGCGATAGGGTTGCCAGATTTAGCAAATAAAATACAGGACACTCAGTTGCATTTGAACTTCAGATAAAGAACGAGTACTTTTTTTGGTTGTAATTATATCCCATGAGATATTTGAGATATATTTATGTAGAAAGTTTACTCATTATTTATCTAAATTCAAACTTACCTGGGCATCCTGTGTTTTATTTGGCAACCCTGGGGGGGGGATCACAGCAGGTCTGTCCTGGGAACGCCTTCACACTTGTTGGATTCCTTTGTCCTCGCTTCCCTCTGCCCTTCCCGCTCCGAGTCTTCAGAAATATCCCAAGAAAAGCATTCATGTATAATCGTTGTTTTAAATATTTAAATTCAATGAAGCGAGTGGTATAGCCACGCCCAGAATCCAAGACCATCATACCTGCCACTCTGCTCTGGCCCTTACCTCGATTTCCACCCGAGCCCACCCCATTTCTTCCTCCTCGTGGAAGTTCTCTTTTAATGACTTTGCCTCCTCGTGGAAGTTCTCTTTTAATGACTGCGTTTCTTCCTTGGACGACATGGTGTCTCCTTTGTTACAATTAGGTGCTGGAGTACAGGGCTAAAAAACCAATGGGGAAAAAAAAATACCCTATTGAGCCTAGAAATAATACGTCCATTATTTCAACTATTCCTTTGCTATTGTCCTTCTCCTCATTAATTTATCCTCCCATTGTTCCTGACTGATCTGATGCGAGCACTAGATCAATCCAAATGTCCTGTTTTTCTTTCTTCTGGAATCCGAGCACTGTGGCAGGAACCTTTATTACGTGCAGATTGGTGCCAATATAAATTAACAGTTTTCACACAAAAATGCATATTCAGCTTTGTGCAGAAATATTCTATTTTCTTCTCCTAACTAGCTTTCTCTCCCATTGTCCAGATTGGCTATTTCAAAAACATTATTATTTCACTTCAAATCCTTCTAATTAAACTTCCAGGCTTCTCCCTTCACTCTTAGTAAATAACCTCACCTTCAACTTGCAGGGAGGACAGAGCCCATCACACAAGATCTTCTGCAGCTTCCTTAATTCACCTATTCGATTTTTTTTTTATTGAAGTACAGTCAGTTACAATGTGTCAATCTCTGGTGCACAGCACAACGTCCCAGGCATGCATATACATACGTATATTTGTTTTCATATTCTTTTTCGTTATACAAGATACTGAATATAGTTCCCTATGCAATGCAGAAGAAACTTTAAAAAAAAATCTATTTCTGTATACAGTGACTACCATTTGTAACCCCTATTTGATTTATCTGTACTCACCCTTCCCTGATGCTTGTGTTTACAATGGAAGAGGTACTATTTCTCTTGCATAAAGTTTTGTATTATGAACTTGCCTATTTCCTCAAGGGCTGTGTTTTATCAGTGTCTTTTATTTACATTACTTTTTTTCTTTGCTATTTCAATGGTTGAAGAGGATTTAAACACTTGCTAGCCTTTTCTGTCTTTAACAAGGGAGCAGACATAGTAACCCTGCACATCTCTTTAACTACAGCATTACTTCCTTCCTTCTTTCCAAAATCAAGCATTTGGGAAGAGAGAGAGAGAGAGAGAGAGAGAGATCTAGAATTACTATCTGTTAAGTCCTCATTTAACCAGTAATCGCTCTGCATGTTAAAATCTGCTTTTTGTCTTTAAAGCTGTTTTTTTTTAAAGTCTCACTGCTGTCTTTGCTGCTAAATCTAATGAAAATCCTGTAGTCTTTACCTTGCTTGATCTTTCTCTTGCATTTTGTTAATCCCCTCATTGTCTCACAAGGGGTCCCACAACTCTCAAGAGATTTGCTCCTTTTCTTGTGAGACTTAGCCGACTGCTGGTGAGCATGGCTCTTCTCTCCCAAGAGGAGTTCATTCCTTTTTGCTTGTAAAACTTCATCCCTCCACAGATTCTTGCCTGCATCATTCTCCAGCCCAAACCCTTTTTCTTTTCCAAGATGGATCCCCTTCTGCCACAAGTCTTTTTTTTATCCACTCTCCTGGGACCATCCCCACACTTTCTCCTGGGGGTTCCTCAAGTCTCACAAGATTTTCCTTTTGCATTTCATAGTATAGACCACTTCTTGAAATATTTTTTCTCTTGCATTTCTGTAATACCACGTCTTCCATTTCATTCTTCTTCCTTCTTCCATTTTGCCCATGATTCCCAAATCTATAGCTCCAAAGCCTCTGATTAGTTTCTTATGGCCACTCTAGCAAATTGCTACAAACTTGGTGGCTTAAAACAACAGAAATGTATTCTCTCACAGTTTTGGAGGCTAGAAGTATAAAATCACAGTGTCAGCAGAGCTGCTACCTCCTGAGGACCAAGGGGAGAATCCATTCCTTGTTTATTCCAGCTTCTGGCAGCTATTGGAATTCTTGGCATGCCGGCTGGTTTTCTTTGTCAACTTGTTTGGGGCATGGTAGCTGGTGATTTAATCAAGCACGAATCTAGGTGTTGCTGTGAGGGTACTTTATAGATGTGGTTAATATCTACAGTTACTCTAAGTAAAGGGGATTATTATGCTGGCTGGCATAAAATTATTTTCAATTAGAAAAAAATATATTGTTAATGTAAGTGAAGCTTGAGAAGAAGGAAGCTGAATTCCTAGGTGATGCTAGTTTTCCTGGAGTTCACTGATCCCTCACTGACCTCTGGTCTCCTGCCTGCCCTGAAGTCCTTCTCTGGCTCAGTTCATTAATGTGCTCTCCATCTGCGGAGGGCTAGTGCAGCAAGATCTGTACACTGAAAATCCCAAAATACTGCTCGGAGAAGCACCAAATAAACGGACAGACGTATCATGCTCATGACTGACATACCTGCTAATAAAATCCCAATAAAAATTCTAGTAGATTTTTTGGGTAGATGGATAAGTTGATTTATTCTGAAATCTACACAAAACAGCAATGGATGTTTTAAAAAATACAATCTTAAAGGAGTAAAATTAAATTGGGAGACTACCAATAATTAAAGATGCAGCTAATAAGACAGTATAGTATAGAGGCAAGACTGGACCAAGAGACTAATGGAACAGGATAGAGAAGACCCAGCTGTAGACTCAGATATATCTGGCCACCTGATATAAAACTAAAGCATCAACACGTTCAATTGGAGAAAAGGGTGTTCTTACTGATAAGTAGTGCTGGACCAACTGAATATTTATATGAGTTAGAAATGAACTTTGATCTTTAATTCATATACCACACACTTAAAAATTAACTTGAGATGGATCATGGACTTAACCATAAAAGATAAAACTTTTTTCATTCATTAAAACCACCATTAAAGGGAAACATTATACCCCAGAATGGAAGAAGATATTTGCAACACGTACATCTGACAAATGTTCAGAATTTGTAAAGAGGCCCTCAAATCAACAAGCAAAAGACCAACAATGCAAATTTTAAAATTACAAATAACTTTAACAGGCATTCTGCAAGAAAGGAGATCTAGATAATCAGTAAGTGTGTGAAAAGGTGATCAGTACCATCACTCATGGTAGACATGCAAATTAAAATGATTAAAATGTGATACTCCTACCTGTGTCAACATAAAATGATGTAACTGCTTTGAGATATTAGTTGTTTTTGCCAAATCTAAACATAAACATCTTCTTTGACCCAACAGTTGAACTCCTGAGTATATACTTAAGAGATGTTAAGTCCATACACACATACACACACAGAGAGAGAATAAAACAAGAATGTTGCAAGCAACCTTATTCATAATAGTTTAAAACTGGAAACTCCCAAAAAGCCCATCAATAGAAGAATGGGTAAGTAAACTGGGATGTGTTCATGTAGTGGAATTTTACCCAACAGTGCCCAACAGAAAAAATGAGTGAACTAAAATACATGAAATACTGTGAATGAATCTCGTGGACATTATGTTGAATGCAAAGGCCAGCTGTAAAAGAGTGTATGTTGTATAATTCCCTTCACTGTGTGAACTTTGAGAACAGGCAAAACACATCAATGATGACAGGAGTCAGAATATTATTTACTCCTGCACACGGAGGATAGACTGAGCTGAGGCAGATACAACTTGATTTGTATCTTGATCTAAATCATGATTGCATGGGGATATATACATATACACACACATATATATGTCCACAACTTTATCAAGCTTTTTATTTAAGAGTATACACCTTTTATTTGTGTTATGTTGTGTTATGACTTAATTAAAAATGTAAATCCAAGCATTAAAACTACTCCAGGTGTCACCTCTTTCTACTAGGTGTCTCGTTCCAAATAGACAGCCTTGCCACGCCCACTCTGCTCTGCCTTCCCCAAGCCCTGCCCCTTCCGTGGGGCCCCGCTGCTGCTGGTTTTCCTGGGAAGCACTGTGTCACCCTCTTAGCTAAACAGTATCACCGATTCCACTGAGTGATCCTGGTGATGCACTGGGCAAATAGATTATTAGGGTGAAATGTTTCTTTTACTTCTGACTTACAGTCATCTCCTAGAATTCAAACAGGGACTCAGCTGGAGACAATGCAGAGCATCACAATGTTACACGAAGAAACACTTCCCCACCCGAATGCAAAGCTCAGGTATTGGGTGTGGGTGCCTGGCATTTTTGTCTTCCAGCATGAGTTTCGCTAGGAAGTTTCTCAGTCCTTTATACAGTTTAATCTCCAAAGGTTCTGTTTGGCAAATTGACCAGATGTACTTGTTTCTACCTGAATCCAGCAACGGCTGCAGGTTAGTCTCAAGCCAGGGCTTTCCATTAACTTCTATGGAATATATGGTTCCTGGGTGACGTGGTGGCACTTCTCGAACTTAACTTTGTGTTAGAATCACCTCAGGGGCTTAGAAGAGAAAAGTTTCCTGACCTGGTTTAGGCAAAAAATTCTTAGACGTGACTCCAAAACACAATTTGCAATTTAAAAAATGATACATGGGACAGAATTAAAAGCGTTTGCTCTGTAAAAGAAAACTCCTGAAAGAATGAAAAGACAAGCTATAAACTGAGAGAAAATGCAAGTCGTGGATCCAGAACATGGAAAGAACTGTCAATGCCCAACACTAAGAAAAGAAACTCATTTCAAAAATTGGCAAAAGTCTGGACAGGCACCAAAGGGGAGGCTATAAAAATGTCAAATCAGCACATTTTTAACACGTTCAACACCATTAGCCGTAAGTGAAATGCAAACCTAAACCACAATGGGGTTCAGCTGCAGACGAAAACGAAAGATACTGCCAACATCAAGTGCTGAAGAAGACGCAGAGCAGCTGGAATTCTCATGGTTTGCCGTTGGCAGTGGAAATCCAAAACACACTTCGACAGTTCTTAATAAGGTTGAACATATACTTACTATATGATTCAGCAACTCCCGCTCTTTGGAGGAATGAAAGCTATGTTCACACACACACACACACACAAAAACCTGTACACAAATGCTTATCTAGCCATCTCTCCCAAACTGGAAACAGCCCAAAGTTTTTCGATGAGTAAATGGATCAATTGTGATCCATCCATGCAGCGGACTGCTACTCAGCCACAGACAGGAACAGGCTATTGATTCACGCCACAATTTGGGTGAATCTCAAATTCGTTACACAGAGGAAAAGAAGCCAATTTCAAAAGGCTGTATACCATGTGACTCCATTTATATGATCTTCTCAAAAAGATAAATCCATAGACAAGGAAAGCAGATCAATGGTTACCAAGGGTTAAGAGAATGGGGAGGTGTGGCTACAGAGTCATGGCATGAGAGAGTTGTTTGAGGTCACAGAAGGAACTCTTTCCACATCCTAATGATGGTGGTAGGTACTACCACAAGTGCTAAAATGCATAGAACTGAACATGAAAAAGTCGGAACTTGACTACATGGTAATATAAAAAGTGAAATTATTAATTAAAAAAAAAATGAAGACTTCCCATGCTTACAAGGTACAAGGGGAGTTTGTCAGGATCCAGCTGCCAGAGCTCATTAGACATGCCATTAGACACAGTTTCTCTTTCTGTCTCCACCTCCTGGTTAAAATTCAGCCAGGTCTCGACGTCTCTAAATGTTAAATCAATGTGTCAAAAATTATTCATGTATAAGGGGACATATTGTCTTTGCTTTAATAATCATTTTAAGACAAGTTCTCCCCACAAGATGGAAAAAATGACCACCAGTAATTCCAAGTTTACATTTGCCCCACAAACAAAAAGAAATCTTCACTTTCCCTGAACATAAACAATTTCCATTGACAAAGTTTATGTCCCATGTCCATTCCTGAGCGCATCCTGAATGGCCAGGAGCTGGAACCCTGTCTTTGCCCACGTCTGTTGCTGGACCAGGGATAGGGGCAGCCCCATCCACGCCTAGACAAGAATGAAGTAAGTGTCGTTAACCAAAGGCATGCTGGATAGAGAGAAACATACGTCATGTAAGGTGGATTCAGTCCCGGGAAAGACATATAACTATTCCTTGTTTCAATTTGTCCATGAAAAAGAAGGGGATAATAACAGTATCTTCTTAAAGCAATGACAGCATCTCTCCACCAGTGAGCTGGGCCACAGGCTCGCCTCTGTTTCTCCCAGCCATTTACACAGGCTGTTAACTATGGTTAAAGTGAATGGGCAAACAGTGCCACGGTACCTACATTTCATATTTGTGAAAATGCAGGGCGCTGGGACTGGAAGTGTCCATGGGAAGTCATCTCTCCCATCCTTCTGATTTCAGCAAGGCCCATGCTTGTGCATTTCTAAGGGAAATAACATACATGTTTATGACTTTCATGGGATAATATCCTAACACTCAGTGATATGCTACCATCCTCAGGAATCTCAGAAACATCTTTAATTCAGCTAAGTCTTCCATGCTGTTGCTTTCATGAAATAACATGAAAGCTCAGGCCCCATCAGTATCTTATTTTCTTCATTAATGATTTTTTAAAGGAGCGAAGGACCCGGTCTTCGCTATTTCAAATGTCATTATATACTCTTGAAAAGTCATTAAGTCATAAAATCCTTCAGCAATCATTTGTTCTTCGTATACCAAACTCTTGTTCTGCTAAACTTTATCGTTCAGTCTTTAACCGTTTAAATCTTTTTTTCTCCCCTAAAACTTTCAGAAAATCTGCACAATCTCCTTCAGGATGAAGGGAGACTGAGCTCTATAGATTTTCTCACTGACAACTAAAAAAACCCAGAAATGTCTTCAGAAGAGGAAAAAGGGGCACAGAACCCCGAGACGAGGTCATTCCAGGATCCTGAGGGAGTCCCAGTACTTTCCAGACCATCTGGTCTGTATCTAATTGCTAATGGATTGAACAGATTTTTTTTTTATCCACAAATATAGCCTAAAGGGGAATTAAGTGGGATTTTTGAGAAAGCCTGGCACAAAAGAGCTGTTGTCAAAGAAAGCTAAAGAGGATAGTGATAAGTCAGGACATCAAATTGCACAAAATACATATTTTCATTTTCTAATGGGGGAGAAATGTAGGGCTGCTTATATGAAGCATTTTCAAATCTATTCCATCCCCCCTTTAATTCAGCTGCACTAATTAGAATCTACTTAATTTCTCTAACCCCTTCTAAAAAATGAATCCCAGCCAGTACTCCAATTTTTTTCCTTCCTGATACTGTAGCTTTAATTGTGCATGGAGCTAAAAAGGTTGCCATGGAGATGGGAATCTGTGATGGGGCTGCTCTACTTCTCTGGCCTTGTTCTGAGTCTGGAGTGGAAGGTTCTATTGTTAAAAGAACAGAATTTTAATTTCTACCAATAAAACCTGTGTTTACCTTATAATGCAATTTTGTTCCCGTTGCTATCTTTTATTTCATAAAACCAATAAGGATGCTCAAGATGACAATAACGAGAACGTTTTAGACGATTCGGTTTGCGAGCGCTGGAGAGCCCCAAAAAGGTGTCCCGACAGGCTCTGACGTTCAGCACACGCTCCTGCCATAGTTTGGAAACGTTTGCCACCTAGTGGCGACAGCTGAGAAATGCCGAATGATAGGACAAACACCACGTTTTTTCGTTACTAGGAAGCAGGAAGAAAAGAGAATCATTGTTTCCAAAAATAGATTCTTCAAAGGAATTATTATTCAATAGATTCAGCGGCCACTGTTTATACCTCCTGCCTCTCTGTATGCTGTTGTCTGGAGTACATTTAAGACAGCTGAACTGTTCATTACTCAATGAGATCTTTGACAATTCCTTCCTTTGAGGTCTTCCTCAAACCTTCTATTGCACTCCCACTGCATTTTGTTCTTACCCCGATTACAATACTGATCACATTGTATTTAGGGTGTGTGTGTGTGTGTGTGTGTGTTTATCTTCTGCCAGGTTAAGTAGTTCATTGAAGGAAAAATGCTTTAACAGTTTGTGACTTCTCTGTTCATCTGGCAGCACCAGGGGTAGAGCAGGCTCCCAGTACTGAATTAATTAGTTGCCTTCTACCTTCAGCGTCTTCTTGAAGCACACGCCTCCTTACTCTCTTTATTCCATTGACCTTTTCTAGCTCCTTCTCAGCACGCAGCGGCTCCCAACGCAAGACCTTTGCGTACTGGTTTCCTTTGCCTGGGGTGATATGCCTCCTTCCTCTTTTCACGTGGTTGATAGCTACTCACCACTTCACCTTCAATTCAGAAATCTCCTCTAATATTCTTAGGGCTTTGCACAGTTGTGATTTTACATTTTGGGGCAACTATTTAATTCCTGTCGGCCTCCCCCAATAGTATGGAAAGGCTTTAAAAGCAGTAACCACACCTGCTTTGGTTCACTGTGGTATCTCTAGTGATGAAAAATTCAGGCTTCATTATTAATTATAATTAAGTAGAATATTTGCTCATGAGTACCTTTTTATATTTATTTTATTGAGATATAATTGACATATAGTGCTGTGTGAGCCTAAGGTATACAACATACTGATTTTATGCATTTATGTATTGCAGTATGATTACCACCCTGGAGTTAGCTAACACCTCTATCACGTCACGTAATTATCATTTCTCTTTTGTGATGGGAGCAGTTAAGATCTAGTCTCTTAGCAGCTTTGCAATTTATAACACTATTGTTTACAGTGACCAAGCTGTGCGTTACATCTCCAAGGTTTATCTACTGGTTGCACATTTTTATCCTTGAAAAACCTCTCTCCAACCCCCGCAGCCACCTCCCTGGCCCCGGGAACCACTTTTCGGCTCTGTTTTCAAAGATTCCGCTTTTTGAGATTTCACATTTAAGTGAGATCATACAGTGTTTTTCTTCTCTGTCACTTATTTCACTTAGCGTAATACTCTCAAGGTTCATCCCATGATGACAGGTTTTTAAATGTTCTACAAAAATAATTCTAAAAAAAGAGTTATCGTCAGAGAATGTTTAACCTTGTTGGAAAAAATGCACAATTTGACCAAGTTTATTTGAAAGATACAATCCTCATTTGAATAGTTAGGTTCTTGTAGGATGAAAAAATAAATAAACTATCCATCTATCCATCTAAATCTACCTATTTATCTTCAAAACACTCAGGTATGTTCTTCCGTGGGATTTTCACAGGCTCCCTTCACGTTTCAGTCAGTAAACATGCAATCATGAGCATTTGTGCAGGATACTGTAGCAAAAAGAATGCACACTTTGGAGTTAGATCCAGTTTCAAATGGCTTGGCTATTTCCAGGCTATGAGAGCTTGATGTTGTAGCCTCTACCAACTTCAATTTACTCATCTTTTAAATGCGATTAACAAGAACAGCTTTTCAGGACAATTGCCGAGATTAGCATACCCTTATTTTTAAATCATCCTTGTTAATCCTTGCTGACCAAGTTGAGTACCTACTATATGCTGGGAAAGCAAAAATAAGTAAGATGCTGTCCTGGAACCCCAGTGTATGAACCGGTGATTCTGAAGAGGGCTGACAGATCTGTAAATAGTGATAACAGTGAGAGGTAACAGGGAGAGGAAAAGGTGAGTCAGGAGCACACGTGGCGCTGGCAGTGAGGGGCCGGGATAGGGGAGGACTTGCCCATTTCCTCTCACAGTGGAGGTGTTCTGGTTAGCAGTGCACTAGGGCACACTGGCTGAGCCACTAGCTCTGTGCTTTGGGGCATGCTGTTTAATCTCTGTGCGCGCCTCAGTTTTGTCCTCTGTAGCAAGAACCTAATAAAGCATTTACAAGGTGCCAGGCCTCCTTCTCGATGCTTTATGTGTCTTAATGCCCATGATGCTTACAACAGCCTCATTTTATAGAAGAGGAACAGAGGATAGATAAAAGTAATGAATATCTTGCTCAAAGTCATAGAAATAATAAAAATGGCAGCGCTGAAATTCAAATCCAGGCATCTGGTCCAGAGCTCCACACTTAATTGTAACTGACTTTGTAAAGTGCAGTTAATATAATAACTGCATCTCTAGCACCTTCCACGTTGTCTGGCACAGAGGAAACGTTCAATAAATTTTAGCTTTTGTTACTATTAGATTATTCTACTTAGTGGAAATATTCATTCAATTCAAAGTGAATTTTAAAATCTAGTTGAGTCTAAGGGAAATATTTAAAAATCTTGTTCTTCTAGGTTTTACCAATAGATGTAGGCAGATCACTAATCACCAGCAGTGCTTTTGCCTTTCAAGAGCCCTCTTGTGGAAAAGCACGATAATTCAGGGTAGCGCTTTCATTTATCTGAGCATTGTTACATATCTGGGAAGAAATACTAAATGTAAAGAAAATCTATTAATATTTTTTAAGTTAGCATCACATTTCATTTCACTGAATGTAGCAAATATATTTCATTATTGATGAGATTAAATAAGTAAAACATTGCCAATGCTGTAAAAAAATTAAAAAGCCATTTCATGGAAAAATTGGAATCTGACATCACAGGAGAGCAAACCTTCTATGACTTTACAAGTTGTTTCTACTTACCTTTTAAATTGTCAAAAATTTTCTAAGGTAAATATTGCAGATAAGAATCTGCTTATCTAAAGAAAATAATTGCAACATTAGCATCTCATATGAGGTATGTTTTTGTGTCATTTATTCATTTTAAAACAAGCTTGACTAAGAAATCAACCTTGAACAATGAATAACCCTGAGTATGTTTAAATATGCTACAGTGTTTAAAAGGTTCTTAGGGCAACTAAAGGTATGAACTGATTAAATATTAGTGTCTGGGTGAATCATTTATTGGATGACTCTATTGTAAGAGTTAATGCATGTCTTTATTGGAGAGAATATTCCCCTGGCAAGGAGTATTTATTTGTCTCTGACGTTCTTGGTTTGTTACTATAGAGATGTTTATCACAGTGACTCGATCTTTACCTTCATTTATGAAAACGATGCTGTTATCTGCTCTCAAAGCAGGGAGACACCTGTACTTTCTAACTCACGTTTCTGAATCATAATTAGCAGTCTGACTTTGTGTGATTTCTTGGGTTTTTACCATCTCCACTTTGGACATAGAGATGATGTGAAGAACTTACACAGTCTTCTCCAAATGAAAATGCACATGGTCAAACATGACCTTACTATTTAAGTAATCAACAAGCCTCATCAATTTAATTTATTAGGAAGAGCTCAATGCTAATGTCTATTGAATTTTCTTCCAACAGAGATGTTTACTGAGCATCTATACTGTACTCAGTTCATATGCTGATGTTTTATGGCCATAATCTCTTATAATCTTCACAATAAGGAAACATCATCAGAGTCATTAAGTTGCTCAAGTTCTGAGAACAAGCAGATGCAGAGCTGAGACCAAATCTGTCCAACTTAATGGTGTTTTCCCAGATCTTTTGGGTTCTGCACCCAATTCCAGTGTTGAGGGGATGGGTTTCCCCCTACATCACCAAGCAATTCTCAGACACTCTGTTAGTGTCTGAGAATTCAGCTCAACTCTGACACTACCTTTCTGGACATAGACTCTGATTTCACAGATGAAGGGCTGAGTCCCACAGAACCACCCTCAACTGCAGACATCAGCCACAAGCTAGGCTGTTGTCTGTGCTTCTGACCCAAGGCTATCTGTCAGGGGTTCCCACACCACCTCCTTGGGTCTGACTAACTTGCTAGAGTAGCTCACAAAACTCAGGAAAGCTGTCTACCCATTGATTACTAATTTCTTATATAGGATGCTGAAGGATATGAATCAACAGCCAGATGAAGAAATACACAGGGCGAGGTCTCAAACAAGGGAGGTTGGGGCCCAGCATGGTGGCGAATGGAAGTGTTCTGATTCCTCAGCCTGGAAGTTCTCCTTTTGGGTTTTTATGGAGGTTCCATTACATGGGCATGATTGGTTAACTCGCTGGCTGTCAGTAATTGATTCAAACCCTATCCCCTCGCCCATCCCTGGAAATCAGGGGGTGGGGCTGAAGGTTATACCCCTCTATTCAAGGCTGGTTCCCTTGTTAACCAGCCGCCATCCTTCAGTGCTTTCCAAAATTCATCTCATTTACGTAGAGCCAGTTGTGACCAAAAAGGGCTTATTGTGAATAACAAGACACCCATTTCACCTTTATGGCTCTGAAATTTGTCAAGAACTGAAAGCAAGAGAATAAATATTATAACAATAGCTGCTCCATGGCTCTTACTGCTCAGCAAATTCCAAAGGTTTGGGGAGCTGGGAGGCAGGAACTGTGGCGTAAGAGCAGCTATCAACTTCTCACTTTGGTCCCCTGGATGACCAAATACATATTTATTGTAAATCAAAATACTGCACCAGCTATTTCCCAGTGGCCTTCTTGGTGCCATAGCGTAATCAGAAGGTGCCTCGCGTGCTGCCAAGTCTGGTGGAACGGATGTGAAAGGTGTCTGAGCTGATATGATTTGGGTTTTCTGCATGTTCCAGAGAACCTTCCTTTTTATATATTTTGCATCTTGGAGTTCTCTGAAATATCTTATTTGACAAAAGACTTCTACAACTAAAGACCACTTGCCATAGATGGAATGTTTGCAGTCCCCCAGAATTCATATGTTGAGATATAATCCCTAATGTGAAGGTACTAGGAGGCAGAACCCTCATAGGTGGAACTAATGTCCCTACAACACAGGCTGGAGAATACTCCTTTGCCCCTTTGCCGTATGAGGTTATAGTCAGGAGACAGATGCCGGTGAGGAAGGGGCTCTCACCAGACACCAAATCCACTGAAGCCATGATCTCAGACTTCATAGCCTCCAGAAATGTGGCAAATAAATGCTTATTGTTTATAAGCCACACAGTTTATTGGATTTTTGTTATGGGAGCCCAAAGAGATTAAGACTCCAGTCTAGTTACACATGCTGCCTCTTAATTTTTACCCCTCTGAATAGGTAGAAGCTTCCTTCAGTGACTTTGTTAACTACCACCACATATTTCCCCACAAATATTGACTCATGAAGGCTGTCATTTCATCAGTAGACCGATGGTTTAATGCACATACAGTGGTTCCTTGCAGGAATTTTAGAGCCTCTGGCAGGAGTGGGTTGTTTGGTCCAAACCAGAGCTTTATCTTTTTATCAAACCAACAATTGTTGAATTTCCAATCTTGTTTTTCCTGTCCTAAGGCCAATTGTTGGACTTTTCTAGCCAGTTTTTCTCCCTTGGGAACGTAACAAAGGTTTGACTGTAACAGGTTCTTTAAGGGCAGCATCCCTTGCAGAAATGTCCGCAAGGTGATTCCCTTAGCTTCCAGAGGGTCAAGTTTAGAATGCCCTGAAATCTTAATAAGAGCTAAAGTGGCAGGTAAAAGTATTGCATCCAATAATTCCTGAACATAAGGGCCATGTTAAATTTTATTGCCACTGGCAGTAGGGAAGCCATGTTGCTCCCACCACATTCCAAATTTATGAGCTAACTCCAGAGGCATATCTGCCACCAGCATAGACATTGGCAATCTTGCCCTTGGCTAAACTACAAGCCCGTATAAGGGCGTATGTTCAGCCTGTCGGGCCAAAGCAGCCATAGGTGAAGCTGCTCCAACAATATAAAAAGAAGTTGCAGCAGGACACCCAGCACAATGCTAGCCTGTACCAGCTTTCAAACGAGAACCACCAGTGAACCGTGAGAAGTCAGCATTACTCCAAGGAGTTCCCTCCAGATCCTCACCAGGAGTTAGGAGGTGAGTCATCAGTGTTAAAGAGCTGCCACAAACTGTGTCAGAGATGCGGGGAGAAGAGCGGCAAGGCGGAGGCCATTGCAGTGAAACAGGTTACGAGAGGAGCAGCTACCAACAGGACTTCACAAGAGGTGAGCCAGCTGACGAAGAACTGCTGAGCATGAACACAGTTTAGGAGGCACTGCACAGGGCTCAAAAGTGGCCAAAGCGGATCCCACAATGGTTATCTTGGTGGTCTTAAACAAAGGGTCAACGGCTACGATGGCTCTAGGCAAGGGGAATATCTCCATGCCTCATGGTCCCGCTGCTGGTTATCACATGCTACGGACTGATGGTGGTCCCCATGTTTCAGGTGTTCCCTTCCTTTTCATACACAAAAAGGAAAAAGGAAACTGGATAATTGGGATGCCCAGGGGAAGGTGGGCTTATTAAACTCTCTTTTAAATCCTTGAAGTCTATGCAGTCTGGTTCTTCTCATAAAATTGGGCCAGGGTTGTTATTCTTAGTAAAACATACAGAAGCTTGGCCGTAAGAGAGACGTTTGGAATCCAGTTTTGGCAAGAATCAGCTAGTCTGAGAGAACTGAACAGTTGGCACTTAGTTTTGGGTTTGGGGAAACTTGGGACACCATGGAGCCCATCCGCATCTCGGTGTAGCCCTTGTTCTGACATCCAACGTCCTAAATATCAAACCCGGGTTTGGGCAAACTACCGTTTTTCCTTGTCATCCCATGTCTTTTTAAGGCTAAAAGCTTTAGCAAGTGGATGCCATCTTCCTGTAAGGAGGCTTGAGAAGATCAAAGAAGCTAATAATCTACATTTATTGCAACAACATAGAACCCCTACGGAACTTTATATCATCCATATCAGACCAGGATTTGTGAGAAATAAGAAGGGCTCACTATAATCCTGAGACGTTACTGTCCAAGTGAATTGTTTTTCTCCCCAGGAGAAGGTCAACGGTATTGGCTAGCTTCATCCGCTGGAATCCTAAAGAATACGCTGCATACATCCATTACAGTAGAGTTTGCTTCCAGAGGGCATGGAGTTCATCGTGTATGAGGGTTAGGAACAACAAGGTGTCCAGGGATGATGATAATGTTTGTTGCTCAGAGGTCCTGGACAAGCTTTCACCCTTGGCCCTAAGGTTTCCTCCTGGGTAAAATGGGGGTATTACAGGGACCAGGACAAGGGACAGTGAGTCAGGAGTGGACAAGATGGCAGAGTAGGGAGTCCCTGAGCTCATCCCCTCCCATGGGCACACCAAAATTACCACTATTTACAGACCAATGATTGGTAAGAATGACCTGAAGACTAGCAGAAAAGGTTCTCCACAACTAGAGATATAAAGAAAGAATCAAAAGGAGATGAGTAGGAGGAGCAGAGTCACAGTATAGCCAAGGCACAACCCTGTTCCTAAGAGGAAGGAAAATCCTAAACCCAGCTACTCAGTAATGTGGGAATGGAAATTCCGGGAGGCTAAGGGACGTGCTCAGGGCTATCCTCCAAGCCACCGGTGTTGCTGAGAAACTCCAGAACCCTCCCACGTTCTTTTCCAGTGCTCTAGTTTACAAACTATGATTCCATGGCCTAGTGCCCAATTATGCTCACAGGAAAACAGCACCGAGGCATAGTTCAGTATTGCCCTAAACACAATAACATTCAAACGCACTTAGAAAGTTCACTGAATTTCTCTCTTTTGAAAGGAATGGTTGTTTTTGTTATCAGAATCCTGTCACTCCCTTCTCATAATCGAGTCCCCGATACATTTTCAAGTAGAATTTCTTTGAAAGAAGCCTTGTGCATGGCAGTTTTATTGCTTGGAAGCTCAATTTGTTCCAAGGATAAATGTGAGTAAAACAAATGATATGTTTTCTGCAAAACCTCACAGCTATGGTGTTTCTCCCTGCTTATGTCAAAAGAGATAAAACTAGAAAAATAAACAGGAATGTAACCTAGTTAAGGTGGCCTGGAAATCTCAACATGCAATGTCATTTATTACTAGCAGATGGGACAAAATACAGTCAAAAATACATTAGGGAGGATTCATTAAATTGAGGGGTGAGATGGTAGGAAGAGATAAAGAAAGAAAGAAGAAAGGAAAGAAGGAAAGGGAAAAGGGAAGAGAAACTCAGTTTTGACATCAAAAGGCTAAGACCTTGCCCCAGATCAGTCCACCGGAAACTCTGAAATTACAGAAGCAAGTATGACTGTAGCTCACTGTTGATATATGCTAGCTGCTCAGGTCTTTAAGTGGGCTAGCTTCGAGTCTCGCTACAACATTGGAAGATAATTATCATTATCTCCACTTCAGAGATAAGAATACTGAGGCTCACACAGACCAAGTAACTTTCCCCTAGCCTCAGAGCTGAACAGTGTTGGAGATGAGAGTCAGTCATCTTATCTGTTTTTTTCTGGAACCGAAAACTTGTTTTCCTAATGCTGTGCTGCCTCTGGAAGCTGCCCCAGATGTGAACATACCTGCTAAAGTCAGCCACAGGAATTTGCCTTTTGTGTACTAGGTTAAAATGCACGAATAAACAGACGACTCACATCCCATCTCCAGGAGATGTCTCTTTTTAGGCTGCTTTTGCGTCTTCATTACCTCTGTCTCTTACAAGCATCCATGACCAATGCTGCCATTAGGAGATATAACAGGGAACCTTAAATTCAACTATCGCTTTCAAACCCTGGACAGGGAGCTACTCTTTCTTTGGTAAGAAATGCACTGATGTCAGTCATTACCAGGAGAACTAACTGACTCTAGGGAGGCAGACACCTTGCAAAAGGCTTGTGACATCATAGGAGATGGGCTACGGGGTAGGAAACGGTGGCAAGACAGCTACAACCTCTAACCCTGATCACTTTCCTTCCCAGCATATGTATGTTTCAGAACTGCAGCCTGCATGATTCCTTTGGGGTGGTCAGAATACGATCGTCCACATAAACCACAAATTTGCTGTCTCGAGTGCATTCTCCGTATTTGTATCATCCAAGCACAAAACTATTTCTTTGGCAAAATATTTCTGTCCTGTTGCCATAGTCATAATTGCATTTTTCCCCCTTTTATCACCTGTGTGCTTTTTTAAAAACTTGACCATTTCTGGGATGTATTTTAGAAATGAAAAGAAAATTCAAGTTGATATGATATTAGCATCTGATTTTCCAGAATAAGTAGTTTATAGTATTAGCTTTATATTCCACCCCCCCCCTTTTTTTTTTATCCCTTTCATTATTTAGTAAGAGAAGCCCTTTAGGGTATGTTTTGATATTCAATATTAGGTCAATATATTTTGAATCACATTTCTAAAATCAGCATTTGCATCCCTGAAGTAAATTATCCATTGGAATTACTAAGGCAAATTCAACTGTTTCTAATATTAGAAGTAACAATCTAAAGAAAATGACATTTAAATATTTTAATTGGTCAAATATTTTCTATGAAAAGATTTAGTAAAAATATTTGTGAAGCCTGCATTCAGTGGTTTTTAGTTTTGGTTTCAAGCATTGAAACTTTTAAAGCATTGAATTCATTTTATTATTTTCACCAAAGAACAGTTGAAATTTCCAGGCTCTACTGTAGGTAAGTATGAGTCAATACATAGCCACCAGAATTTGTCTAAGCATTGTTATTTTTCAAACTAAAAAGATCCTTGTTTGAGGGAAGAAATGAAGCATAGTGGTAGATAAGCATATTTTAGAGACTTCCCTGTCAATGACGTAAGAAAAAGAAAATCTTGGTGTATACTTATACACAAACATGCACTTATACACACTCCTAATTTCTAAAAAAATGAAAATCAACTCAGTTGCCTCTGAAAATGACCAACAAAAATACTTCTCAGTGATTAAAAACAGTAAAAATGAAAATAAGGATATTTGACCACCTAAGCCAGCAGTTGTTCAAAGACTGTTTTTGTCTTTTAACAAATTCACTAGGCTATTTGATATTCTGGAGAGACAACAGAAATATCTAGTTTATATTTTAAAATAAGTCCTGTATTTTATATTTTTTCACCTATGTACTCATTTAGAGAGAAAACACCTCAACATAAACTTTGCAATATAAAGAATTCAAACATCAAGTTCCAATTATGTAAACACAGAAAATTTAACACATTATATATGTGAGAATATTGTCTCTTTGAAAAACATCAAGGTTTCTGGGTCTTTTTGTGTATATGGACTTAATCATTATATAATAAGAGTTGAACTAGTTTTATTGCCTTTATCTGATAAGTTCCACTGATATGAGTAAGATTTTATCAGCAAAAATTTTTAATAATGCTCTGCTTTGAAATATGAATACATAATAGAAATTCAGTAATAATTGTATCTACTTTGATTGGAACCAAGTAGACTTTAGATGTTTAACAAACATTATTTTAATTAATTTTTTTATTGATGTATAGTCAGTTTACAATGTGTCAATTTCTGGTCTACAGCATAATGTTTCAGTCATACATGTATATACATATATTCCTTTTCATAGTCTTTTTAATTATAGGTTACTACAAGATATTGAATATAGTTCCCTGTGCTATACAGTTTAAACTTGTTGTTTATCTGTTTTATAAACAATAGTTAGTATCTGAAAATCTTGAACTCCTAATTTACCCCTACCTACCCTCTTTCCCCTCTGGTAATCATAATTTTTTTTTCTATGACCGAGTCAGTTTCTGTTTTATAAATAGGTTCATTTGTGTCATTTTTTAAGATTCCACATGTAAGTGATATAATATGATATTTTTCTTTCTCTTTCTGGCTTATTTCACTTAGTATGACAATCCGCAGGTCCATCCATCTACTGCAAATGGCCTTATTTTATTCTTTTTTGTGGCTGAGTAGTATTCCATTGTGTAAATATACCACAACTTGTTTATCCAGTCATCTATCAATGGACATTTAGGTTGTTTCCATGTCTTGGCTATTGTAAATAGTGCTGCTATGAGCACTGAGGTGTGTGTATCTTTTCAAATTAGAGCTTCCTCCAGTTTTATGGCCAGGAGTGGGATTGTTGGATCATATGGTCTATTTTTAGTTTTGTGAGGACTCTCCATACCATTTTCCATAATGGCTGCACCAAACTACATTTCCACCAACAGTGTAGGAAGGCTCCCTTTTCTCCACACTCTTTCCAGCATTTATCAAACAAATGTTATTTTAATTTAATCTTCAGAGGAATTTCCCGAGGTAGTTATTAACCTTATTTTATAAATAAGAAAACTAAATATGCAGAAATTAAGTAACTAGACATAATCATGCAATTTGCCAATCAACCCCAAGACTGATTTCAAAGCCTGCGCGTTTGCCACTAAACTGTCTTTCCTGAGAGCAAAATGCTTACTTTCTGCCACTGCCAGCTATTTTAGTGTTAATTTTAGGTTACATTGCATGTGCTTATAGTCTCTTCTCTACTTAGATCAGTCGGGAGAAACTAGGATTTTCTGTGGCAACCATTTTAACTCTGAAATGTCCATGACTTAACATAACCAAGGTTTATTTCTCAGTCACCCACATGCACTGCTGGGTTGGCAGCATGAGCTCGGCTCTATGGGTCATTAACGGTCTCAGTGTGATAAAGGCTCTACCAATGTGTAATCTCACAAGCACCACATAAGCTGGAGAGAGGGACTGGAATGTGACACAGTCTTCTCAGTGTCTTAACCTGGAATGACACGGGTCACAGCTGCTCACATTTCATTGACCAGGACTAGTCCTAGGACCCCACCTAACTATGAGTTCAGGGAAGTCCAGCTTTTCTCATGCAGCAGAAACAAGGAAAACTGTTTATTGGTGAACACTAGTAATGTCTACTGTAACCTTCATATTATAATCTAATTTGATTAGCATTAAGAATTTTTTTAGCTTTTCATTAATATGATGGGAAAAAAGAATTCCTTCTAGATTATTTAAGGAGAAACATATAAGCCATATGGCAAATGTTAGAATATGAAAAGTGCAGTAAGGAAGCACAAAAACCAGCAAATAAGCAAAAAGAAGGGAACAGATGAGGGAAATAAAGCAAATGTAATTGTACAAAAATACAAATTAGAAAGTAACATCAAACCGGAATTAAATGCTAAAAAGGTATTAGCTCAAATTAAAGAGGGAAAAAAGCTACAATCCACACTGTGTGAATGTGTCACACCTAAATCTAGTTAAAGTAGGAGTAATTCTATATGAGCCAAGGACAGACAGAAAGATAGACGGAGATGAAACCAAAGATGCACACAGACTAGCATGTATTATTGTAAAGAGATTCACCACAATCTATGGAAGAATTAAAATCGGTTGAGCACCCAACCCAAGTAATTAGGAAAGATGACCAAAATATATGTGAAGAAGGCAGAAGGAATGGCTTAATAAAGATATTAATGAATTTTGGAATAAGAGGGAAAGAAAGTGGAATTTGTCACAAACTGCCCCGATGTGGTTCTTGGAAATGGCAGCAGCAGCAGCAACTGGAAGAGTGAGAAGGAATTTGATCATCAAAGGAAAGGCAAAAACAAAACCCACACACTCCAAATGCAGAACAAGGAAATTAAGTTAGGAAAGGTATCCAGAAAACTAAAGAGAATTATGCAGCCATGCTTCTCTCAACTACTGAATAATATCTGAAGCTCAGAATGAGATGGTATCAATGACAAAATATGAAGTATGTCATTGGACCCAAGAAGAGAAACATACCTAGAGTCTGATACCTGTTAACAGACTGAGAAAGTTGTCAAGAGATAACCCTTGAACAATATTTCAAATCCAGGCAATTTCAGTATGAATTCTTTTAAAATAGCACTAGAAATAGGAACATTCTTTTATTTGAACTGTATCTGCTTTTTTATTTTTTAATGGAGGTCCTGGGGATTGAACCCAGAACCTCCCACATGCTGAGCATTTGCTCTACCTCTGAGCTATAGCCACCCCCTATTTGAACTGTATCTGACCTCAGAAGAAAGAAGGGAATATTTCTGACTATTTTGTGCATTGAGAATTACACATATGTTGAAATCTGACAAAGATAACATCTAATTTAAAAAAAACAAATATTGATACAAAAATATAACAATCTCCCCAGATTGTTGATACACTATGATAATAAATTTAAAAGTTTTGCGTTATGACCAGGTGGAATTATCCTTAGAATAAAGGGGTAGTTCAACATCTGGAATCTGCTGATATGATTAGTTGTAGTAAGAAGTTACAAGGGAAGTCATATAATCTTATCAATAGATACTAAAAAGTACTGGCTAAGACTCAACACCTCTTCCTTTTTAAAAGCTATGAACAAAATAGAAATAGGAGGCTTTCTTATACACGAAAACCACATTATATTAAAAAGATCACTGTATAAATATCAATATAAATTATGATATGCATCTCATACTTTGCATAAACTATAAAAGTATTCTCTTAAAGTCAGGAATTCAAAACAGAAGGATGTTTACTGCCATCTGTATTATTCAATAGTGTCATACTTGCTTCACTTAGTATGACGATCTCCAGGTCCATCCATGATGCTGCAAATGGACTTATTTTATTCTCTTTTATGACTGAGTAGTACTCCATTGGATAAATATAAAACATGTGAGCAATGGGGAAAAAAATGAAAATACATGAATGTCTGTAAATGATATCATCATATAACTAGAAATGCCAAGAAATTAACTGAAAAATCAATATAAGCAGTAAGAGGGCTCAGTAAGTTGAGCTGCCAAATAACCTAAATAATCTAAATAAATTGTCCAATTATCTAAAAGTCTCCTCATTATAATCAGCTGGAAAGGAAAGGGAAGGAAAACTATGTCACCTATAATAATATAAAGAGAAATTTCCAAGGATAAAACTTAAAATAAATATATAAATGCATCCATACAGATAAACCATAGATTTTGAGCTATAAAAGAAGATCTGAATAAAAATAGATATCCTCTATTCTTCATTTGGGGTACTTAAATTGGAAAGATATCGATTGCACTAAATTAATCTAAGCATTCAACACAATCTCAACAGGATGTTTGAAATTGTATTAAATGCTTCTAAAGTTCACCTGGAAGAACAATCATGGGGAAATTTTGAAACATTCCACAGGTTGGGTAGCACTAAAGCCGTGTGGTACCAGCCCCGGATGGACAGATCAATAGAAAGACCAGAAATAAGAGATAAAGCCAAGCCTATAAAGGAGAATTTTAACATAAAGTATATAATAAAAATAGTATTTCAAATCAGTGGCAGAAAGATTATTCAATAAATAGCACTAACCTAATAGGAAAACAAAGTCTCTAACAGCACATACCCAGAGCCTATTAATTTGGCTTCCCAGGTTCCTCTCCAACACTTCCTCTTCTCCCTTGTTTATTGCTGGTATATAAGTGAAGCCATCACCACCTCTCTCCTGAACTACTACAACAGTCTTCTGAAAACTCTCCCCAGTTCCAGTTTTCTGCATTAATTTGTATTTTAATAAACACCGAAATGAACTATTCAGAGTTGGTAAAGATGGAAATTCAGAGCAAGAAACTTACATTCATAGGAATTTTTAGGCAAGTTTTCTGAGACAGGTTAGTCATTCCATAATTTTACTTATGGATTGATTTTGAGGGCAATATTTTAACAATATCTCACCTATTACATGATTTCAGACCTAGAATGAAAATTTGGAATGTGATACGGAAAGCCCTCTGTGTCAAACTACAATCACCTCTTTATTAGTCTCTGATTTCACAATCAGAAATAACTTTGGTGTGAATAATATATAGTAGGAAATGATACGGAAGCATTTACCTTGGCTTGGAATAAATTATATGATATTCTGGGAACTAGGGTTTTTTTTTTTTTAATAATCACCTTTTGCAATATGTTCACATTAAAATGTGTAACATTTCCCAGGAAACAAACTAGACCTTGGAACTGACAAAGTGTGGTCCTCTGACTAACTGTATCATCATTCCCTGGAGACTCGTAGGAAATGAAGACCCTAAGCAACACATCAGACTTTGAATTTGTGCAAAATTGTCATGACATTCTTGAGAAGATTAATATTTAAGAGTTAAATATTAATTTCAACTTATAACTAGTTTAATGCAAGATTATTTCCTGGGGTAACCCCAGCTCAAATTCACCATTTGAAATTTCTATTCTACAACACAAAGTCACAGGGAATTCTCAACTCAGTCATCCTTCTGTCTGTCTCTTCCTCTCTACTCCTACACCAAATGTTGAAATTAATATTTATCACAGGAAATGAGAATTGATGGAGAAGCTCCCCCCTCTTTTTCCTTTTCTATCATATCAAGCTTTATCAGACATCAGCTGTAATCACCCCAAATACAAATGTCAATATTGCAAGATGTAGTATATTTTTTCTTCTTTCTAGAAGAAACTAGATTTTGCTTTTAATCATTTCAAGCTATATTTCATTGTTAACTCTAGGCTATTTTTTTAATTGCTAATGGTATTTTTTAAAAAGAATTTACAATGGAAACATTGTGCAAGCATGAAAATATTGGAAAAATCTACCTCAGTATGTCTAGAGGGAGGCCAAGATGGCAGAGTAGAAGGACACTCATAGCTCACCCACTCCCACAAGTACACCAGTATGTCTGTGTGTTACTCCGTATCGTAGCTCTAGTGTCTAGTGGCAACTGTAATTTCAGTTTATGAAAGACCTTGAAAGTAGTATAAATTTGAACTGTATGTGCCAAATACTCAGAATATGTGTTTGAACTTGTCTATCATATACATATACATATGTATTTTCTTCCAGAAGAGATGTTTTTTAAAATTTTATCCCTTCACTCAAAGTAACCTTGGAAAATTACTATGGGTGTGCATTTGAAGGATAAGCATTTTCTAATCTTTCAACTGTTGTCACAGAAGGAAATTGCTTATTGGTATCATGTATGTCATTTAAAAGCAGGTGATCTGCTCAGTAAGATAAATCTTGGCCATATGTTGGTAGCCTGAAAAGAAAAAAGGGTTGTAAGCAGAAAATATATTGTGAAAATAAGGCACTTACAAAATTGTTCAAGCTGTCATCATTTTATGGGTTTGGTAAAGGTAAACATAAGATGTATATATGTTGTTCTTCTGGAAGTTGAAGTACACGATGATTTTTATTTCTTATAACAATATCTCTTTTCAACTACTGGAGAGTTTTCTCAATGTGTTTCTTAGACTATGAAAGAGAGAAGGACATCTTTTTGTTCCAAAGGGAAACTTCAGATTAAATAATTCCTGGAGAGGCGGCGTAGGGACTTTATGGAGGGTGGAAAAGAACTCGTGTTGCAGGTCTCCCAGCCACAGGATGGGGGCACTGGGTGAGCCCAGAGAAAGAAATGGCATCACACCCAGGCAGTCAATGCTTTGGGGCCATATGGACAATGGGACTCCCACAGTTATACTCCATCTGCATTTACTTGTTCATTCTTTCAGCACCTGTGTACCGAACACCTGCACAATTCTAGGTGCTGTTCCAGGCACTCGAGACGAAGCACTGAACAAGACAGACAAAATTGTCCTCAAGAAGCTGTCATTCTAGTGGAAGGAGACAGACAAAAATAAATCGACAAAACACAAAATACATAGAATATTAGCTAATGAGTGCTACGGGGGGGAAGTAAAGCAGGAGAGGAGCACAGGCAGTGGCGGGGGGGGGTCCTCTTTAAATATGGCGTCTGTTGCTCTTCAAGAACCAGCCGGATGTTGACAACATGAGAGACATAGTTAGAGATTTTGTGTTTTAAGACTGATTTCTTTTTCATTTATTTATCATTCAGCTTTTTAAAAAGTATATTCTTGATTGTATAATGCCTCTCCTCACAATCCTTTAAAGATTCACTATCTTTCTCAGTATAAAATCCAAATTTTTTACCATGGCCTGCAAAACCACTTCATGATCCGGTCTTACGGTCACTGTCTGGCTTCACCCTCTACCATTCTCCTGCTCGCTCAGCTCCAGCCACCATGGCCTCTCTGCTACTCCTGACACACTCACTCTTGTCTGAGGGCCTTTGCACAGCTGCTCGCTTTCCATTGGAGGTTCACCCTCCAGGTCTAAATGCCTTGTTCTCTTGCTTAGTTTTGGTCTGTGAACATTAATAGAAGCCTCAACTGACATAGAACCAGGAGGCCAGAAGGGGGAGCTCTCACACCCTACAAAGATGAAAGGGTCCAACAGGAAGAAGAAAGACTTCCTCTTCTTTCCTGGCAAGGGCTCAGCCAATGAGAGTGTCACAACTCAGACTGAAAAGCCACCATACTTTGAACTCTCAATTCCTACAATGGACCCCTTATTTATTATAGCTCTCCCAGCTGCCTTTTCCCCTTCTGTGAAAGAGTTCTACTCTCCGTGTCCTGTGGGGTTTGCTCATGTTTCACCATGACTGCAGACCCTAAATCACAATTCTTTGCTGATTCCAAATAAACCTATTTTTGCTGGAGAAATAACTAATGGTCCATTTGTTTAAGGTCAACATGTCTTTCTTCAATATGACATATCCTTTACACCTTCTACCTAAAAACAAATCAAAACAAAACAAAAACAAACAAAAACACCTTCCACTCCATTAATTTGTTCTCTTGCTGAAGCTCAATTTTATTAATCAATAGAGACTGAGGATTTACATCCTTACGTTGGACAGTCCATGTAGGACTTCTCTGCGTAGGTGACACTTCAGCTGAGAATCAAATGACAAAGATCCATTCAGCCCTATGAAAAGCAGGAGGAGTGTTTTCTAGGCAAATGGAAATTGGTCTACAAAGTCTAAAGCTTGAACAGTTTGAATTACAAAACCATGAATGTGGCTGGAGGAAGGAGAGTGAAGGAGAACTAGTTTTTAGATAAAGTTATGTGATACTGTAATTTATAAGAAATTTATATTTGGTCTTTCAGATGACTAAAATATATTTTTCATATATATCTGGTCTCCTTGCAAGGTTCAGTGATAAGAGCAATGGGAGTATCTTTAGTTAGACTCTTTGGTCTTGTCCTCAGTTCCAGAAATCTGCCTCAGGGCTGTCGATGTGAAATGGGTGTCTTGTTATTCATGAGAAGTCCATTTCCACCACAATTGAGTTTATGTAAATGAGATGAATTTTGGAAAGCATCTAAGGATGGGGACTGGTTACCAAGGGAACCAACCTAGAATAAAAGGGTGGAAATTTTAGTCCTAACCTCTGATTTCCTGGGAGAGAGGAGGGGCTGGAGGCTGAATCAATTGCCAATAGACAATGATTTAATCAATTGTGTCTGTATTATAAAGTCTCCATGAAAACCTAAAGGACTAGGTTCAGAGAGCTTCTGGGTTGGTGAGAACATGGAGGTGCTGGGAAAACAGCACTCCTGGAGAGGACATGGATGCTCCACGTCCTTTCCGCACACCTTTCCTATGCATCTCTTCTGTCTGACCGTGCCTGAGTTACATATTTTCTAATAAACTGGTGATCTAATAAGTAAAATTGTGTGAGAGCCATTCTAGCAAATTAACTGAACCCAAGGAGAAGATCTTGAGAACTTCTGATTTGTGGACAGTTGGTCAGAAGTACAAATAACTACATGGATTTGCAACTGGCACCTGAGGTCCAGGGCAGCCTTGTAGGACTGCTTTTTCCTTTTCAAGAAAACAATACCTAGGGTAAAGTGGAGGAAAAGGGAGTAGGGCCTGGAGACAGAAAATCAGGTCGTAATTATGGTTATGCTGTGTAGAGCCTTGATATTTAGCAAACTATTAACTCCTATAAATCTCATTGTTATTATCTGCAAAAGGGGTCTTAGGTAAACACCGGGTTTATAAGGCTGCCATTGTAGCGTTCACAATGAAAACAATGAACAAATGTAAATCATGCTAATTGATGGTAAGGACTACCAGGCAAAGGGGAGTGAGGTGGTCTGGCTGGGCAGGGCAGTGGAAGGAGGTGTGCCCTTTTACACGTATTGATCTGAGAGGGCCTCCGGAAGAAACGGCATTTGAGCAGAGACTTGAATGAACCGTTGGACCAAGCCATGCAGTTTTCCATATGCCGGAAATATGCTTCCGGCAAAGGAACAACAAATACAGAGGTCCTGAGAACACGGTGTAATGGGAGAACAGGAAGGGAAGCCGGTGTAGCTGAAGGAGAAGGACCAAAAACTGAAAACAGTACCAGCGAGGAAGCTGCCCTGGGGATGGGGGGACAGACAAGGGAGGGTCTCGTAAGTTGTGATAAGGACTCTGGATTTTACCATGAGAGATTTGAGAAAGCACTGGACGGTTTTGAGCAGAGAAGTGACATAAGATAACCTATTTCTCACAGCGAGGGATCATGAGTAGAAGCGAGGAAATTCGTTGGAAGTTTATTGCTACAGTTCCGCTGAAACACAGTGCCGCACTGCAGATTTTACCTGTAAACAGCAATGTAAATATTTACTATTACAGTTTCCGTTTCCTCCATTCCAGCCAAAGGAACTCATTTTAGCTCTGAGTATTTTTCCCTGTTTCTTGCTAGATCCAGGAAGGGAAGGGGAAGAGAGGCTTGGCTGACAAAATGTAATTCTCATTAAAACTAATTTTTGTGATCGAATCCCCATGGTAATCCAGGCTCTGGTCCGCCTTAATAATGATGCATAGTTGTTACTGCTTGAAAATGACTAGGGTGTCAGAAATCACAAGGAGATATTTTGCAATTTGCTTTTTTTACTTCGCAAGTGCAAAGTTTTCCTTCTCAGATAGAGGCAAGTAAGAAACATACATTCTCCTGGGCCAGATTTCCTTGATGCATGCGCCTGTAATGAAAAGCACCTTGCTGAGGGAGGGCTAGAAAAAAAAGCTGGATTAAAGAATATTTTCTTATAAACTTTATGAAAACATTATCAGGTTAATAAAAAAATACAGTATAAACCCATAATTTTTAAATAGCGTATTAGTACTTGCGCTATATGGCCATAATGGGTGTTGCCACGACACAATTATAGATACATGGTAGCCGTAAGCTATCGCACTGGGGCTGATTAACGTAGTTATTCAAATTTCAGAATATGACAATCTTCATAAAGTGTTGCCCTGTTTTCTTGTCTCTAAATACTTTTTTTAATGCTCGGTGTTTTGCAAAGGTGAACAATGAGAATATGCTTTAGTTGTTTATTTTTCAGTCCTCAACATAAACCTGATTTGGTGCAAAAGCTTTGCTCCAAGACTGGTTTAAGTGCCACATACCCCACAACCTATGATCTTCTTAAGTCCCAGGTTTAGGGAAAGCAGCAGTGGAAAATATTATTTCAGACACAGTTAAACAAAACAAGACAAAGCAACACACTGCGCCTACTTCGGTTGTTACAAAACACAGTCACCTTACTTGCCCTTCTTTTTAAAAGAGGCGGGATTTCAGACGTGTCATTTTCCATAGCTGCTCACCGCTCACTGGCACTCTTCCTGCCACCTCCTCTTACAATATTTGCCACCACCACACAGACTTCTGTGTTACAGGAAACCACCCTTCCAAAAAATTACCATTTCCCAAATTTCGCTGAAATGACTCAGAAGCTGCCCTATTTTCTCTTTGCTGCCAAACTGCTCTTATTTCTCTACAATTTCCTTTTTTAGAAAGTTTAGAGCTGCAAGTATTCCACTCCTAGCTCTCCTTCTCCTCTAGCAATTCTGTGAATAGGTACGCCATCACTCCAGGTGCTCCACAGCATTTCGGTCAGTAAAGCCATCTATACGGACAGACATGGGGACGAGGGGGAGTAAGGGTGTGGACCCAGGAGTCAGGACAGAGACAGGGAGCAGTAGAAGAATCAATATAGGTGTGCGGACTTTTATTTCTATATTTCCCACAGAAAAGTTACTGTAGAAAAGGAATCCATTTTCTAATAAACAAAGCAGCCAAACTTGATGCAAAACACAACTGGAAATCCAGGATATGCTTTCTGCTCATTGGAAGGTTTTATGGTTAACAAAAGCCTATGTTATGTTAAATTATCTTCATGGGCGTAGCCTATGCCTGTTATTGGATCTATTTGCTTGTCCTAATGATTTTTGGGTAGAAAAAAATTATAGGAGGGGAATCCAAAGATAGGAGTTTAAGCTTTAGTTGTATGACTTTCATCAGTCATTTAAATTTTTTTTTGCTTCCTGGTTTTCCTTTATTTTTAAACATGTAAAAATTTAATACCATATAGGTATATGGTATATATATTATATGATATAATATATCATATATTTTGTATATCACATACTGTTATATAGGTGATATATATATATATATATATATATCATAGGATTAATATAAAAATTAAATAAATTAAAAATGTAAAGGTCTTTGGAAACCAGCAAAATACTTAATATAAACCCTTGCTTTGTTTATTTTATTTTTACCTCTGGGACAAAAATTAGCAAGGCTCTCCAGACAGGAAGAGCAGAATTATCAGGATTTAAGAGGACAAGAATGTTGCACAGCGTCTTCTGGATTCCATTGTGTACTATGTACACAACTTATTTTAGTTCTTTCTAGTATTTTTCGCTTAAAGTAAGCTTTCTTAAACTAAGGCACCTTTTCAAAAAAGAGGTCTATTTGTCTGTTGTGGACAGAATAGGAGAGACGAAAGGCAAGCTGTTCTCCACATTGACTGCATCAGACACTGCGCTATGGCTTCGTATTTCCAGGTGGTACACAGCGCTGTTTGACAAGTGCTCCTTCCCCACCCCTAAGCCCCCTGTGGGGCTGGGGGGCGGCACTTCCTCAACCCCCAGGTGTAGCCCTGGCCGTGGTACTTGCCTTGTCCAATAGGTGGGAGCCAGAGTGTGCCTGTTCCAAACTTAGCCCTCAAGAGACAACAGCTCCCCCACTGCTCTTTCTGGGAGCTTGGACCTTCGGTGTGAGAAGAACGGGCCCCAGGTATGTCCTGCTCCTCCTGTCTGGGCCCCAGAAACTGACACGTGAGGCACAGCTCCTTCCCCAGCCTAGCCGCGGGTCTGTGAGCCAGAGGCTAAATGACTGATTGGGAGTGTTTGATAGGCTGCATTATTATGACAAGACCTAATTATTCAAGGCATTTCTATTATGACTTCCTGCTAAAGCTTTCTGAAAGTATGAGACCCAAAGGGTTCTTCTGACTCTTTGTCCCCAAATCCAGTGTTTGGAAGAGCCCAGCTGAGGGAAATGTGGAGTCTCCAGAGCAGGACACTCATATCCAGATCCTTCATCCTGTGGGGGTGAGGGGACAGGGCTAGAGGCAGAGGGAAGAAAGACCAAAGGCTCCCAGTTTAGAATGTGAGGTAGTTGAAATCCACCGAATTGAGGAAAAATACCAGTTAATTCAGTTTAAGCTCTGTGAAGAGGAATCACAGGGTTGAAGCAAGAGGCTATTAGTGTTTAGGGACAATCCTTCTTCCTAAACTAGAAAATCAGAGATGAAAGGTGCCCCTACATGCGCGCGCACACACACACACACATACATGCATGCACTTGACTTACCTATTACACCCATGGCCAAGCAGAGTGTGGCTGCAGCCTTAGGAAAAGGAGGGGAGCAGCTCATCAGGCAATCTTGCTTCTAACGGGGTTCAGGACTTGCTACCCCAACCTGCAGCCCCTTGGCATATTGACTATTTCAAGCTGAAGGCATTCCAGAAATGACAGTTGCAGGAAGGATTCTTTTGACTGTCTCTTAAAGCAAGTCATAAGATCCTCATGTGAGAGGTGCCATTCCTATACCTGAAGGAAAGGATATCTTCATCTCCGAAGGTGGCAGGATGCAGAGGGGAATTGGAGAGAACGGACCTTGCTGAGTTTCCCCATTTTGTCCTGATGCCTGATGCCCCTTTTCGTCCTATCACATTTTCCCATGACTCTCCACTCTTCATCAAAGCTAGCATAAAAGCACTCAGGTTTCTTCATTTCCTTATGAAGTCTTTCCTGTGGCATCAAACTTATATTAAATAAATATGTATGCTTTTCTCTTGTTAATCTGTCTGTTGTTACAGGGGACCCAGGCAAAAACTTAGAAGGGTAGAGAAAAACAGACGTTCCTCCTCCCTTACACGTACATCTTCATAAAACCACCCCACCCCAAACCCATGGACCTTCTCTGGACCTTTCTGGAGAGCAGTAGAGATTTTACCCAGGAAGACTCCTAAATGAGTCACAATTAGACATTAATTAAATTGAACCCAAGGTAATGCTGTGCTCAAAGCCAAGAGTTTATTTTTCATTTATGTCCCATTTTACACAATGGCTATCCATTTGAGCCAATGTAGCAATGAAATTAAGATATTCTGATAATGAATAAAAGCATCCTACAGTTGAGGCAAAATTTCTACTATAAACCTTGTCAAATTACCAAATTCTCAGGGAGAAATGTAAAATTTCCTTGTAAGTCCGAAGCTAAAAGTCTAAAGTAAAGTTGAGGCTGATACCAGATTTTCTTGTCTAATGAATAAAATGTTTAAAACAATAAAAGCTTCAAATCCATCTTCTAAAATGTCTTATTCTGCTCAGGCTCAGCTGGGAAAGTTTTCCATGTTGGGTGACATTGGGGTTCCCCGCAGCAGACCACCCGTTAAGGGAACGGCAGGCTATTTAGTTACCTAATCAGAAGTAACTAGTCAGCGACATTACTCTAAAGAAGACCAAAGGATAAGTAGCTGTAATAATACATTCTCACGATTTAACAGGGAGCAAGTCTCCAGTCCCTCCAGGCAAGGAGCCCTCCAGGGCAGCGTTAGGACACAGGACCCCTCTTGTACCCAGCGCTGATCGCGCCAGCAGCTTGTCTCATCGGTATCTGGGGAAAGCAGGGAGTGGATGAAGAAAAATCTTGAGTTTAGCCTAATACCATACTAGTTTGCCAGAATCAATGACCAGTGAACTAAAACTCATTTCGGAGAAATCTCCTGGAAAGAGGTTAATTTTGGCAATTCTCATCTCTAGGAAAATCTAAAAAAAAATTTTTTTTCTTTTAATTTCCATTTTGCCTTTGAACACTGAGCTTCTGGCATCGTCATGATGAACTGAGGTGTGAGTTCTAGCTACACGCCGCATTTGCCCCTCTTCGCCGTCGTGGCTGTGGTTAATGAGTTTTGCCATGCGCTTTCTCAGACCTGTGAATGATCTCTTAGGGAGGTTTTCTCCTCAGCCTTGCATTTGTTCAAAAGGAGAAATCCCTTCCACAGAGCCTTGAATTACAGCTGCTGCGGATGCTGCTGCAGCTTGTGTCCCCAAGGGCTGAGACTGGCCAATCCCGCTGCCATATGCCCCACTGACAATACACAAATTAGATCCGAGGAAACCAAAGCCGCGGTCAGAGCTCGCGTAATTAACAAATTTGGACCCATTAGGGGCCACAGGGCAGGATGTGACTCTGGAGCCTTTGGACCAGGCACACACATTCGAGAAGTGTCTCTCCACAGGGCCATGGATGTAGATGGGATTTGGAGCAATTTTTCTAACGCTACCTCTCTAGGTCTAGCAGTGGTAATTAAAGCCAAAAACTGACTAGTTCACGGGGACATCAGCTGCCTTGCAACCAATAGCAGCAAATATTATGCTGCCCACTGATGCCTGAAAACCGCAGCACCCCATCTCAGCCTCCCCCGAGATGCCTGTAATTGTCCCCAGGTACTTCAAGCTGCAGCAGCCAAGGGCTTAAGAGCTCTGCCTGCCTTTTGGTTAAGCCCACTTGCCTGCCATCCCTCCTCTAAGAGAAGCTACTCACCTCTGGGCAAACCCGACATAGCCTCCAGTGAGCCTGCGAGGTCAAAACCCTGCCTGGTTTAGCTGCCTGGTATTTGCAGCTCAGGGCTATTGGCTCAGACTGCAGCCATTAATAGCCGTGGATACACCTGCAAAAATGTGTTATGATGTACGCCAGCTCCTTGGGTCAAAACCCCACCTGGTCAGCACCTAGTCAAGCCTGAGTGAAGCTTTAAGATCCTCACTCTACCTACACCAGAAGTCTGAATTTTTTTAAGCCAAGTGCCAGACTGTGCTGGTCTTTCAGATTCCGGGCCATGTACCAAAACACTGCTTATTTATGAGATCACAGTGGGTTTTCTATCACTAAATATTACCCGCCTCCCTACTCCCCCAAATTAAAAGCCTCATCCATCCAGTCACATTGTCCACATCAGACAACGGCTGCCTGCTGGAAGGACTTAGTATACACTACAGGTTTATTGCATGCTTGAGAGTAAACCAGGGGCACCTCCCTGCAGACAAGGCAATTCCAAGGAGAAAGGAGAGAGAAACAGGCGGTGCTAAACTTAATTGTTCCCACCAACCCACTACTGAGAAGAGAAGGTGCTGAGAGGCCAGAGTGCCTAGGAAAACTCAGACGGATGGGGGAGACGTATCACTGATCCCTCGAGTATGGGTCCAAAGTTATTAATTTTTTTCCAAGCATCTTTTATCAAACAATTTTTTTCTGCCACTGATTTGAGGTGCCATTTCTTCAATTATTAAATTTACATTTATTCATGAGCCTGCAATTGTCCATTCATTCACCAATTCCAAACCAGCTGAATTACAAAAATGTTAAATACTGTATTTGAAATATTTTACTGGGTTATTCTCCTCTCTTGCTCCTTTCATTGCTTTGATGGATATTGTTAATTTTCCCAGATCAAAAAAAGAAATCATTTTGTGGTCTTCTGCTTGAGATCACATTGTGGATTTGGCATAGAATTCTGATACAATAATTGAACATTTTTATACAACTTACTTATTTTGAACTTCTTCCTTTCAAGTTCTAGATTTTGGGCTCCCAAAAGGCAAGGACCTCTTATTTTCACTTCTGCATTGCATACAGTAGTTTCTACACATGTTAAGTGATAGACGCAAAGAGCGTTTTCCAAATTTTTTTTTTTACATCGGTGCCTTTTTTCTTTAGAAAAAAATTCCTCTACTTAGATTCTCTTTCCCCACCTTCTCTCTCTCTGCCATATTCTGTTTGCTCTTCATACTTACCTTGAATGCAATCTCCTCTGGGAAGTCTTCACATATACCTGCTCAGGTAGAATCTTAATCTCTCCCTCGTGTTGCTGTTCTACTTCCTATAGGTCTTTCATGTCCCTTAGCATCTTTTACTGTGCATGTGTTTCTCTGTCTTCCGAGATGCACCAACTTAGGCATCTTCACAGAGGGACTGTGTTAGTTAATTTTTTTCACCCTGCATATTCCTGATATATGACATGGTTTTCAATATGTGCTCAATAAATGAACAAATGCAATAAATGCAATTTGCTTTTGCTTTGTAACATTCATCACAATTGAAAGTAAATAAATCCTTTTGTGTAATTCATTACAGATTCCACTTTTCTTTTAGCAAATGTCTCCCTCATTAGATAGTAAGCTTCATGGTCAGAGATCATGTCAGTCTTGTTTAACACTGTATCTTTAGGGGCCGGCACAGAAGAACTCAATAAATATTTATTGAATAAATTAATATCATTTGTATTATAAGTTAATATTATAATTAATATTAATGTTGTGATGAGATGATAGCAAATATTCATATTAATGTTTTGCATGAAAGAATTGCATAGAGAAATATAAAGGACCATTAGACACATAGGAAAAGAAATCATATTGTCTTATAATATTTTCCAGATTAAAATTCTTTATCTTAAAAGTCATGGAAAGACTGTGACCTGCTAGAACACTCCCTTACACCATACACAAAAATAAACTCAAAATGTATCAAAGACTTAAACATAAGACAAGATACAATAAACCTCCTAGAAGAAAATATAGGCAAAACATTATCCGACATACATCTCAAAAATGTTCTCCTAGAACACTCTACTTAAGCAACAGAAATAAAAGCAAGAATAAACAAATGGGACCTAATGAAACTTACAAGCTTCTGCACAGCAAAGGAAACCAGAAGCAAAACAAAAAGACAACCTACGGAATGGGAGAACATTTTTGCGAATGAAACCAACAAAGGGTTGATCTCCAGAATATATAAGCAGCTCATACGACTTAATAAGAAACAACGAAACAACCCAATCCAAAAATGGGCAGAAGACCTAAACAAGCAACTCTCCAAGGAAGACATACAAATGATCAATAGGCACATGAAAAAATGTGCAATATCACTAATTATCAGAGAAATGCAAATCAAAACTACAATGAGGTATCACCTCACACCAGTCAGAATGGCCATCATTCAAAAATCCACAAATGACAAATGCTGGAGAGGCTGTGGAGAAAGGTAACCTTCCTATACTGCTGGTGGGAATGCAGTTTGGTGCAGCCACTATGGAAAACAGTATGGAGATTCCTCAAAAGACTAGGAATAGACTTACCATTTGACCCGGGAATCCCGCTCCTGGGCATATATCCAGAAGGAACCCTACTTCAAAATGACACCTGCACCAGCACTATCTACAATAGCCAAGACATGGAGATAGCCTAATGTCCATCAACGATGACTGGATAAAGAAGAGGTGGTATATTTATACAATGGAATACTACTCAGCCATAAAAACCGACAACATCACGCCATTTGCAGCAACATGGATGCTGCTGGAGAATGTCATTCTAAGTGAAGTAAGCCAGAAAGAGAAAGAAAAATACCATATGAGATCACTCATATGTGGAATAAAAAAAAAAAAACAAACAAACAAAGCATAAATACAAAACAGAAATAGACTCATAGACATAGAATGCAAACTTGTGGTTGCCAAGGGGGCGGAGGGTGAGAAGGGATAGATGGGATTTCAAAATTGTAGAATACATAAACAAGATTATACTCTATAGCACAGGGAAATATATGCAAGCTCTTATGGTAGCTCACAGAGAAAAAAATGTGACAATGAATATATATATGTTCATGTATAACTGAAAAATTGTGCTCTATGCTGGAATTTGACACAACATTGTAAAATGATTATAAGTCAATAAAAAATGTTAAAAAAAAAAGATGAAGCACAAATTTAAAATGTAAAAAAAAAAAAAAAAGACTGTGACCACAGGAAGAGATGTCCTTCAGCAAAGTAATATTTTTATTTTCCTTTAAGTCAAAATAGGATGAGTAATCGACCCATAAAACATTTATATGATGCATATAAATAGGTTGTTAGCAATAGAAACATCAGCCAACAGGTTTACCCTGTCAACAGCAATTTATTAACATGACAAATAGATAAAATAACATATCACGTGAGCCATAATCCTGCTTCATTTTCATTTCAGTGGCCACTTTCAGAAGAAATTTTATCATCATTGCATTTAAATGTTTCCTTATTGAATATTTAGAGTAGTTTTTAACAAGAGTTTTCAGGGTGATCAAAAGTTTTTAAGCAGCATTCCAGTGGAATGTATCCAGAGTAGCACTTTTTTGAAGGGAAAATAATTCTGAAAATATAGAAATTACAGCTTCTCCATGAACGTGACAGGAAAGATAGAGATGTCATTGCTGAATAAGGGACTAGCCATAAGTCACCAGTAAGTCACTGTTGTTAATATATTATCTACTGTATTTAATCTATGATCATATACAATATAATAGAATGAATAACTGCAAACGTAGATCCTAATAATAACCTCCCAGTAAACATTTAATTTAAAATAAATCTGTCTAGATCCTATTAAGAATAATTTTAAAACTTAATTGTAAACCCTCTTTGGAAAACTTGTTAAGATTATTAGTTCAAATAATATAATATTTTTTTGAGAATTCACTATGCCTCGGGCACTGTTTTAAGCAATTTACACACATTGCTTCATTATTTGATCTGTACAATGACCTATGAAGTAGGTACTATTATTACTTAGCATTTGATTAAAAAGATCTAAGGCTGACAGCGGTCAGTGACGCGGCCTGAGTGACCAAAGCCAGCAGTGGCAGAGTTGGAACTTGAAATCAGTTTTGTCTGGCACGGTGGATTTTAACCACTGTGCTCTATTCTGTAGAACTGATGCGGGAAAACAGATGTGGGGCGTGAGAAGGGCCATGTCCCAGGCGTAGGTTGGGCCCCTGGGACGTGCCCAGCCAAGTGTGGGTCCTTGGCTTCGCACAGGAAAGAATTCAAGAGCAAGCGATAGTTGAGTAAAGGTAGATTTATTCAGAGAGGTACATTGAAAGGCAAGAGAAAGGCCACGAGGTGTGGGGGTCAGGTGCTCAGATTAAAAAAAGTAGGTACACACTCCATAGACAGAGTGCGGGCCATCTCTGAGCGGAGAGACAGGGAAAGGCCGCTGCGAGGCAACGAGGCACCTTGTTGTTGGTTTTTTTGGGCTTGGTGGCTTCATATGCTAATAAGTGGAAGGACCAGTCTAAGTAGCCTGGAGAAGGGGCTGGGATTCCCAGGAAGTTGGCTGTTTCCCACTCTTGACCTTTTGTGTCCAGCCTTGGGACTTCCTTGGTGCCTGTGGGCGTGTTATTCACCATGTTAATATATTACAGTGAGTGCATAATAAAGCTCAAGATCTACTAGAAGTTAAATCTCTTACCATCCTGAGCCTCAAGGCCTCCTGGGGGTTGAATCTTGCACCATTTTGATGTTAATTGATGTAGCATTCCTTGAATGGCTGTGCCCTGCCCACTTCCATCCTGTCTCGGAACAAACTGGCGGTGTAAGGAACAGGGTCTGTCTGAAATCTTGGTCAGGAGACTATTACAAATATATCTGAATTTGAATGTATTGAATACATTTTGGCATGGGGCATCGCTTTACAGCTCTTTGCATCTTTGCGTTTCTCATTAATCTTTATTGCCTGATTACCCAGCTTACTACCGTTAGTTGATCTCCCTGGTCACAGAAGACACTTGATTCTGAGACTCCTGTTTTATCACATCTAAGATATACAATAAAATAGTAAATGTGGGAGTCTGGGGTGAAGAAGAGAGAGCCCAGGAGCAATAAGGTGAGTTGAAGGTCCAGCTAAAGTGCTCTCGTGCAGCCCTAAATGACGCCTGTGTCTGTATCTCTCTGTATCCAGCAACCTCTCCATCTAAATTGGCTTTTAGTGCGGACCTCATTCAGTTTTGACATCATGTATGTAGCGATTTTTATATGCAGATACTTCAATTTGGGGTTTACAAAAAATGGAGCTGATTTAGAGGACACAGATCTTGCCCAGAGGCATTTTGCTATCTAGATTAGGGGACATCTGGTAGTAAGTAACTGAATAAAAGTACTATAATAAGAAATGTGAGTATAATCTGAGGATACAGAGCTTTATAATAGAAAAAACCCAGGTTCTGGTGTCAGAATGACCTGAATAAAAATCCCAGCGTTTCTATTTAAAACTCTCACCTCTGGAAAATACCTTAACCATTCTGTTTTACTTTTGGCCTGTCTGGGGATGAGAGTGGCAATGTATTCCTTCCCAGGAAGAGCTCATGAGGCTCCGAAATGAGTTCACTTAACTTTTTTGTACCTCTACTTTCTGATGGGTGTAAAAACTGTGATTTTCTATAGTTCATGGTCTTTTCTTTTGAAATGTCCTTTCCGCATTTAGGGACATGAAATGACTTTCATTTTTAATATCGTATTTTGGGGTTCTAGAATTTTCTTTTCTTTTTTTTCTTTTTTGCTAAAATTTCCTATCTGTTCATGCCTATTATACACCTTTTATACTGAATATGTTAACATTTTTATAACAGTTATTTTAAAATTCGTGTCTGTTACTTCTAATCTCTGGAACATCTTTGAACCTGTTTCTATTGAGCATTCTTTCTTTTCAGAATAGGTCACATTTTTGTGCTTCTTTGCCTGTCTTGTGACTTGTATTCTGGATATTGGTATAAAAGAATAATGGATATTGAAGCAAGTGATATTTATCACCATTAAAGGGCATGTTCTTTCCTATAATTTATAGCTGAACTAAATCCAGAAGTGGTTATAGTTTGGGTAAATTTCAGAAGACCATTGGTTCCAAATAATTTGAGAGTCTAATTAAGACTGTCCTTTCAGCAGGATTTGGGATTTAAGCACCAATAAAAATCTTGAAACATCTCAGTGCTTTATAGTCCTGCTTGTTAGGGCACCAGAAAGCTCCTTCTGCACTCCAGCCCTACTCCCAGCTTTCATCATTTCAGAGATCTCTGTCTGTCCTCTCTCTCTGCACTTACCCCTCGGTGAGCTCTGCCACACACACAGCATAGCCTCCATAAACTTTGTGGGGCTTCCTTCAGCTCTCCGGTGGTTTCCCAGCCTTTATCCTGCGTACCAGTAAAGATCCCATGGAGAAGAATTGGGAGGTGGGTGACTTGCTCTACACTTGGAGGTCCTTAAGATTCTAATCTGCTGTATCAACCTACATGATGCCTTTAAAAGCTTGGCTGGTTTCTCCTTACCCTGCAAACTCACCATCAGTGTTGGGCTTGCATTGTCTTCTCATAGCAGGAGACCTAGGAGGACCATGAAAAACTCTGAAGTTAAGTTCCATTTATTTTTTTGTGTATCGCACCTCTCTGATGGATGTAAAAAAACTCTAATCTTTGTAGTTTATCCATCTTTTTAGTTGTTCTTTTGGGAGCAATAATCTCTTGTGACTTCGTATGTTCTACCTGCGTGAGGAAATCTTACCTTAACCATTCTTAGTTACTATTTTGTCACCTCTGAAAAGGGGAATTTTGTGAAGATTTAAGATAGCACATGAAGATTACTTAGCATGGTGCCTGACATTGTTAGGGCTTAATAATTATTACTGTCCTTTCTCCATTAGGTTCGGATGTCAAGTTAAAAAAAAAATAGATAAACAGCTGTGTGGGCTTTGCCTGAATATCATTTGGAAGGTGTTAGGTTTTGAAGACAATGAGCACAGATTGGCAGAAAGGAATGAGAAAACGAGTCTTTGCTTCGTTTATTTCTTTTAACCAGTGTTTGTGCAATGTTCATTTGTCAACTGGGCTTATGATAGGATTTGTTCTTAAGGAGACTTCATAACCAGAGATCTTGTGCTCACCTATTAATTTTTTAATCCTGTTAATGTATCCACTACATTCTACAGAAACAAAGACCGTTATTTGCCCTTAGGGGGTTGTTTAAAAGGAAATGGGAGATGAAGTGGAAGCTGTGGAAACAAAACGGAAACTGATAAAAGGAAAATTAAACTAAGGAGCAAAACAAGCACAATGGGAAGCAAATGAGATGAGGGAAGACTGTCCACAATCAAGGACAGCAGACAATGGCTGACGATGTTTCTGTCTTAAGGAAGGAAATGAATTTATAAACATCTCCTGGATGTATGCCAGAGGAGAGTTATGGATCATTGATAGGATTCACACCTGGAAGAATGAATTGGCTTACTGAGGAGTGGGGAAAAGATCAAAAGAGAAGCTACATTGTCAGTTACACTTAACCCTGCTTGAGTTTCCTCTTGATGGTTTGCATTTACTCAGACCAAAAACAGTCTTTTTGTTCAAACTGCTTTTCTCTCACCAGGATAGCCAGATGGGTGACCCCAATAGGAAGATAAAGTAACCCTTTATGTATTAAGAGATTGTTGTTGCACAAAATAATTACGTTTTGAGGTATGTGAATTTTCATAGCTTCCAATTTCATTGTAAATACATGATTGATAGAAACAAGAGAAAGACAGGAAATTAAAAAGCAAAGCAAAAAACAAGAAGAGAGTCTCTTGCTCATTTTATTTGAGTCAGTTACAAACTAAAACCTCCATGAATTGAAATCCCATGGGAGTGCGAGCGGGACTGAATTTACCCATTTGTAATCTTGACCTATCAGCTATTACGTGAGGCTGCCCAGCTGCTGGCAAAGTCAGTCCTTGCTCTCTGGAGGCAGCTGCTGGGCTCTCATCGTCCCGCCTACAATTTATGCTTAATCTGGGAGCATTTGACTTAGAGAAACAAATCAAAACAAAAAACAAACCAAAAAAACCTCACAAACCTTGAAGTGTATATAGAGACCGGGTATTTTATTTATCCAAAAGGCACTTTCTTTCATGCATGAGAATTATGCTGTGCCATCAGGCATGGCAACCATTTTATATCTCTTCCTTCTTCCTTCATTTCCTGAATCTCCATGGGCGGAAACATTCCATCAGAAGTCTGTATCTCCATATAATTCTCTAAAATTTGGAATTAAGCCTTTTGATGGTATGATTTTTTTTGGCTGAATATCACACCATATATATATTTTTTTAAATTACACTAATTATTTCTTGCTATTTTATAGGTTTATGGTAATCACTACACTAGGAAATAAAAATATACCCTGAGTGTTTTGTCACCAACTTTGCTAACTATTTCATAACTTACCCACCTCAGTCTATTTGAAACCAAAACCATGGTCCTGTTGAGACAGGAGGGAAGGGGTCAAGGCACAATCATTAAGAGAATGACATAGCTGTTGAGGAAAGGACATAAACTGGTTAGAACCAACGAAGGCCAAGATGGTGGAAAATCTGACTTCTAGTAGACCTTGAGCCTCATTGTAGGCTCACTGTAATGTATTTGCATGCTAAATGATACACCCACAGGTGCCCTGACAGTTCCCAGGCTGACCATAAAAGGCCAAAAGTGGGTTGTGGGCCCGATTCCTGGAAATCTTTGCCCCTTCCCTAAAACAGTTGGAATAATCACCACAGTTGTTAGCACATGAAATTACCCAGCCCATAAAAACTAACCACCCCCACACCCTGGGGCTGCTCTCTTTGCTAAGATGACTGCATTCTGTCTATGGAACGTGCATCACTCTAAGTAAACTTGCTTTCACTTTACTATGGCTGGCTCTTGAATTCTTTCCTGTGTGAGACAAGAACCTACTCTCCAGTAACACCTGGCTTACCTGCATCCCAACACTTAGCACATTGTATTTTAATTGCGAGATGTGACCATATAGTAAAAAATACATGGGCCTTGATATCAGAACACCAGCTCAACTATTCGTTGTTTGACATTAGGCAAGTCACTCTAAAATTCATTCCATTTACTTATAAAATGGGCACAGTAATAACAAGTTTTCTGTTGTACAGTTTCAGCCCTGGGTAGAATGGAGTTAGTGCCAAGCAGAAGTAGATGGCACTGGACTGGCTGCTTTAAGATTTTTTTTCTGTTCATCTCGATTCAGATTCTTTCCCATATCAATTTATCAATGTCTAAGCTTTTGGGGTCAAACAGGGCTGACTAGACCTTCTTCCAAAAAGTAGCAGCACTGGCCTTACTTCTATCCCACCTCCAGGGAAGATCTACATTTAAAAAGAGATTTGGTGCCCCATGTTTAATCTGTGTTTCTCCTTTGAAAAACAGGATCTATATATTGTACAGTATACCTCTATTTTTTATTCTGCGTCATCTATTTTATCTACAATCGCTTTTATTTCTGTGTTCTAGGAAAGCACGTCAAATTTTTCTTGGCCGTTGACTTGCCTTCCCGTAGCTTCACTTCAGTGGCTTATGACCTCAACTAGAAATTTAAATTGTTGATATTTCATCTGAAGTTTTCTAGTATTTTAAAGTTATTTCAGCCTGTTTATATTTACTTAGACGTCATCCTTGAAATTCTCAGTTATTTTACTGAACTGATACTGGTTCTTGACCAATTCTAATTGTGAGATTAGGATTAAGACAATTATTTAAAATTTAACGTTCACAAATTAATGTTACTTGCGAAAGTTACAATATATAAGTTTCAACGTTTATGTGGACAAAAGGGGGTATTGTAATTTATACACCTTGCTGTCTTAAAATGATGTTTTTATGGTACAACAATACTAAATGAGATAAAAGAAAATCTCCCAGAATATAAAGCACAAAGACAAAAGTATAAAAAATATAAGAGAGTGCTGAGACATAGAAAATCAAATAAGGAGGTCAAACATATATTTAAAAATATTTTCAGGGAAAGATAGGTGAGGCATTAGTCAAAAAATAATACAAGAGATTTTACTAGAGATAAGGAAAAATGTGAGTATTGAGATTAAAAGTGTCAAGTAATATTAATAAAGAAAACCCACACTTAGGCATACGCTCCTAATTTTTTTTCAAACCAGGAATAAAGAGAAGATTCTAAAAGCTTACAAAAAGAGAGAAGAATAAAACCAATTATCTATAAAAAAAGTGACATATGGGATTACACCATGTTTCTCAACAGCAACGCTGGCTGATAAAAGACGACAAGACATGCTTCACTGAAAAAGTTTTAGGATATTAGGAAAATGAAACTTAAGCTAGAATGGGCACACAATTATAACACTTACATCAGCTTCAAGGAGATGTTTTCGGCTAAGTTCCCAACTAACAATTGACTTTCCTGTTAAAAGGTGGAAAATAAAACCCCCTCATTTACTTGAGAATGTCAGAGAGAATGCAGATATATAGATAAATACAGATTGCATCTCAGCCAGAAGATGAACGCCTTCACACCAAGAACTCTGATCAAAAGGTGGAAAGACTGAGAGCTGCTATATCATGAGACCTATTCTCAGTTAAGTATAAACCGAATGTTGGGGGAAAGCAAATCTTTTCACAGACTCTCTGTATGGAACTCATCACAAATGTATAAGAAAAGTCGTTAAAGTTTTAATCATCCCAAGGGACCTTAAAAGGTGACATGCAGCATGAGATGGTTGGACACGAGACTGTGATGGAGCACATGAGAAGAAGAACAAGAAAACCAGAGCATCTCTAAGTTTCGAGGATCCCACGTAATCTGTGTAGAGTTTCCCCTAGAACTCTGAGTAACATCGTAGATGCTAAATAATTCAAGCTTAAGATAATGTATAATAAACTTATTAGATCATAGTGTGTATTTGAAGAAGCCCGGAAGAATATATGCCAGAAAGCTATGAGTTATCTTTAAACTGTAAGCTTATGAACTATTTTTACGTCCTTCTTTGCATGTATTTATAAAGAGAATTAGATGCCTTTATATTCAGGAAAAATAAAGCAACTTTTTCAATGGATATAATAGAAATTAGAAGTGCTTTAATGATGACAAAACTATGCTATGTAAATTCAGGCTGCCATGATTAGTATATGGCTTAATATAGATGGAAGAGCTAAGTCTCGTCCAACTTAGTCCAAAAGAAAGCCGAAGAGATCGGTAGCAACCTGCAGTGTTTTTTGTTTTATCTTTACCAAGTGACAGAGCTAAGTTTACCTTACAGGTTCTGTTCCTATTGAGAAAAAAAATGCTGTGACAGCGTTTATGTGACCACAGCTCTGAAATGTGCAGTGAGACTCTCTGATTCACTGGAAAGCACCCAGTGCACACCGCCAGACATCAGCCGCGTTATTCCACTGTTAAGTTCGGGCTATTGGATATCACATGAAGCCTGAAGGCGTGGCTAGAGTTTCCAATGTGCTGTTTGCAGGAGTCCCAGGTTCACAGGTTGACAGGTTCACATGTTCTGAACCAATCTCTGCAAAGAAAAACCAATCCATCTTTTCATTCAGGCAGAAGTTACAGGTCCCCCAACTTCTTCCATAGGTAAGTAGAAGTTTCAGCAGGGCACATTTCCCAGACTCCCACGCGGCTAGCTGTGGCCTTTTTTATGATGTTCTGGTCAATACAGAAGTGATGTGCACACTCTGGGAGCGGACATGCTCTCCGTCTGTTCCTTTTCTCCTTTCTGTTTCCTGGAAGGCTGACATAGCAAAAATGAGCCATGTTGGACTAAACAAATGAGGGCAATGCCTGGGACCGCCGAGCAACGTGATGGCAGGAGCCTGGGTTTTCAACACGAGGCAGCTGCCTCGTCAGCACCACACTGTGTATGCCCAGACTATTACTTAAGTGGGAAATATATTTTTGTTTGATTGTTAAAGCTACTGTGATTTATTCCTCTATTATAGCATCTTACAAGTATTCTAAGTAACACAATTTCAAAATTGATGGAGTAAGAAAGGAATTGCCTTTTTGTGGGATGGTCAGTTTATACACATATTCAAGGACTCACTATGAAATCAGTAGCGTGTTACATGCTACTCCCTCACCTGCCAGAAAGCTGCCATAGTCACTCATTATTTTAAAGTGTTGCAAACTTCATCATTTAAACATCAAGATTAGAGCTTGACAAAGAGGAGGCTTTTTTATATTCATCTGTTATTTTTTCCTCTCTCTCTTTCTTCAAGAAAATGCATATAAGCTACCAGTTGAATTATTATGGCTTGGTGAAAAGATAATCTAACCAAATATTCCCTGAAATGAGACACAACCCATTAGGACAGTACCCTAGGGCACCAAAGGTCATTGGCATTATAGAAGATTTTAATATCATTTTGTAGAAAAATTCTTCAATAGAAGCTGCAATCAATAGTCAATGCAGTTATTTTCTTGTAGAGGGTGAGTTCATATTCATGCACTCACTGCTTGAGGCACAAGGTAACTATTAATGTAAATCAATTAATACAAAATAAGGGATTAAAACAATATATAAATGGTAATAAAATGTAGAGTCATATTGTGGGGATCTCTGGCATTAACAGAATAGCACTGGTGCAACAATTTAGTTTTATTAGTTTTGTTTTGAAAGTATTAGCTGACATTTTCTGCAGATATTTACATACATCAAGAACAGAATGATTACAAAAATAGCAATAATGTCCAGTCTTCTCTCAATTTTTTTGCACTAATGAGGAATAGATGTAGCAGTGTTAAGCCAACATTTCTGATTGTCTTTAAATCATTTCTAATGGGATACATTATTTGGTTTCAGGGATTAAAAAGTACAACAGATTTACCTTCCTAATTGTGTTTTGCTGAGACTAATATTAACATTAATTAGCATTCCATTTGCACCCACCAGGAAAATTACTCTAGAATTTAAATTTGCCACATTTAAGCCACAATCAGATTGAGTAGATTTTTCTGTTTATATTAAAATTTTTAAATTTCCTCTGAGAGGGGGAAAAAAATCTTCCAAAATAACTTACATTTGAATAATTCAAATTTTCAGTCTCTTTTATAGCAATGTAGAAAATTTTTCTAGGATTTTACAGCTAGTGATGGTTCTTAAGACCCTTCCCCCCTCAAAAAGATCTAATAATCTCTTCTCACCACAAAATTTCTACTCAGTTCCTAGCTGGTCCCAAGTATATATAGCTAGATAATGACTGAATTTAAAATAACACAGGAGACCCCACTCTAACACCTTGGTAACTATGACTTAGTATGTTATCTCGCTAGGGCCGGGTGGCTCAACAATAGAAGCTTATTTTCTCACACTGCTGGGGGCTGGAAGTCTGAGATGGAGGTGCTGGCAGGGATGCTGTCTTCCAGGGCCCTCTTCTTGGCTTGATGGCTGTCCTCCTCCTCTGTCTTCAGATGTTCTTTCCACGTGTGTCTGTGTCCCAATCTCCTCTTCTTATAAGAATTCCAGCCATGTTGGATTAGGCTCTACCCTATAATGTTATTTTATTACCTTTTTAAAGGTTTTATCTCCAAATATAATCACATTCTGAGGTACTGGGGGGTCAGGACATCAACATATAAAATTGGGGGATACTACTCTGGTCATAACACCTAGAAAATATAATCTCCTTTTGTTTTTTCCTATCACAAAGATCCCAAATACAGCTTCATAGACAGAATAGTATACAAACTACCTGTTGGGTTGGACTTGAGGTCTGTAGCACCAGGTCCCATATTCAGAGCCTGTCTGGAGTGGACGCTTATGAAGTCTTCTCATACACAATATTTCATGTGATATTTCATTTGATCCTCAAAACAAACTTGTGTGGTAGGTATTATTATTACCCTTGTGGAATAGATGAAGAAACAGGATTATCAGGGTCAATGGCTTGCACAATGTTACAGTGACTGACAAAGCCAGGACTCAGCAGAATCCTCAGACCACACCACCTGCTTGGAATTACTAACCAAATTCTTTCCTTCCCCCTTCTCTCCCTTTTGCTCTACTTCTCTTCATTTTTCTTTTTCTTTTTCTTTTGTTTGTTTTAGGTGCTCTATTTAATTTTTTTCAAATGCTATAATGTCAACAAGGATTGGTTTTTAAGATACACACATATATATATAAATTTATGTATATAGAAGATAATATATTTTAACATTATGTATAAAAATCAAATATACAAAATATATATTAAACCAAATGATATAGCTAATAGTCAACCAGCTTTGACCTACAAAAGTGGCAATTTCACGTGATTCAATCAATAGATAACACACAGTGAACACCTGTTTTCTTATTTGCATATCCCTTGAATTCTGTCCCTTGAGATTTACTCCCACTTCTGTCTCTCATCTGACCCCATCCTAAAGCTAGCCACTTGTCAGCTGGTTGTTCCCGCCACGATACCAATCTGGGAGCAAATTGGAAAGGTTAGGGCAGATACAGTGATGTGTCTCTTGAAAAGTGAATGAGTGAGTTCGTCATGAGCAAAAACTGAAATAAAATAACCACTTCCGAGAGTAGCTTCTTAGGACTCTATTCCACTAAGAAGTTAACATGAGTCGCTATATACTATAAGGTATTCCTTTTCCCAGGATGGTTAATACTTCTTTATAAAGAACCTCCCCCAGAACAAACAACAGCCCATCATGGTGACTGTTGTTACCTAGTAAGTACATGAATCACAGTTAGTACTTGTGATAATTACCTCTTGTTGTGTGAAAAATTACCCTCAAATTCGGTGGCTTAGGACAACACCCAGTTATTATGTCACAGTTTGGGGCAGGGAATCTGGGAGTGGTTTAGTTGGGTGGTTCTGGTTCGGGATCTCTCTGGTGCTGCTGTCAGGACGTGGCAGGAGCTGCAGTTATACGAAGGCTTGGCTGAGGATGGAGGACCCATTTCCAAGATGCCTCACTCACAGGGCAATTGGCAGGAGGCATCAGTTCACCAACTGACTTTTGGCAGGAGGCCAGCACTCCTGACACATGGGTCTCTCCTCACAGCATGGAGCTAACGGGCTCCAGACCCAGCAACCTATGAGCAAGCCAGCCAATGGGAGGACACAGTGCTTCTAATGACCAAGTCTCTGCAGTCACAGGCCATCACTTCTACTCGATCCCATTCACTAGAAGCAAGTCACTGCATCCAGGGGAGGGAGATGAGGCTCCACCTCTTAAAAGGAGGAGCATCAAGGAGGTTGCGGACACGTTCTAAAGCTGCTACGCTGCATCAATGTTGTGCCAAGAAGCACTCAAATTAAGAGTCCGTGGCTCCCAAACAGTATTGAAGATCAAGTTGAGGAAGATTTTTGGCCTTCGTCTTGTACATATAGGATAGGATGCATTAAATGAGTTAAGTAAGCATCAAACACTTCTGAAAAATAGTTTAACATAGCTGAACATAGCAGCAGAAAAGCTGCTTGGTTTATTTAAAAGATCCAAATATTTTGTTTCTTAAGCATTGTGTCCATGATGCAACCAAGGCTGTTTCTTCACGATCAGCTCACCTGCCCATGCCGGACTGGAGTTCTACCTAGCTGCTGACATTTAAATCCCAAATAATCGATAACTCGTAGAGAATTCAAAGACAATTAACTGAAATGCATTTGTTTTATAACGAGTATGACAAATTGGGCTATCAACGTTATCCAAAGTTCTTCCTTATCTTTGCTCCTGGTGTGAGGGAGGGAGAGAGAGAGAGGGAGAGGGGGAGGGGGGAGGGAGGGACGAAGGGGGAGAGAGAGAGAGACAGACAGACAGACAGACGCAGGGAACTGGAGAATCACGTCTTCACTTCAAAAGGAAGACTCTGGAGACTGACACCAAGATGGAGGATGTTGAAAACGATGCTGGCAATATGCTATTGTAGTATTAATCATTATTTTCCTTCTAGTTTAATAAAGACCACATTTCCTTTGTCATCACTCATTCATTGTACACATTAAATTTCATGAAGGATTACATTATGTTATATTTGGAGAGCGGAGGGAGACTAGTCGGGGCACGGCTGCCCTGGGGCACCCTGTCTGGCTGACGTTGCTTGCAGCCCGCGGAGGTCTAAGAGGGCTCCACGGTGCACAACTGAGACAAGACCCAGGCATCAGCCATTGGCTTCTCTCTCTCTCTCTCTCATTCTCATCTTAAATTTGGGGGAAATCTCATTTAATTTGTTTTTCATCATTGTCCATTAGGATTACTCTTTCGTGGCAGAATTAATTCACAGTCGGTTTTGATTTTTCTCCCGGAGCTTCTTCGAAAGTTCTTTGCTGGGAAGCTCAGAACCCCCTCCCCCTCTTCCACACGCGCTCAGCTCTCCCGCAAGAGTGTTCCTCCCTGCACTGTCCTGCTGCTTGGATTTCCTAGCCTGACAAGGTGCTTTGCTTGAGTGTGGTGCTGGCAAGAAGCCCCAAAGCCCAGCTACCTTCTCTTGTGTCCGCTCCACGCATGGGAAAATGACGCATCCTCTCTCTGTCAAAAAGAGGGGGTGCAGGCTGCTTTGCAGCAACCCCTAGTCCTCAGTTCTGCCACTTTGCAAGACTGTATTGAAGGTGTTTGGTAAAACTGAAAACGTGTGCACACACAAAAAAAGTGAATAATTTGAATATACAATTGTCAACACACAGATTTCTTATTATGCTTAAAAATTAAATTATATATATATAGAAAGAGATGTATGTATGTTAGATAAATGAAAGTAAAATGAAATATTTTAAAATAAACTTTGTTAATGAAATTTAACAAGATCACTGCATGTCATGAATCTCTGCTAACTTAATCCATACAACAAAAATCTTTTAAACTATGTGCAGTGGGAAACAATCGTTGGTGAACAGAATGCTCCGCCTAGTGAAAGTTTTGTAATTTGTGAAACAATGTGTTTATTTTATGAGCATACCTATCCACAATATTTTCTTAAATTGTCACACAACTTCTTGTATTTTTTTTTACCATCATAACTAAGCTACTGCTGACGTATTTCAAGTGGGTGTAAGCTGGTGGGGCATTAGAAAGTGGGGCAGGATCATATATTAATTCCATTTTTAGTTCTTAAAGAGATCCCCACGCAGTTCTCCATAGTGGCCGCACCCATTTATGTTCCCACCAACAACAGTGTAGGAGGATTCCTTTTCTCCACAGCCTCTCCAGCATTTATTACTTACAGACTTTTTAATGATGGCCATTCTGACCAGTGAGAGGTGATACCTCACTGTGGTTTTGATTTGCATTTCTCTGATAATTAGTGTTGTGGAGCATCTTTTCATGTGCCTATTCATCATCTGCATGCCTTCTTTGGAGAAATGTCTCTTTAGGTCTACCACCTATTTATTGACTGGGTTGTTTTGTGCTTTTTCGTTATGGAGTTGAATGAGCTATTTGTACATTTTGGGAATTAAGCCCCTGTTGGTCACATCACTTGCAAATATTTTCTCCCAGTCTGTAGGTTGTCTTTTCATTTTGTTAATGGTTTCTTTTGCTGTGTAAAAGCTTACAAGTTTGATTAGGTCCCATTTGTTTATTTTTGCTTTATTTCTTTTGCCTTGGGAGACTGATCTAAGAAATTACTGCTACTATTTATTGTAGAGAATGTTTTGTTTATCTTTCTTCTAGGAATTTCATGGCGTCATGTCTTATATTTAACTCTTTAAGCCATTTATAAGATCCAGCAGTCCCACTCCTGGGCATATAGCTGGAAAAGACAAAAACTCTAATTTGAAAAGATACATGCACACCAATGCTCACAGCAGCACTATTAACAATAGCCAAGACATGGAAGCAACCTGAGTGTCCATCAACAGATGACTGGGTAAAGAAGAAGATGTGGTTTTATATATACAATAGAGTGTTATTCAGCCAGAAAAAGAATGAAATACTACCATTTGCAGCAACATGGATGAACCTAGAGATTATCATACTGAGTGAAGCAAGACAGAGAAAGACAAATACATGATATCACTTATTTTTGGAATCTAAAAAATAATACAAATGAACTTATTTACAAAACAGAAATAGATTCACAGACATAGAAAACAAATTTATGGTTACCAAAGGGGAAAGTGGCGGGGAGGGGTAAAGCAGGAATATGGGATTAACAGGTACACACTACTATATATAAAATATATAAAGAATAGGGGAGGACACGAGAACAATTTTTCATTGCATATAGAACTATTCTGTGCACTACAGAGCACGTAGCATCCCTGTTCCTTGTCCTTAAATGTCAGTAGAAGGTCCAACTCATTACAATGGCTTAATTCCCATATACAATTTCCAAATATCTCCTGCAGTGAGGCATTCTACTGAAAACTACTGAACTATGGGGAAACAATGGGAGAGATTGGACTGGTTTGGCTCCTTCAGTAAGGAGGCAGACCCCAGTTGCTACCAGCAATTGAACTTAGAAAATGAGCCACATCACCTTTTGGGCCTGGTCATGATATCACAACACAGGGGAAAAAAAAACCCACACTCTATCACCACTTCAGCTTCATCTACAGGTGAACATAGAAATTTAGATATTTCTTCTGTCTTTAATGAGCTGCTTACATGCACGTATATTTCTACATAGCATTCTCTGCTGTTCCAAACATTTAATTTAGACTCTAAGGTTTTGATTCTGCAAGACTTTGCCATCTTGATTAGCTGAAGGAGTTTGAACTATTCATTTATTTATTTTCATAAGGATCATAATTGAAATATATTAAATGTTAATAATTCTGCATACACTTTTCCACTACTTGGACTCATGCTTACCTAGTCAAGTGGTTTTTACATTAAGAATATTTTATTTTGTAAATTTTCCAAACTAAGTGGTGGGGGTAATAGGGAATGTCCTTGGAATTTGAGTTCCTGCTGCAGATCAGAGTTCAGGATGTCCTTCTCTTTCATCATATTCCTCCAGTCAGAAGTTCCTTGTCAGGTTTTTGACAAGAGTTTATTGACAGAGAACATCTAAAGAAATGTTTAATATTATGACGGAATTGGGAGGTAGGGGAGCAGGCACAGAGCTGCAGGAGGAGTTGTGGCTACGGTACCCACTGAACTGTGATGTCCTATTTCCGCAATCATAACACCTCTCTCTGGGACAGATATAGTCAGCCATTGGCTATCTGGTTGTGCCTGCAACAGGGTGGAAGTGGCAATGTTTGATAACCTCTCTCGAGCCAGAGGTAGCATTTAAAAAAGAAAGGTCCCTGTGGATGCTAGGTGCAATACAAGTAAAAAAAAAATGATGTTTCTGACATTCCAAACAATAACTCAGGGTGCAAGATGTCAATTTCTGGTAAAGACAAAGTTAGCTTTGTGATGAGAATGTGTGGCGCTTCCACAGAGCATACAGTCATGAACAAGCTGATTTCAAAATCATTTATTCTTTCTCCCTATCCCAACAGGAAAACATGTTTCCAAATCATCGAAGCCAAGAGTTCAGGAGCTACACGATTTTCCCCTGCTTCATCTTTGTAGAGGTAAGAAAATTTTGGAAATTCACTCTTAGAATATGTATTATGCAAAGGAAATATGCTACCCCTTTAAAAATGACTCCATATACCCTCCTCTGTGTACCCTGAAGCGGTAACTGTAGCAATCTGTAATGCCGTGGGCTTGTTTTCATCGGAAACGTTTTGTGGTCATGGTGATTATGAACACGTGTGCCATATTTGTATGCCTTTCCAGATCGAGAGTTACAGTCTCATTATTTCATCAATGCACTTCCTTCTCTCTGCTTCCACTTTCCAATATCTACCCTTCTCCACACAAGTTCTTCCCTATCTCAGGAACTCTCAGCGCCATAGTGTTGGCTTCACTTGATTAATATAGCCAGACCTGCTCCTAAACTAGCCAGCAAACCCTGAGGTCAATGCCATGCATTTCAGGATCTTCTGCCTCTCTTCCTGGACCATCACCAATCACCTGTTTTGGTTCCCTCCACCTCATTTTGCTTTTCTCACCTTCTTTTCCATCCCATGCTCTTCATTCAGACTCACTATGCTTATCAAGGATTTTAAGGAATTTGGGCTGATAGGAAGTTAGGGTACATCTACAAGACTTTGGTATAACACAAGCCGATCGTGTACTCCCATGAAAGAGTTCATGGGAGAGTTAACATGCATCTGGACAAACCGTTCCTCCTATTGGCCTTTTTAGATTGTGTGTGTATAAACAATATACTCTTAATACATCAACAACACTGGTGAAGGGACACCCTATTGAAACCTGTCTGGCCAGCCCAAACTCCTGCTGTACATTTACTTTTTCATGAAGTATATACAATATTAGAGATACCGTAAATACATTTTACCATGACATCTTTATCATATGTATATTATTTCCATGTTATAAGGGATAAAAATAACAATCTTAATTAAGGCAGAAATGCTTGATTGGTAATTGCTTCTTGCAATGGTGGCTTTAACAGGATTATAGCTTAGTACCCAGACGTTACAATTGCTTTCTTGGAGTCAACCCCCCATTTTCATGACTGCGATGCAGTTTTCTAGTACCCTTCTAAAAATGATTCAGGGCAGTCCTATGTATTGGGAGACAAGGGTATCAGGATGTCTAGGGGAGGGAAAATGATGACATAATCTGGCAAATGGGTTTTTTCCCAATCTTTCAAACTTTTCAGTCATCTGAATTGAAGAGAAATTTGCAAGCTTCAACTATTTTCTGTCTCTGCTTAACTCTCTGTTTTCCTGGACGTAGTCTGCAGATAACTTAGCAACTGTCCCCAACTCACCCTAAAGCATTTGTGTGGCAAGAAATATTTTCAGTATAAGTCCTGTGTGTTTCCTGCTTAAAATTTTAAAATTTATTCCCTCTCTGTTTAGAGGGCTACCTCTTTATTTTCTTCATTTGTATAACCAAGCTTCTGGATCTTTCTGGAAAAGCATGGTATTTCAAAAACAACTTTTTAATTAATGACTTAACACTTTGTATGTTCATATGAATGAAATGCCCATGTGCTTTTATTTTTTTTCTTTTCTGGAATTTAGACTTTATCATGTGGTAGTGATCTATCGTAGCATTGACACATAATGTGGGATAATCCCCAAACTGAGACATGTATATTTTATAAGGCTTTTAATTGATAATTTTTAACTTGTCATTTTTTTCTATTTCAACATGGGTAAAACCGATAAATAATATTAATCATTTGAACCTGGCAGTTTCTCTCCTTGACCAAACTGTACTCAGGCTCCCTTGAGCCCCTTTTGAACTAGCCCTTGACTTTTGACTTGGTGTTCACCTCTGCACTTTTCAATTTTAGCATGAGTTCTGCAAGTCAGTTTAAGCAGAATCCCGCATGCTCCGTATCTGGTCACCCTTGATGTACAGTCAGTCTGCTCATCCTCTTCCGTCTCCCAGGTGGGGTCAGAGCACCCCGGCCTGCTTTCAGCAAGAGTCCCTTGGGTGGGTTTAACCAGAATCTCCCCTTACCCTTGATGTTTCCTCTTAGTAATTTTCCGTCCACTGATCTCCACCCTTTTCCTTGGCTATAAATTCCCACTTTTCCATGCGTGTTCTGTGTTACAAACTGAACTCAGTCTCTCTCCCCAACTGCAAGATCCCATCGCAGTGGTTTCTATACCTATTGCAATACTCAAAGTCCTCCTTGTGCTCCCCAACAAATATAATGAGTAATTTTTTTCTTTAACAAGCCTTATGCCCAAGTTTTATTAGCCCCATGTAACTTATATTTGTGGGATGAACAAATGACTGTACCTAAATGTGCTGGAAACTGTAGATTACTGAATCAACACCCCACAGTCACTCAGCATCAGCGATGAGCATGACCAGAACACTCACTCGCGCCCAGTCCTGTGCTAGACTCTAGGGGTACGGGCAGATATAAGAGCTCTCCACGGCAAGTCGAAGATGACAGTTGTTTAGAAGGAAAAAATAGATGCCCAAAATGGCAAATAACTATTTATGGCTGCTTTAGGTCAATTTGTTCATTTCAAGGCTTACATTAAATCCCGATCTTCTCTTTAAAATTAAGCTTTATCTAAAATTGTCTCCATAAGTCCCCCAGGGAAATCTTATTTACCTCTACTTCTTCAAAATTGTCAGGACAGAGAAATTTGTAAGCAGATAAAATAAATGAGGAAATGGAACAACATTGCCAAGTGACTCCTTTTATGTATTTGAATTTCTTATATTTACACAACTTACTGGGTAACAAGCATGCATCCTATCTTAAAAATTCACCATGAAAAGTAGATAATGTTTTCTATTCTAATTTACTGTAGACTAATAGGATTTTTATCTAATTCATATTCCATCTGACACATTTCAACTCAGCTGGCTCTAAAATTTTTGTGACTCCTGCTGATTCTTCACCTCTCTCTCTCATGTTCCCTTTTATCTTCTGAGAGGCACATTTTTAAAGAGTTCCTTCTAAAGGAACAAAGAGCAGTGTTGTTGCTGCAGACAATACTCTTTTCATCAGACAATTTCAATTGCTTTGGTAACCTGGCAATTTACATTCACTCCCTTCAGGTAGCATTCAGACTCCACCAAAGCACCTTCACTGGCAGGTTTATTGCGTTTCCATTCCTAGGGGTCTTGTGCTGAGACAACTTTAGACGCAGCCCTTCCATTCAATCACAACTCCTGGACTCAGTAACCCCCTGCTGGGATTCTTAAATCCATTGCAAGGTGGTTTGATGATTGACATTGTCAACTTTCTACAGGAATAATAAGAGCACAAAAGTTTAGAGGATTTGACATTTTAAGTCTCTTTAAGAATTGGCCAATTAAAAATAACTACAAAAAGCACCTTCCAAACAAAAGCTTTTCTCTATACAATGAAGGGCTTAATGGTCCACTTTATAAAATCTACATCACCAAAGAAAGACAACCCGTCAAGCCCGTAGAAGTAGCTGTAGGAAGATCTTCTCACAAATGCTTGGGGTTTTTTTTGTCACTTGGCTCATTTTTAAGCAGGAAAAAAAATGCTGTGCTTTAACTGAGGCTTCTAAATACTGATAGAAATGGTGGCCAGGCAACGTGGTAGGAAGTCCTCTCTACTAAGATGCCCAGGTTCCCCAGGGATCCCTTGGTGCAGAGTAAATTTTGTCTGGTGGACAATCACATTTTGGAGTCAATCCATCTCCTAGCAGAAGTAGAAGCTTCGGAAGTTACTTTAATCTCTCTCTGAGACTCAGTTTCCACATTTGTAAAATGGAAATAATTAAAGTGGGTTGTTCACAGGATTTTCACAAGGAATCAATAAATCATTTTACGTAATATATTTAGCACAATACCTAGCACATATTTGGCTCTCAATGATGTTAGGTAATGTGTTTTATTTATTCAATGAATGTCTATTGTCCTAGACCTTTTTGAAGATTCCAAACTGAGTATTCTTGCCCTTAAGGACCACGCAATTTAATACAAGAGAAAACCTCATAGTCCAGTCATTTAAACTAGCAGAATTTACAGTGGCCAACGCAGGAAGCCACATTTTCTTTCAGTAATTCGCTCTTCTGACCAGTTGATTATACCGGGAGTTGATATCCAATTCAAGGTGAACCTGTCAGTTCATGACACTGAGGAATTTGGAACGGATTTTAAGAAATACAAATCAGTCTCTGAAATTTGCCTGAATTGAGGACAAGCATATCCAGGAATTATGGAAATCACGGTCAAGTGTTTCCAAAACAAATCAGAGAAATCGGATATGCTGGGGAAAAAAAAGACTAAGTCTATAGCTGGCTTCCTTTCTGGTGGTTTTCCAATTTCTGATTCCATGTCTTGTGGAAGCAAGCTGCACTTTCTGCCTATGGGTTACACTAAAAACCTGTATCTTAATAGTTAATTTTCCTTTTTGTTTAAGTTTGTATGACTTAAATTGTTACTTAAAACCAAAGTGCTTTAACTAAGACCCACGATTTGATAGGACTGAACTGCTGTTTAGAGATCTGGAAACAAAGTCAGATCTGACAAAGGATTTGTTGTCAGTTACAGCAATGAAAGGAGCAATGGAAAGAAAAGGCTGAAAGATGAACCAAAACTGAATCGCGAGGGTGGTGCATACCCAGAGTCCAGACCTAACTCTGTTGAATGTGTTACAGCAGACTTTTATTCTCAGCCATTCTGCTATGAAAATCTGAGCCCAGGGTACCTTTACGAAAGGCATTGTAGGGTTTCTTACAATAATTGTCAAAGCCCATGGATACTATAATTTGCAAATGATACTTAATATCATTTTGCTAATGATAGAAACCCCTGCCCCAGTATTCTGTGTCCTAGCAATGCCTAGTATAGTGTTCTAATCTATTTTTTGCATGGAATATGGTAGTGAATACATGCTAATTACCTAATAAAATATATACTTTGCATAATTAATAAGTACTGAGTTTCAAGAAAATGTTTGATTGAATTTATGGTAATACTTTATGATAATGATATACACTAATTAACCAAAATAAAATATATAAGTTATCTTCTGATATTCTCTAGTTATTAGTTACTGTCATGGATTTGAGACTTCGATTTTGTTAATTAAAAAATAATAAACAAATAATCTATAGGTGATTTTGAGATTTAGGGAGATTTCTTCAGTAATAAAGATAATTTTATATAAATATATCTTTTATTCTGACTCTTATGTGTTGTTTGAATATCAGAAATACTTAACTTCTCATATTGCAGCTTATTTTCTGAAAAGCTTAAGCACTGACTCCAAAGGCAAAGAGATCTAAATTTAGTCCTCTAGATATGGATTGAATGAGAATCTCCAAATTTGTACCTAAAAACCTTAAAAATTAGGAAAAATGTCAAATTCTTTACCATGTAACAATTTCTTTTCCAAAAAAGGATTCTGTCCTTTTAGAAATATCTGCTAATGTATTTATGTACTTAAAAATATGTATTATATTTATTTCAAAATTCTTGTTCAGGGCTTTGTATCAGCCCAAGATGGAGGGACAAGAACTGTATTTACACCCCCACCTGAAACAACTTTAAGTGGTAGACATTGTACATCAAACAACAGTTGTCCGGTTGTTAGGCATCAGGCAGTGCAGGGAAATGAACGTGAGGCAGAAGAACAATTAGAGTGGTCTGACACTTGGCCCAGCCTTCCCAGAGACAGCTTCCAGGACACAGGCCAGGGAGGAGGGAGCCAAGCAGAGCCCAGGGTTTTCCCTGAGTTGAGATAATAAAGTTGGGAGTCCAGGAACAGAGTACTGCTTAAGAGAGAGAGAGAAGGAGAAAGAGGGAAGGAGAGAGAGAGAGAAGTAAATGATAAGCAAATTGTTGCACATCCATATCCATATACCATAGGATCCTCAGAAATAAAAAGGAATAAATTATGAATGCAGCATCACAGATAATTTCAATTACAACAAGTGGAAGAAGTCACAGCCTTGAAAAGGGCTACATCCTCTATGATTTTATTTATACACATATTTCTAAAATATGAAAAGTAGTATATAGTGAAATAATATACAGATCAGTCTTTGAGGGTGGAAAAGGAAGGTGGCAAGACAAAGAAGTGATGTATAAAGGACGGAGAAAGCCTTTGATCTGATGGATTTGTTCATCATCTTGATTATGGTGATGCTTTCATGGGTGTATATATTGTCAAACTTATCACATATGCGCAGTATACTGTATACATGTATTTACATGCAATATATTGTATACGTGCAGTCAAACTGTATACATGTATCAATTTTATCTAATAAAACTGAAAAATGATTTTTAAAAGCAAAAAAGAGCTTTTAAAAATATGAGCAGTTTAGCATTTTAAAATTTTCAATTAAATAAAACTAATCTAGGCCAATTTACTTTAAAACACCTATAAACAATCTTGAATGTCCTTAGATGGAATGAAAATAGGAGTCATGTCATTAATTATTTATCAATATTGTTTCAGGATAATTATCTCTAGACCTAATAAATCATTATAATGTTTATCATTTAAATCTGTGTTCCTTGTTTCTTTATTCATTTATCTATGAAGTATGTTATTTTTAATTAAAAACTGATCCAAATAGCCAACGTATTAGATAAAGGCAAAAACATATTTTATTAATATGCCATTTACTGATGAGATTATCCATTTATACATAAGCTATTACAGGCAAACGCTTCCTTCGTCTTTTTTTAATCAGACAAATTTAAGTAATTTACTAATTTTATGAATATTTATGAATGGAGAAACAAAACTTAGCCCATCTCCTTATCATTTCCCATTAAAAACCTGTTGTAGGAAATACATAGCACTCAGCTTGATACAGTGAACAGGGCCCTCCACATGGGGGACAGTTTTATTTAAGTTCCTTAATTGATAAACTATCATGTGACCACAGAGTGGAATGCTGCTCAGCCATAAAAACTACTGACACATACAGTAACGTGGATGAATCTCAAAGACTCAAAGACGTGCTGAGTGAGTAAGCAGTCTCGGTAGATCACATACAGTGTGATTCCATTTATACGGCATTCTGAAAAAGGCAGACAATTAGGCCAGAATACAGATCAGTGGTAACCAGAAGTTAGGGATGGGGAGAGTCTGACTACAAAGGGTCAGCAGGAGGGAAATCTTTGGGGTGTTGGAATTCTTGCGTATCTTGTCTGTGTTCACAGAAAGCTTTCTTTTAAAGGTCTCATGTCTCAAATCAGCAAGGTTGAAAACATGCTGACTTTGTTATCATTCAATTTATGATTTAAGAGAACCATTTTTCAAATTAATAAAGTGCCTCAGAAGGCTGTACTTAGTTAACAAAGAACCTGGCCTTTATATTGGTAGCATGAAAATTCTAGTAATTTACAGTGAAAAGGTTCCCCATTGGATTCCTCTGCAAGTTTTCGGTGATCATTAACTCTACTGTGACATTTTGTCAACATGTCCAGGCTTTGCCCTTTGTGGATAATACAAACTGCATTCTCTCAACCTGTCAATGTATTTGGATTTTAGAGCTATTATTTAAAAAGATTCATTCCATGTTATCTTGTGGTGGTAGCAGCTTATAAATGGTTATCTGTGGGGAAAGTTCTTTTTTATTGAAGTATGATTGATTTACAATGTCGTGTTAGTTTCAGGTGTACAGCATAGTGATCCAATTATACATATATATGTATTATTTTTTAGATTCTTTTCCACTATAGGTTATTACAAGATATTGAATATAGTTTATAGGAAAGATCCTTCTCCGAATGCCCTAGCAGCCATCTCTGAAAATGAAGCAATCATCAAAAAGCTGGAGTAAAAGGAAAGCTAATAGTTAATAAATAACAAAATGTGAAACATGGACTTTTTAAGGATATAAATACACACATACATATAATATATGTAACTATGTATCTACACAGGTGTAGACAAACGCAGGGCACTGTGTAGACCACGGAACTACTCTGTACAGACATTAAGAAACTAAAGACCTCCTGATCTTGTATTTGAGGAAGTACCATGATTTTAAGTAATTAATAAAACACAATGAGTCATTTGCTAATGTAAAAGATAGTACAATCTCTTCAACAAGGCGAGAACTACATCTTGTTAACAAAATTGTCTAGAGAGTACTACTTAGCTATCTCTGCACACGGCTGAAAGCAGGAAGAGTCTTGATGGTAGTCATCAAACTGGGGTCATCCCAACGCATATCTATGACATCAAGTCCACTTTCTTGGGGGAAAAATAGGCATTTTACTAAAACGGTACTTAAACCTAGAAAGGAAAATGAATTTCAGCCAACTCAGCACCAGTCTACTGGCAGTGGCTGCCTGGAGCATGGTGAGGAGAAGAAATCTGAAGTCAAGATTGGGTTCAACAAGAAAGAACAAGGTTCCTGATTACCAGCCTCTGCACTGGCTGAGCAGGTGAAGTGAAGGGTCACACACTGTGCATATGCCCGTCCTGGACTGAACTTTAAAAGATGAAGGGATTCATACACAAACGTCTGAGCCTCCTTAAGGAACTCCGGGGAACTGTCTTCAGCCTGCTTTAACCTTTTTTGTGTAGCCCCTGTCACCATTTTCCTGTGTAGATTTGCACTGGAATAAAATACTCTTGCAGAAAATAACTTCTTACTTCTTGCAGACAGTTTTTGGTCTTAGCTAATGTATTTACTACAATAGACTTTTCCCCCCCAAATTTTTGTCTTCCTAGTTTCTGATCTCCTTTTCTATGCTGTGTGGATTCCCTAGAATGTGTGCACAAGTCTTGGTCTTTACAGGAGATGAAGCCTGTTTCCCGTTTTAGAAGGTTACAAGACTAGATGCCCATTATCCCAGATTCTTGTAGCACAGGCATGTGAAGGTTCCCTAGGCTCAGCCAGCACAATACTATAGGCGTTCAGACAGGAGCTAGGGATCGGCAGAAGCACATACAGAGGTTGTGCTAGAAGCAGAGATGGAGGTTGTGACAGCGGCAGCGACAGAAGTAGCAGCGCATTTCCAAGAGCAGCTGTGGCAGCAGTTCCAGGGGCCGCACCAGGGCCCAGTGCTGGCCCTGGGGCAGGGGCAGCTGGAAGGCGCGCTGCGGCACCCGGTAACTGGCGGGGGCGCCAGCAGTGTCTTTGCTGGACCTGCTCTGTGATGGATTCAGGGGTCCTTGCTACTTACTGCCTAGCTTCCTTTGCGTCTGCACATGTTTAAGTCTATTTCTCCAGCCTTACTAAAAATCCTATGGAAAATCCAGTATACTTTCTGTGAGTTCTTTTTCTGCTTAAATGAATCAAAATAGTTTTCTCTTGGCTGCAGCTAAGTTCACTGTCTAACAGATTGTTGTAGAGTCTTTTATTAGTGATCAAACTAAGTAAGTTTTGCCTCTCTCCACTTTGCTCTGAAGATGCTAGTTAGCTTTGATACTTGGTAAACCTCAAAAAGGGGTTTTCTGTCTCCTTGTTGCAATTTGCTCCTTTATATAAGCTCTCTCTATATGTTACATGCTGTGATTTCGGCTGCACTGAAGCAATGGAGCTGACAAATTTTGTACTCTTGACAAAAGTGGTAACTTGACTTTAAAAGCAAAGGCTAAAAGTAGAAAATTCAATTTCAGAAAATAGATACTGCAGCTATTTTGTCATCATTTCTAATGATGACAGCAACATATTCTAAATTCAACCAATTACCACATCTCCATTCTAACATTATCAGCATCATTTCTCCCCAGACGACTCAACAGCCAAATAACCGGTCCCTGGTTCCTCTCCTGCCCACTCTACCACCTCTCATATATACAGGTTATCTTCCAAATAAAACTTTTAATGGCATCTCAGCATGACTTAGGAAAAAATCCAGAATTTTCACCGCGGTTTCCAAAGATCTACATTATTTTGCTCTCGGTTACTCTCTGACTTCATTTCCGTCTACTTCCCATCTTGCCAAACTGGCCTTTTTGTCTTCCCTCTGCCAAGCCAGCAGCGCTCCCAACTCAGCACCTTTGCACTTGCGTTCTCTCCGACTTGATGATGCCCTTCCCAGAGACTCACAGAACGCATCCGCTCACTTAGTTTGGACCTCTGTTTCACCACTATCTCCACAGAAAGGACTTGACTCACCATTGTTTCTAAAAGACCACACCTGTCACTCTCTGATCCCTGTCCTATTTTATTTTCTCCTCATAATCCTTATTACACCTGACATTGTACAATTTTATTATTTATGTACTTATTTTACTCCTCCACACCCCCCCACCATGAGAATGTGGTCTTCATGGGGAGGCAGACTCTAATATATTTTTTATAGCTGTATCACAAGTGCTTGGTTGAGTGCCTGACACACAGTATTAAAGACAGAATGAACCAGAACGGTTCAGAGTTGGGTGTTGGGTGAGTGAAGAAAAGTGTTGTATAGAACCTTTCTTTCTTACTATTGTAACAAATTGCTTTGTTGGAGCTGGACTCAAACATAAAGTCTTCAATATAAGCATAAGCCTAGCACCTGACAAACTCTAAAATATCTATGCATGAGTGACTGACCACATAAATTAACCGGTGACAAAAACAGTCAATGAACCTAATGCATTTAAAGAATGATCACATATTAAGTAAACAAGTGAGCAGATATTAATTGGACAGTCAACTTGGAATCTTTATAGGCATTAGGAAGTGTTTTTGGTGGCCTCATTCCTAAATTCTCTAGTTTTTTCCATTAGTTTGTATTTCATATTTGTACCACTGGCATGATAAATTTTCTTGAGACTTTATGTTAAATCAGAACAGCATGCACAATTTAAATTATTTGTTAAGTTATAGTTACTGTTTGGTTGGTATCTGTGGCTTTTACAGGACTTACCTACATAGTTCATTGGTCATCATTTATCATGAGTGTCCAGCTCAATATTATTTACTCCATTTCGAGAATATGGTGCTATCCGGTGCTTGCTTCAAGGCAATTAATTTGGAGCACAGTACTAGGAAATGTGGAAGTTCTCGAAAGAAAATGACACATTTGCTACCTTCAAAGGGCTTGTCAGTTCTGACATTAGTACAAATCGGGTCTCTTTCTAGGTATGACACTCAGTCTGTAGAGAATAGCGAGGTAATGTTTAGAGTTTGAATTTGTTAGTAAGGTACAAGTTAGGTCAGTACTTTCTAGAACGTTTTAGTTGTGTGAAACAACAAATAAAGAAACTGAAGTTTTTTCTAGTATCTATTAGAGCTGGAATCCTAAGAATTCTAACAGAAACAACTAATGTAGTGATTTTCAAAGTTTAAAAAATCGGGATCACGTTTAAATGAAATTTTAAGCTGATGCATGAGTGCTTAAAGTTGTTAAAAGTGGAACCATGCCTGTATCCTGCTTAAACAGAACTTGACATCTCTGAGACCCACCTCCTGGGAATCTGTCACAAGACACAACAGCCTGACAGTTTTATGGTCACTTGCACTAATTCAGCTACAGTTTTCCCTCTGGCACCGTTAGACAGAGATTATTCATTTCCAGGGCAGCAGTGCAATTTGTTCCAGCACATAGAGATAAGACGAGGAAATGCAGTCGTCTTGGATGTAAGAGCTCTCCTCCTCAGCTCACCAATCTCCTCTCGATTATTTTCAACTATAACCAGCCTTCCTTAATTCATGGTCTCTCATCCCTGTATCTGTGATCCCTCCTGAAAAATTAGGAATCTATCTGTACCCAACACTTGCCTCAGATATGATTATGTGTCCCCCAAATTTCTGTATACATGCACACACTCACACACACACACACAGTCTGATCCCATTCAAATTGGTGGTCACAACCCAAAGTAGACGTGCCCTTATCTGTTCTATCTACCAAGACAGTGTTGGCAGGGACCTTGTGGATCTTGTTTACATTGTATCCCAAACACCCATCACACTGCTGTAACCGAGCAGGACCCTACTGTCGCTGGTGATCATCTGATATCCGCAGTGGCGTCTGTAACTGCTTAACTATGTAGTTTAATGGTTTAAAGGGATTTTCCCACGCTCTTGCTGACCTGGGTTAGGCTGGAAAGGAGGGAGGCTTGGGTGGTGCTGGTGCTGCATGCAGGGGTCACGCTCAGTGCCCTGCTTTTGTCCCAAGTGCCCTGCTCCTGACCCCAGTGCCCTCCTCTTGACCCCTTGTAATTTCCTTGTATCCTGTTGTTTGAGATGCAGGCCTCAGCCTGCAGCAGGAGGTCCCAGGCCTTAGCCTGCTTAAAAAGCTAAAAGCATTTATCAACCTGACTTTAAACTGCACAAGTTTTTCCTCAGAGCTCTTTTCCATGGAGCTCCTTCCTATGCATCCTTTGTTCTAGGTACAAGAATATTAACAGAGTCCCAAAGCTGGAGGTGAACTTCATACCCAGCAGAGGGAAGGGGGCCACTGCATCTGCAAAAACAAGAACAATTTTGCAGCAACTTGTTACCCTGTATGTGATCTCTATGGAAACTAGCCCTGCCCCTTAAACTCTTGAACTTTTACTATAAAACCCCTGCCTTCTCTCCCCAGTAGGCTTGCAATCTTAGAGGCATTAGCCCACTGTGACCTCTTCTGCCTGGCAAAGAAATAAAGCCGCCTTTTCTACTTCATCCAAAACTCCGTCCTCGAGTCTCAGTTTGGTAAGCAGGCTACGGAGGCCTTGGTTCAGCAACACTGCCTGCATTCATATATGCAAGCACTCATTTATTCAGTGCTTAGTTAACTACATGCATGCTTCCTCTGTACCTAACACTGTTCTTAACACAGAGAAACAACGCTGAGAGAATTTGTTCCTGCCTTCATGCATCTTACCATCCTACGTGTGGGTGGTACTCTATAAATAGTTTTTCAATGAACAGGAACAGCTTCCTCCTAGCAAACAAAGCAGCAGCCATGACTGCACAATAAACAAAGGTTTCAGAGCAGCTTTAGGTTCACAGCAAAATTGAGCAGAATACATTAAGGTCCACTCTCAGTGTGTACATTCTATGGGTTCGGACAAATGTCTAATGACATGTGTCTGCCATTTTAGTATCATACAGTGTAAATTCACTGCCCTCAAACTCTGGCAAGACTTCTAAAATTCTATTTCAGGACTTAAAGAAATTAGATTGAGCAGCATCTCTTTTCAGATTTTCTAGGGGGAGGGTATAGCTCAGTGGTAGAGTGCATGCCTAGCATGCCCGAGGTCCTGGGTTCAATCCCCAGCACCTCTACTAAATAAGCTAATTACCACCCCCCACCCACCAAAAGACCCCACATTTCAGATTTTCTGATCCAAAGTTCTGGCTGAGATGCTATCTGGTTTTCTGAGGAACCCACCCATTCTGGCTGAAACATGCTTTCGGATCAGGTGACCTCACAAACAGGTAAAGGATCTGGCTTCTCATCCTTTCCTAGAAAAGTAGTTTCTGGAGAAGTTTCCCAAATGAGGCAGTACATGGAATGAAAAAAAAAAAAAAAAAAACCAACCTCTGACTTTATCATCACTCAGCATGAATATCACTTTGACAGTCTTTTGTGTAACCTTTCTTTTTCTTCTGGAAAAGGAGCCTCCGTTGGCTGATTTCATTTTCAGAAACCCACATAATCTAGAGGGGCTCCTTTATAAATTCAGAATTGTCTGGCATGAACCCCTCTCCCGTCATGTCACACTCATTAAGCTGAACGGACTTGCCACTCACGCTTGCCTTTGCACTTGACCCCTCACAGGTGGGCTCAGACACCAGAAAAAACAGGACCAGGTGAGCACAGGTCACCTGCCCCAGTGATTCCTGAGGCACCAAACACAATTCGAAAGTCGTATTCTAACTCCCTCAAATGCAGAGGAGGAAAGTTACCTACTTGCTTCGGGTCAAACAGCCTAAGAGTAGGGGCGACAGTTATGCTAGAAAAATGGGATCTGGAATACACATTCCAAAATTATTTCCGCTGCTCTGTGTTAGTGATGTATTTTCTGAAGCACTGACTTTCATCAGTCAAAACCAACTAACCATAAACCAAGGTTTAATAGAATTTTGCATAAAGCTGATATTTCTGATTTAGCAGAACATTTTGTAGCAAAATGAGTCAAATTTTTCATATTGAGGGAACAGTTCTCTGAAAGCAGAAACACGATGTTTGTGTACCCAGGAATGTGTCCTTGTCCTTGAAATGTTCAAGGCGTTTTTTGATGACACTCCTCTTTTCCTTTCTGAATTCTATGTGCAGGGCCGTGGATTTCTTCAAACTCTATCATTTTCCTGCATCATTTAAGCTTAAGTATAAATCTAACCAACACAACTCTGCAACGACTGAAGTCAGAAGGGAAGGAATGACTTAAGCAGGAGAAATCCCCAGGGACCCTTAAGCAAGTCAAGTAAAATGATTCCGTTGGAAGCTGGCCCTGGCGTGAGAACAGCCACCATCACCCCAGGGAGCACTGCATGGCATTTTTAGTAAGAAGATACGGTAAAACATCAGTTTCTTCCTTCAAAAAAATTATCACATTTAAATCCTTTGAGACTAGTGCAAGAGCTCACCACCGTTTCCATCTGATTATCAAAGTCTAGGGAATTTTCCCTGAAATATATAGAAGCTGACAAATTCATTGAGCAATGGGCTACAGGATCTCTCAGGGTTTCACTTAAGTACCCGTAACAGATGGATGTCTAGACTGTTTTTGAACACCCCGGGGTCGAAATTCTAGTTTTAATTATGAAAATCATGTATATAATACATTAGTTTGCTTGCACATCATTTGCCTACTTTATACAGCGGTAGTGAGTATAAAATGAGATGACATATGCAAAATATTAAACAGAGGCTGGAGCATTATAGAGTCTAATACTGTTTATTTGCATTTCCTTTTCTGTCGCCAAAAGTAAACAAAAAATAAGTTCCAAAGACAGTAAGAAAAGCCTGTGCATTTTCTTCCAATAGACTGTAAGTAATTAGAGCGGCATCCTATGGTACTACTGGACTCTCCTTGCCTAGTTCAGTGCATTGCTGAAGAGTAGGAAAGAGTAGGAAATGAAGGGAGAGGAAGTGTGGGGAGGGAAGAAGGGCGGGCGGGAGGAAGGAAGGAAGGAAGGAAGGGAGTGAGGGAGAGGGGAAAATAAACAGGAAGGGAGCGGGTAGGGGATAGCAGGCAGTCAAACAGGCTTCTGTCTCACCATCATTCCCTGCCACTTTCAGGACAGACATCCCGCTCCTTAGCTTGGGGTACGAGACAGTTCTGGCTTGGCCCCGGCAACCTCCGGAACCTCTATAAATACAGTTCATGTTCAGATTCAGTCACACCCAATTAGGAGCATTTCTTCAAATACGCTCTTACAACAACAGCCCCGAGCTTTTGCAGGTTGCACTTCTAGCTAGAACCTGTCTCCTCTTCATTTCTATCCCTTTTTATCAGCCTAGCTAACGTCTCACCTTTTAAAGCCCCAGGGAATGCATTTCATATAATCACAGTAAGTAAAAAATTTTTCATTCTTTTCCATTCCATCACTTCCTGTTTCAATAAGATGCTTTGTCATTTTATTTCCTTTTTCAAGTCTTCATACATGATAGCATATTTGCTTTCTCAGTAAGTACCCCAAATATTTTTGTTTCCCGCCCAATCCATTTTATTTATACCAAATCCACATATAAATTTCTTTATCCATGACATGTGCAGTCTTCTTCCCCTGAATGTTATGTGTTCCCACGAACTCTTTTCCTGCTATGCACGCAGGAACCAGTGTGGTGCTCTCCTCCCTTAAGCATTTGATCCCTTTTTGCTAGAACTCTGGAATATTCTGTAAGAGTGCTTTTTTTTTTTTTTTTAACTCCAGTCCTACTTAAAAGATAGTAGGATCGCAAAGCAACTCTTATTTATTTCACTTTGATAGGAAGTTATATTTTATATATGAACTTAATTTCCCAGAAATTTTGAGTTATTCTTACCTAGAAAAATGTTATGGAATAACTATTTTTTTTCTAGAGCTACTTTTAAAAAGATTATTTTTTTATTGAGGTATAGTTGATTTACAAATCTATGTTTCAGGTATACAACATAGTGATTCACAATTTTTACAGGTTATACTCCATTTATAGTTATTATAAAACATTGGCTATATTCCTTGTGATGCACTATATATCCTTGTGGCTTCTTTATTTTATATAGTAGTTTGTACCTCTTAATATCCTACCCTTTATCTTGCCCCTTTCCCTTCCCTCTTCCCACTGATAACCACTAGTTTGTTTCTATATCTGTGTGTCTATTCCTTGTTTTGTCATGTTCATGAGTTTGTTGTCCTTTTCAGGTTCCACATATAAGTGATAACACATTATTTGTCTTTCTCTGTCTGACTTAATTCATGAGGCAGAATGCCCTCCAAGTGCATGACAGTTATTTTTAAATGCTTTGAAAGAAAGCAAGCTTCAATGACCAAAGAAACTCAAAACTATTTTCACAAATATGGTAGAATCATGGTCAACCCTCTCCTAAAGTAACTTAAGAACTGAACCAGTCCTTATTCAGAGTGGCCAAAGTGAGTAATATTTCTGGGAACTTGCTGATCATGGCACCATGTCAAAGGCTAATTCGTTCAGCTGAAAGTGATGGGATAGGACCTGCAGCTGTGCTTGTGGGAATAGCCATTGACTCAGCAAATAAAGAGCAATAAGGATTTCCTAGTAAGCCAATTTAATTGCCATGTATATGTGTCTATAAAAACATGGTTTTCTGTGTCAGCAGTTAATGAGGTATTGAGGTGTTGTCTCCAAGTCCCTTTAAGCTTCATGATTTTGTGCTCAGTTTCTGTAGAATTATAATCCATGTAGCAGGAATCTCAGATTAAGTCTCTGCCTTTGCACTGTCCAATGCCAGGGCTCAGGCATGGTTAGGTAAGTTGAGGAATAAATCTGCAAGAGTGTCTTAGTGACTGAGAAGCTTTCTGGAAATGAATGTAAACCATGTCCATTGCTGAACTTAAAGCACATCTGATCATGCCTGATGAACTGGTAAGTTGGCTCCAAAAAAAACCTAATTGTGAGAAAGAGATTAAGAAATATATAAAGAGAGTTGATTCCAAAGAAGAAGAAACCAGGGAAATAGTTTAGATCCTGTAACAAAGACTTTTGTCATCAGAGGAGAAGGAAGTCAGTACAGTGTCTTGGTCGATGCATGACTTCATTCTAGGCTCAGCTTCAAGGACCTATAAATTCAAACAGAAAGACTTCTTTTGCTAAACACTGCAATGCTTTGTGATACCGCAACACTGTTTCACCAATGTAATAAAATTTCTTTAAAAATATTCAGAAGGGAAGAAGACTGCTCACAAATCCTTGCATAAACCAAAGAGAGCTTCATTATGACTGAGGGCTCCTAGTGGACACTCAGAGGTCTCGGGTACCCAGGAAAGCAGCAGTAGAGACTTGCACAACCACTGTTGCTGTGTGGTGGTCAGCAGCCTCTGCATTCTCAAGCCTGGCAATTATTTGTTAGTGGAGAACCATACAGAGCATCTGCTGTCAGTGGAGCAGCGTGGATGCTGTAAGTTAGGTCTTCCCCCTGACTTACTTTGGCTGGGTGTGTGGAGTTGGAAGGAGGGAAGGAGATGGTGCAATGCTTGGAGAAGAAACCTTTTGCAAAGGTTGGATTTTTCTATATTGAGTAGGTCAAGGTCAGAGCCAGGATAATAATTTACAATAGGATAAAAATTGTAATTTTTTTCTAAAATTGAGGGTTTTTTTGTTGCAGAAGTCCAACCATCCATTCACATAGACAAGGTTGTGGCGGCATCCATTCAGAGGAGGAACTGGCAGAGAATCAGAGCTGCCCGAAGACCCACCTTCACCCCTCTGGGCCTCCTTCTGAGTCAGTAGCGAACAGTTCAGTTTTTGCACCCAGAAAGTTCTGACAAAGCTTAGAATAAACCATTAATTGATACAACTCACATAGTACAATATAGTCATGGCCAAAAACGCATTCCCTGTTCAATTTCTACCCTCAAACTACACCCAGCTACATTGTCAAATGCTTCTTATTAGAAACAATGCAGCAAATCCATACAAAACACAAACATCTCCCACAATACAGGTTTAACTTCACAGGACATCACACATTTGCACAACATAAAATTCTTCTATAATTATATTTTCAGAGAGAAATTAATGACCACAAGAAAAATCTGACTCAAGTTAATCAAGGAAAGCAAAAGTCCAGAGTCTTTCCTATTCAATATGTTTTTCTTCCAATTTCCGACAAGAAGGCTCTCAGTCACACCCAGTCTGGCTTCCTTCAGGAACAGGTTCGCCTTTTTCTATGAGAACAGGTGTAGCCCCTTCAACAACTTCAAATTTTAATGACTCCAATTTTAAGTCACACTGTTGTGTGACATGTTATCAAAGAGTCCAGCATCTACAGGACACATGAGATGATCTCAGCTATAGCCTTCACTCATAAAATTTGGAAAAGACAAGTTAATTTCAATCCTCCCACGTTGGTTATTCCCATACATAATATGATGTCACAGTGCAACTGTCAGCCCTGAACCATAGCAGAAAAAAATAGAATAGATTTGATTTCAGTCTTGCCAGATTTCCCGAGAGTCTAGGCCAGTTTATTTTGAGTCCTTAAACCATGAACTTGATTTCAGTTATGAGAACACTTTCATTAAGGGGTTAATGATGACGTTGTTTCTCACGTTGATATATTTCTACATTTTGCAAAAATTACAGATTTGCCGGGAAGGCCTCGTCAGCCTCTGGGCTTGATTCGAAGCTCTTGTCTTTCACTTCATGTTCGTTTCCCATCTTTTCATTCCCACATCTCCTTTGAGCCATACTCTTCTGGCACGATTGCGGCATGTGGATGCTCACGGGTGAGCCTGCCGCCTGAGGGGCACAACCCCCACTCCCCCTGGAGAGCTGGGTGCCCTACATTTAAGAAGAGCCAACACGCCAGAGTTCATTGCATCACATTCTCCACCATGTCAATCTTCTGCTCTTTTTCTAGATTTCTTCAACCTCAGAAATATCTCAAGGCATTTTTAGCAGTGTGCCATTTGCTGCTGCTGCTGCCTCTTCTTCTAGAATTCCTGGGGCCTAAGAATCCTGTGTCTTGGGGCGATCTTTCCCTTGTCTTCACATTTGCCTCAGCGGGAGGTTTGCCTTCAGTATATTATTGACCTAAAGCTGCTATTGATTTTTCCACTGTTTGTGCCTTTCTGTGGATTAAGAGAGGTTAAATATAGCCTCTCCATGTGCACTTTGTCCAACTCTGCATTCCCAGAGTGTTAGAGTTGGTAGAATTTGAGTCCCTTATGTTTCTTCCAAGCATCCCAAACACTGCTTCTGCGATCTCTTTTCTTGCAGGTTTCCATTTGCCTTCAGTTCTGTTTCTCTCTGCTGCTCTACTCTTTCAGCTTTTAAAATTTTACTTAATTCTTAAATATTTCTCCTTCCTGCCTCTAAAGCAACAACCGTAATATTAATGATAACAGCCAACATTTATTGAGTATTTATGGGGGGTGGTTATATCCTATGCCAGGAGATTTAAAAGTAGGCACATTTATTTCCCAGTTACCAAGAATGATTCTGAGGATTAATGTGGTTAAGATATATTCTCAAGTTTACAAAATGGGTTAAACTAAAAAAGAGAGAGAGACACAGGGAGAGAGAGAGAGGAAAGAGGTAAATGACCCATTATCCACATTTAAATAGAACACCTCTATCCCTAAAAATATGCCCAAAGTTCTTCATTTCACCAGCCAGTTAAATCGATTCTCCTCCAATAAAGAAGGGCAAATGAGAGGCTGGAGACAGTATCAGGAAATATTTACTCCAGTGCTGGAGAAAAGCAGCATTTTCTTGTGGTTAAGGGTCCAAAGTCCCTAAATGAGTTGTGGTAGAGACTAAACGGTTTCATGTAAGTTACTCTCATTAATAAAATCAGTAAGTGTCGCTCCGTCCTCAAATGTGTTACAAAACCTCCTTCCCTCTGTAGAGCTGAGGAAAGAGGGAATAACTGTTTTCTCCAATAATATCCAAATTCAGGACACTCAGGAAAGGGTGTGGCTACTCACGGCCATGGTGGAGGGAGAACTTGCTGATTCACTCATGTCCTGTTTCTCTCTGTCTCACACATGGAAGAAGAGTGTTCAGATTAGTACTGAAGTTGTGGGGATTATGTACTTTCTATGTTTTATGATACTGGTGGTTGATAATTTGTTTATTCACAGTGTTATATGTAAACTTGAAGGATTTTTTTCCTAAAAGTAGCTTGACTTAAAAAAAATTATGAATATAAAACAGGTCATTGCAAATACGTTATACAATACTTAAACAGGGTAAAGAAAGTGAAATCACTGGTTACTCTACTTCCGAGAGCCATTGCTGTCAATATTTTCATGGTAACCTTTCAGGGATTTTTCTGTTCCTATAAACACACATACCTTAAAATGATAACGTGGGTGGTCCATTATGCAAATGCCCACTAATTTGTAAGAATGTATTTTTCTCCCTTAATAATACATCATTGGTGGAGGGGGATCAAGATGGCAGAGCAGAAAGACCCTGAGCTCAACTTCCACCATGAACACATTAAAACTACAACTACTTATATGGCAACGCTCATGAGAATGACCTGAAGATTGGCAGGTCATTCTACAACCAAAAGCTGTAAGGAAAGAACAACGTGGAGCCTGGTAGGAAGGGAAGGGAAGTGATTTCATTGGGAAATCTCTACTGGGTGACCCAGAAGAGAAGGGGGATATCACAGGCTTGGGGATCCCCCCTAAGAAGTGAGGGCTCAGGGTCCAGCACTGGGAAGATAAGCCCCTTGACTAGTTTGAAAACTAGTGGGCTTACTGGAGGGCTGTAAGAAACTGAGCCTCCACTCTTGAAGCACACATGCATGAACTAGCTTGTTCCCAGTTCCAGCCCAGGGGCAGCAGATTGAAGGCTACCTGGTGCTCTGCTGGCCTGCCAGGACCGCCCCAGCATCCCCGACCCCACCCACACAAGCCTCCTGCTCCAGCCCATCCTGCTCTGACACGGCTCCCTGCTAAGGTAGAGACCACCATTGTTTGCAGCAGGGAAAAGCAGAGCCAGCTCAGAAGAGCTGTTCCAGCCCTCTGGGCCTCGGGCACAGCCCTGACCGAGGCAGAGGTCACCATCACCATCACCATCACCATCACCATCACCATCACATGCAGGCGTGTGAGGTAGAACCAGCTCAGACGTGCAGTTCCAGCGCCTTGGGTCTCACACTCGCCCCCAGTGAAAGCAGAGACTGCCATGGCTACCAGGGAAGCCCAGCTCCTTCCCTTCAGGGCTCCTGCTCCAGCCCCTTGGGCCCCAACATCACCTTCTGACAACGAGGCAACAGCCACTGAGTCTGGGAGAAGCCCCAACTTGCCTGTGGCTTTGGCTTTAGCCCCTCCCACTCCCAGGCTCACCTCCCACCAAGGCAGCAGCCACCGGCGCGTGATGGAAGACACAGCACATGCTCACGCAGATTCACTCTTCATCAAAGCCACGGGGCACTCACCAACTGCATGGGGACACTCCCAAACAAGAACTCCCAGCATGGACGAAGCCCACTGTGACAAATGGCAACAGAGACATGACTCCTTAATTGTGCACTCAATCAGTGTAGAGTATTTGCAAATGAGTGCTAAGTTTACACCCTCATATGCCTTATTTCCAATAACTGATGTAATCTTTCTTTAAAACCAACTTCCTGTCACTCTCTCCAACAATGCTGGGGAGAAGGGGAAATATAATTTAGTTGAACCCAGTAACCTATATTGATCCAATAATTTAAAGTTTTTCTTTAGATATTGTCTTATTCAAGTAAATTCTCCATCTTTGAGGTCCTCTGTTCTTGCCCTGATATATCCAAGACCGTCTCAAGTTGCAAGATGTAAAGGGCTACATAACCCATGGTGACTGAGAGGACGGGAGGGACAGGTCTGCATACAGGTCCTTAGATGCCCGGCTGGCATACTGTGCTGAAGTTTGTGACTGGAGAATTTGTTGCTTCCCTTTTGGTTTGATCAGAACCTGGAGGTCCTCCCCTCCTGACTCAGTCTTCCCTTCACGTACGGTGCGGAGAGGTCCTATGTGTGGCTGCAGGCTTCTGTACTTGGTTGTTCTTGGCCATAATAATTCAATCCCTGCCAGGCCTCTGGCAGGTACCATAGCTGGACCCCCCAACTAATCCTACATCCACACATCAGCTTCCCTCTGAGGACATGTGGTACTTTCCTGGTCTTTTTCACGGCACATAAGAGTTAAGAGTTCCATGAAGTAAGCCAGAAAGAGAAAGAAAAATACCATGTGATATCACTCATATGTGGAATATAAAAAATTAAATAAATAAATAAATAAATAAATAAATAAATAAATAAATAAATAACAACCAGACTTATTTACAAAACAGAAACAGACTCACAGACATAGAAAACAAGCTTATAGTTACCAGTGGGGGAAGAGGATGGGATGGGATAAATTGGGAGTTTGAGATTTGCAGATACTAACTACTATATATAAAATAGATAAACAAGTTCATACTGTACAGCACAGGGAACTATATTCAATATCTTGTAGTAACTTATGGTGAAAAAGAATATGAAAATGAATATATGTGTGTTCATGGATGACTGAAGCATTGTGCTATACCCCAGAAATTGACACAATGTTGTAAACTGACTATACTTCAACAAAAATATATATTAAAAAAAGAGTTAACAGTTGCATAGGAGTTTTGTCTAAGGCTCTCTTTCTGCCTAAAGACTCCAAAAGGAGAGCAGAAGAGCTACTCTCTGCAGTTATGTCCTGTTCAAGGTAGACTTGTTCAGACAGTTCTTGATCCAGGACTCGGTGCTGGCGGACCCATCTCTCCATCTTACCATGAATGGTTCCTGTTTGGTGTGGCACATACACATGTGTACATGTCAGGTATAACACAAACCTTATATTCCCAGCCTGTGTCAAAAATATTTTTGACTTTTCTTGGTGTTTTTCCATTTAAAAATTGACCTAGCTTAGTGGGGTATGTAGGAGAGACGATCTTAAGGCACAGCTCATAAAGCAGAATTGCCACCATCAAGTAACAGCAAACAACATTTGATTGGGGCGGATGGGAAGGTGGAGACAAACAAACCTAACAGAGCTATATCCTCTGGCAGGTGAAGAGGTGTCGGGGTCAGCATGCCACTGTAAAAGTGGTTGCCAGTACTCTTTTATCTTCTCAAGTCATTTGCAATTTTAGAGATGCCCAGTTTGTACTAAGGCGTAACGAGCCCCCTGAGATTTTAACGTTGTCGGCCCAGTTTTAAAACGTGGTTAACTGAGCGGTTAATGTAGGGTGAGTTCTTGGGACTGCGTTAGGCCAATGCGTCTAATTAGGTTGCATGCCCACTGGGCACGGCCTGTGAGTGCTTTACTAAGTTTTTCTTAAAGGCTTAGCACCTCTTTTGTCTCAATGAATTTCTTTTGCACTAAATCTCACAAAACGGTATGCAAATCACCTCTTAAACATTATAAAAATAAAACCCCATAATTTGTGGAACTAATACTTTCACTCAATTTGAAACCTGGCCTCTGATTTTACGAACGTACTTTGATACTGTTACGTCACTTTTTTCCCAAAACAGTGAAGGGAAAAATCCACTGACTGACGTTTATTTTAGGTAGTGTTAGGCTACTGGCATCTTGTAGGATTCTATAATTCTGTGTCTATATGAAGGAATTTTTAAAAATTATTCTGTATTATTTCCACCCAAGGTTTCTAGACTGATTTATTAGTTGTTCAGTTATTTAATCAGTAGCTCAAAACCTTAGAAGTTTCCACTTTTTCTGATATTATCAGTGGCTTATGTAAACATTACTTTTGTATTTCACTGACAACTAACTTTTAAAACTTTATCAGAACCAACCTTTTTCTACTGTCCACAGCTATTTTATTACAGATGTACTCAGAGTTAAAATCCCTTTCAAGAGAAACTTGCTCATCATACATCCATACCACAGTATTTAGACTAAGATCCATGAAGACACATCGAGGTCTTGTCCGTCTTTAGTTTACAACACAGAGTCCGGCACATGAAAAGGACACAACCAAATATGAATGAATAAGTACCTTATTGAAACCTCTTGGCAATAAGGGACACCCAATCATGTGTTCATGGGATGCCACCTCGGGAAAGAGAAAGAACGGTGACTCTGGGAGACTCTGCTCATGAATATTCAGGGGACTCATGAGAACTTCATTCAGGGGGAGACTCATTCAAGACAGAAAGGTCCGTGTAGGCGGATATTTACAGGGAAAATAAGGGACAGAAAAAACTATGATAAATGATACCTAAGGAAAATAATCATCAAAATCCAGTCTTGGGAAACCATATAGAATAATGGAATTAAAAGTCAGGTTTCTTCAATAAAAAGATGGAGAGAGAGAGGAGAGAGAAAAAGAGAGAGAGATCTGGGGACTATAAGATACTTAAAAGACATATGAAGTTATATAAGAATGCCTGTATTTTAGAAGTACTTAGAGATGAAATGATATGATGTCTAAGATTTCCTTCAAAGTAATCCAACGGTAAAAGATATAACTGGAGATCTATATTTGCACCTGGGTAATAGGGACACATGGAAGTTTATTACACTATCTTACTTCTGTACATGTTTAATTTTTTCTAAAATTAGTAAGCTAAAAATGATACAATAGGAACAGAGCATTTTTCAAAGAAATTATTATTTTACTCTTAGATCTTTTAATTATTAAACAAGATATAAAATAACCATCCAGTTCAAGAACTTCAAAAAGAATAACACAGCAAACTCAAGGAATACAAAAGTAAATTAAAAATTAAAGCAGATATTAAAAATTTCAGAATATAATGATTTCTATGTCATAAAAATTCTTCAGTGCAGTAACTGATTCCTAATTTCCTACGTGAGGGCATTTAAATCAAACAGTCTTAAAATCTAGCTTAATAACAAAAAATCCTTCTAATGGAATTCAGTCGGAATAGCATCCTTTCTCTTCATTTAATTCATCTAATCTTCATCTCTTCATAGAACGTATAGACTTCTTATGAGTCCTGGTGTCACAGAATCAATAAAAGTGATGGAAGTGATTTCTTTTAAAACAGTATTAGAACACTGGCCTGCTTCTGGGACCTCATAGGTATCATCCTAGGACGGTTGACTCTCCTCTGCCGTGAACTCTTGCTAATAATCCAAGTGATAACCCCAAATCACTAGCAACACGCCAGATTCTTCAAGGAGTTTTCCAGTCATGCCGCAAACAGCTGACTACACTGCCTTCCCTCCTGTAGATCGCTGCCCCTCTGCCTCCTTCCCTGGTGCCTCCCTTCGCTACTTCTACACGGGGCACAAACGTTGGCAAGGCAAGCTTTCCATATGATAATTTCTCCTACTCAGTCAAGATAGATTCCAAAATCCAAATCATTAAATAAACATCGGACATGGTAGACTCTCTTCCATTAATAAGGGACACTGGTATTCAGCTGGTTAAGTCTCTGATGTTGAAAGTCACTTTATAACACACTCCATAAGTAAATAATAAATATCTAGCCACAGTTTATGATATACATTTCCAATATGTAATATCACTTTTTCTCTAAAATGTTCTCCATAAACTGAATTGGCAATAGCTCATGTAGGCATTATTTTATGTATCTATGGAGCTATCTAATTATTTTTGCTTAAGAATCTATGCAATATTGGGAAAATACTTTGTTTCTCTGAGGCTGAATTTCTTCATAGATAACATTAAATAGTAACACTAATTTATATTGATGTTGTACAAATTAAACAACAATGTATGTGTTCAACATAGTGCCTGACTCATGATACACACATTGTATGTCTTAGAATTCTCTGAACAAATTCAAAAGGACAAACATTTAAACACTAAACATACATTCCTTATGAGTTGTATATTATTATGTGATTCCAGTGTCACTACTAAGATATTTGGGCAATAACTCTTGTGTATTTCAGTCATGACATTCCTTCCACTCACCATTTAGAAGAAATTTTTAGAGAAAATCATTTATAAAGAAATACAATTCATATTTTTTCTCACAACTTGATGATAAAGAAATTACGAACGACATGCTCCTAATAGAAAAAAAAAAGTCATGAAAATAAAATTAAAATGAAACTATTCCTGGTGGCTTATTCATGAGCTGTTGACTATGCTGATTTAATCACACACAGTTACAAGATTTTAGAACTGAAAAAAAAAAAGTTGAAGATATCAAGTACGATCCTGAGCAGCTCATCTTCTATACTTGGGGGTGTTACTCATCTCTTTAAGGAGAATATAAATCCCAATAAATCAAAAACAAATATATTCTTCCCGTGCTAAATCACTTAGGGAGATATATTTGACAAAAGTTTTTAAAAATTTAGGGAGAAATCTTTTGCTTTCTCTATCCCTTTAATTCCTTTAATGGAATAGGGTGAGGGTGGAAGGGTGGGGCAAGGAAAGATATAAACAATGGTATAATTTTGGTTTATTATAAGGCCTAAATTAATATTATTTCTGTTCTCCACAGTATCAAACAGAGAAGGGAAAGAAAGCACTTATTTTCAAAAATTAAGTTGAAGAAAAATAAACCTACTAGAATTCATCTTTGATCATACGGCTGCTAAATCAATCTCATTTTCTACTGATTTATTTTGCTTCCTTCAGGGAAATCTAAATACTGAAATCTTGCCTAAACAGATAAAGATTATTTTTAGCCTTTTTCAATTTTAGATTAGATCTTAAATTTGGTGTTTTTTTCAATTCCAGAAAATGTTTGAGTTCTAGGTGCACAAGAGGTACCTCCAAAAGAGTTCTTTGTTAGATCAAAATCCACGATTTTTTTTCATGTGTTAAGTAAGACAGCAGTCAAAGGCCACCCAAATCTGGTCCCTTCCAATAGCTTTCTCCCCCTTCCTCCTTTTGATCAGCACTTATCCCTTCCGACTCCATCAAAATACATCTACATAGTATACAGACTAATAAGACCCCTTTATTTGATCATTTCTGTGATTCTTTACCCACTTAAGACTTATTTTTCCATAACTTTCTGCTATTGGGAGAGACTGTTCAAACATTTTGGCTATTTAAGGTCTATGCAAACCCAGGATCCATCTCAAATCCATCTCCTGCCAAGAAACCATATTTCATTTTTCTATTTGTAATTACTATCTCTCCAATTTAATTACTTATGAGACCCCGAACCTTGGTTAAATTAAATTTTCTGACTTTCATCCTGCTCCAAGCATCTGAACTTGGTTAGAAGACAGCAATGTTGATCAGTATAATTTTAAATTCATCTGTACTGACTTTAAGTTACAAGCAATTCAACCACATTCCTCAGTTAGCTTTCTAAGTCTCGCAGATAAAGGTTTCACGTTTCCTCCTCTCTCTCAAAACTCCGATGCCTCTATCCTTATCTCATTTGATTTCCTGAATTCTTAGGTCATTGGGAAAACATGGGTAATGCATGCTCTTCCTACTAGATTTACCAATTTACTTGCATCTGTATTTGTATAATCAGTCTATGACAATAGCTAAATAATGGTGCCCCTACCTCCGAACAAACTCTTCCTTTGTGCACAAAATTCATTCCTCTCACTCACTCTAGGGTATTATTCCTGCAGTTAGTCCGTTCTCTCCTGCATTGCCATTTTTATCTTTTATTACATAATTTTATCAGCATACAAACAGTTCCAATAGCTCTCATATTAAGAAAAAGCCTTTCTTCACCTCACATCCCCTTCCAGCTACTATTCTAATTTTCTGTCCCTCTTTACAGCAGAATTCCACAAAAGACTTGTCCATCCTCCTACCCTCCATGTGTCCTTTTATTCTCTCTTGAATCCAAGAGAGTCATCAGGTAATTGGTTGGCTTTACCTTCAAAAGATATCCGAATGTTGGCAACGTTCCCCCATCTTCACCCTCGTCTAGAGAAGCATCATTTCTCACCTGAACTAGTGCGTCAGCCTTCCAACTGGACTTCCTGCTTCCTTCATCGTCCCCACCCGTGCATTCTGAGTGGTACTTTTAAAACATAAATTAGTTAGCTCATGACACTCTTCTGCCCAAAACCCACTGGGGTTTTGCTTCAAGCTCAGAATACAATTCAAATCTGCAGCACGGTTTGCAAAGCTCCCATGATCCTGCGCTCCACTAACTCTATGACGTCATCCACTGCTAATTTCTCATTCTGACCTCACCTCATCTCAGTTATTCTGCTCCAGCCCCCGTGTCCTACATGGAGACCCTCAAGCATGCCGAGCACACTCCTGCCTCAGAACTTGGCACTCGCTGTCCCCTTGTCTGAGGATGTCCTCCCCCTCATAACCACATGCTGCCCCTCACTTCCTTTAGTCTCTGCTCAAATGCCACTTCCTTATCGGAGAGGCCTCACCTAATCACGCGATATTATGCCTCTCCCCCTCACTCTGCATTATTTCCCTGCATAGCTTTTATCACTACCTAAATATCACATGGGTGTTTATCAACAGCTTTCCTTGCTAGAACATAGTCTACATGAGAGATTTTTTTTCACTTCTCTCCGTCCAGCATCCAGAACCGTATCTTTCAGGTAACTGCTCTCAGTAAATATTTGTTGGCTCAATGATAATATCACATGTTTGATCTTCCATTATGTCATTTACTAGAACTTATTTGCACTATGTGCCTAATACATATGCATCTTCTGGTCCATTTATATATTTTCTTCAGAGCAACCGGTAATGCTAACAATACACTTGCATTTTGCACACATAACCTGTTTAAACTCCGATAACAAATCTGAGATAAGGGTTATATTATTCTCATTTTATAGATACGGAAACAAATCCAAAGAGATCAAAACTGTTGAACACGGTTATCATTCACAAACCTCATTCCTGACCTCCCAAACTGAAAACTTTCCCTATAACTTTACGTTTGAATTTGCATTTCTAACATTTAGTCCAAACTATGCTATTTATTGGAAATTTCATTAAATTATATAACAAATGAATTAAATGCAAGTATCACTTATATACACCTTTGAAACTTGGATCTATAGAAATGGCAGTTGAATTAACTACTTCTCAAGACCTGTTTTCCCATTTGCCTTCATTTTCCTCCACGCTCATTGATGAAAGCGCGCTTAAGTACCAGGAAATAACAGAGCTGCCTAAACCAATGGGCACGAATAGCTGGAAAAACACACTGTTTCAGCTCAGTGAGACATTGAAATTTCTATTTTTAGAAATTCTTTTGGAGAGAGTGAGGCTCGATGAAGTATATGAAAACCTAAACTGTCATGTTTTATTTATTGACCTAAATTGTTTAAATAACCCAGCCTTTATACTTTTCAGATTTAATTATTTTTATGCCACTAATTTTCTATGATTTTCTAATCATGTTCCCATATTCCCTCCCCGAGGCCTTTATATTTCTAATTCTTACAGATATGACATAGGCTGGAACAAACTGATGAGAAAAAAAGAAAAAAGTAGAAATTTGCCCAACAACATCCTTTCTGTCATTTTCTAGCTGTGCTTCCCTTGCTCCCAAATTAGCTGCAGTTCCAGAAGGAATGCTGCTATGGCTCCAGAGTGAGTGTGTGAAGGTCCAGGCCTGTGAAAGACGCTGGACTTTCCACAGAGAATCTCCCCTGCCTGCTGCCCCTCCCCATCTTGTTCATCCCCCTAGGGCTAGATGTCTATTTCCGCAATGCCTGGAAGTCACCCTGGGCATCTCTTTTCCCTCTCTACGCTTTCCGTCCTGCATATCAAATCCATCACTGAATCCTGTTGACTTTATGTTCTAAGAGCTCTCTAATCTGTGAACTTCTCTCCCTCTTGATTGTCACAGCCCTGGTCCAAGCCTCTGGCTTATGGCAATAGCTTTCATGCACGTCTTCCAGCTTTCAAACTCTTTTTGATAAACAGCCACTGTGATTTATTTTAAACACAAATCAATTCACATCTGTGTAAAACCCTTCAATGTCTTCCCATTGTGGTTAGGAAACAAGTCAACTCCTTTCCATAAACTACAGTGTTCTTTATGATTTAGCCCAGCTAATGCCACTGTCTCAGTACCTACTGTCCTATGCAGGTAACTCCAGTGGGACGTTTTCAGATAGTCTCCCCTCCACCTGGGGTGCTCTTCCCCAGATTCTGCAAGGCTGGATGCTTCTCGCTTTCGGGTCTCAATTTAAAGGACTTTTCTTCAGAGAGGCTCTCCCTGACCACCCAAAGTCAAGCCATTGTTCTCATCACATTCTCTGTCAAACAACTTAGTTCGGTCTCTCTGTAATACGTTTTGCATTCACAGTGACATGTTTACTTGTTGATTGTATGTGTCTCTCATTAGACTGTAGACTTCAAGGGAACGGAGTCAGTATCTCTGCTGGTCTCCAGGACCTCACACAGTGCCAAGCATGCGGTAGTTACTCAGTAAATAATGATGAGGGAATGAATGAGTGAATGAATAAATGAAAACTGAATGAATTTTTTGATTAACTTAGCAAACTAAAATTATTTGGTTCAGATTATTTTCCAAGATGTTCAAGCCAAATAAGCTTAATTATAGACAAAATAAAAACATACCTAGTCATATTTTCACTATAGTGTTTTGCATTTTAATAGAATAAGAGTAAATTTGTCTTTGTGGAAACATCCATTTTATCAACAAAACATTAATTATTAGACAAACTATAAACACTGGACTTAATTAAAATGAAGGCATATCTGACTCCGCACTGCAGGTGCCTTGTTCTCACAAAGTCCCTCATGAAAGCGTCTCCTGGTGTTTATGCCTCTTATCCCTCTTCCCGTGGCCAAGATTTATTTATGTTGTAGTTTTGCTCTGGGACAAGGACACAGTACTGCTCACTTTCATTGCCTCAAACTCTGCCTCATTCAAATCAACTTACGCAAGTAGATGTCTGAGAGCAGGCTTCTCTGTCTCTACCAGCTCAACAGATGTATGTGTATCTTTGTCTAGGGTAATACATATCACGTGTAAAGCACATGGCATGAAAAATATTTTTTTTAATTTTAAAGGAAAATCCTTAATGTCAAAACTTAAGCTAAAAGCGCAGAATATAAAATAATGTAGGAAAGAAATTATAGGAAATTTGAATATAGATATCATATGTAAAGTTATGTTATAATTCAAAAAAATTCATTACAGTAGAGATGAGAATACATTGCCATATCATCTATTGACTTTTCCAAAATACTGGACTGAATTCTGAGACAAACGTGTGGAAGATAATAGCAATTAAACATTCTGAACCCCTAAGTTTTGGAAGCACTTTATGTGCATCAGGTAATTTATGCCCCACAAAAATTCAGTGAGGTAGGGAGGATTGTTCACCCTGTTTTACAGATGAATAAACATGACACATAAATACTGAGTAACTTGTACAAAGTCACACAGCTAGAAGGTGGCACGGATAAGACTTGAATCTACTGGTAAATATTGTTTTGTTCTCTACATCTGGGGGTGGTTTCTTTTTTGCTATATTCATCAGTTTGTCTTGTTTATTTCGACTCAAGCCATTTCTGCTGCTTACATTTTCTTGATCAGAACCAGTCATATGACCTGCATGCAAATCCAAGAGAAGTTGGGAAATGCTGTTTTCCTGTGGGCCCATAAAATGAGAATAATACAATAAACAAAAAGCACTATATCTGCTCCAGATGCAGGATTTCTTTCTGTCAGAGGTCAGACATGATTGAGAAGGGTCATTCACAATCTTCCTACTAGCACAGGCTCGTGCATTCCACACAAAATTAGAATGGACAGGATTTGCAATAACAAAGACATGCTTTGTAAGCACTTGTATTTTTTAAAAAATAACTCAAATGTTATTCTAACAGTAAAACTAAGTTGGGTACAAATACTGACATACAAAAGAACAGAGCTTTGTTTAATCACACCTGGAAAGATGCAACCTAAGTCTAGCTGAGGATCAGCTTCTTCTCTGTGTGGGTATATTATCCAGAATGAAAGGGGGAGATTCGGAAGCTTTGTCAGGGGACTTGGAAAAGAAGCATGCAACATCTCCCTAGGCAAAGCCCTAACAAGATTTAAACTGTTTGCTCCAGGAAACATGCTGTATGTGATGTTATTAGGCTAAAGTAACCAAGAGCAGAGAAAACAATAAAAAATAATACAGTTTTCCACTTGTGTACCTTTTGAAAATTAGGCAAAGAGGATTCACTCAAGGACAGACTAGCTACATAAAACATGACACATGGACCCAGTTAGGGGGCACTTGCCTGTTTAGATTCCTCAGTCTCTGTTTACAGAAAGCTGGGCAGAGGAAGGTGGACTTGCCTCATCTCTCTCGTAAAGGGAAGGGTAATGGGCAGATATTGCCCCCCCCATCCTACCACGTGCAGGGGTGCCAGGAATGAGTAGACTGAGTATCAAGGATGACAGAATATCACAATTTTCTACACAAAATTTGAAAAAAATTTACTTTGGGATTTTTAGCATAGGTTGGTAATGGATGGATTTTGGTACAAATTATAATGTGTTATAATTTAAAACCACCTCTATATTCTAGAAGGCACTCCAGGTTCAAAGGAAATTCCAACAGCAAGTAAAAATAGTGTAAACATTCTTTGGGATTACATTTTTGTGACTTCATTGTTTGGTGGAAACTTCTGATGTGAGAAACCAAATTATTCACTGAGAATAGACAGTGATGGGTGGAATCTACAAGAGGTAGACTATTTCAAGTAGGGTTTCAAGGTTTAGTTAGAACAGAGAGGGTAGCAACCTATACACGTAAGAAAGCAAGCTAGGTTTTCAGTCTTAAAAAAAATAACAACAACAACAAAAACCAAACAGAAACCATACAACCGGTGAAGCCCCTGCAGTAGACAATGAAAACAGCAGGAGAAAACTTCACGATTGCCTTCAGGGGACAAAGATATCACATGATGAGCACTGGTATTTGTCAGTGCTGAGAACCCCATGAGCAGACGGAGGACTGGAGTCTAACCTGCAATAATCAGAGATATAAACTAGGGTTGAGTGAAGAAATAAATTGATCATTTTCATTTTCATATTATAGAATTTTGGAGAAACAGGGTTTCTGTAAATACTGGGTTAGATAGGAAAATATCAAGAGAAAAGTTAGGCTGGAGTTGAAGCTTAAGTGAAGGGAAGAAAGGATATGGAAACGAAGAGGGCAGAGCACCCCGAGACAGGGACTGGTGTGAACTAAGGACACGGAAAGAAGATGACAGAACTTGAGAGTCAGCATCAGGGTGGAGTGGGAAGTTGCTTGAGGGAACTTAAGGAGGACCAGATAGTGACCAAAAATTATGGAATTGGTATGTTTAGCAGAGAACTCATTGAAAGTCATTTTTTAAAAAGTGTGATGTGATAATTTTGCTCACTGTCTTCTAAAGAATAGTCTGGAAAGACGAAAAAAGATGAGTAGGAAGATGAGACGTGAAGTCAGGGAGACCACTGACTGCTAATTCAAGCATGAGATGATACGGGGCCAGGAACACTCGATGTTCTACAAAGAGCAACAGATGGTCATCCTTGACTACTAAAATTAACCCACCCACAGTGACGCTCCCTAATCCTCTTCCTGTATTGCTTTTTCATAGCCTTCCCAACCATTTTATTTTTATGTATTGTCTACCTCTCTCCTACAGTAAGTAAGCTTTCATGTTTTGTTTTGTTTTGCTTTGTTTCATTGTTGTATCTCTACAGCCTAGAGCAGTGTTTGGCACACGATAGGCACCCCATAGATTTTTTTTAATAAATTAATGAATAAATATTGCAAAACTTCTGCAGAAAGATCCTTAGTAGCAGACTAAATATAAAGAATGAGGAGAAAGAAGAAACTGAAATAATGATTCCAGAGAATGCAGCCTAAAATTTTTTTTAAGTGATGGGAACAACTGAAGAGTTTTTATCCAATGAGGGTAGTCTGGAGACAGTTTTAGATTGGAACCTAAATAATATGAGGAAAGCATCATTTGGTTAGCACCGTCTTTCCCACACTTAACACAGTACGTACAAAGTTTGTGTTCTGTAAGTTGGGTTTCAAAGAATACATTCTATATTGAGTTTGAGGATTAGTGAATGTGTTCTGTTTGGAGTTGGAAAGGTTGAAGACCAGGGAGAAATGGAAAGGTAGATTAGAGAGGCTTCAACATGGAAGCTGGGTAATCTGGTGTGGCAGATGGATTTTCAGAGGTTAGAAATGCATAATGTATTTGTGAGACTAATTTTGTGTAAGAACAGTTACTCTCATTTGACTAAAACCTGTTTTAGCAAATTCAGATATTAATTCGAGAAATTTGCAACCTGGAGGCAGAGTACACAAGCGCTAAACTTTGGAATTAATCTTATGCACACGTGTCTTTTATTCATTAGGTAAATTTCCAAAACGTTATGTGCAAATCAAATAAGGGCAAATCTAATTACACTGACTTACATTAGAGGAGCTATTTTATCTGCATTTCTGATTGATTTGCAATTGGCAGTCCTTCATAACACTTTCATCATTTCTTTGCCCTTCAAGATTTGCTGTCAATTAGCTGATGAACTGTCAGCATTTAAATTCATCAGGAGCTTACTATTTAAAGAATGCCTGTAGTAAATGCTTCAGTTATATGAGAAAATCCTATGTGGATATACTGAGTTCTGTAGAGAGCAAGGACCATGCATCATGGCATCTCAGAGAAGTCTTGGTATCCTAAGTGCACACAAAGCATAGAATATGAGATACCAGTTGTTTAAGACGCAGCAAATGTGGATGCAAGTTAGTTCGTTAAAGTGTCAAAGGAAGGTATATAATATTTTTAATCAGTGTGAAAATGTGACCAGCTGCTATCTCTCAATCTCCGAATTCAAATTTTCTAAGACTGGGGATTTGATATGAAAACTTGAAAATGCTATGGATTTTCTTCTATTTCATGCTCTTTGGTCTTCAGACGAGCTTAGTATCTTTACTGTGGGAATATTTTAGTTGTGTGTGTCTGTGTGGGTAAGTGTGTATGCAGGATGTAGTACACACCTATCCATAAATCTGAATCAATTTATCTTACTTTTTTTCCTTCTCCTTGGAACACATAAAGTGCACAGCTTCAGTCCACTTGAACCAATTACCATCTTCAAGAAAATATTTTTTTGCACCAAATACATGAAATTTGAGAAAAGTTTTAACCTGACTCGAAGAGTCCTAATATCCGTGATCTGAAACCGAGAAACCTGGAGAGGGCGGGAGTCCTGTCCAGTCCTCGCTCTCAGGTCCCCACGGCACTAATTAAAGCTGTGCGGTTGGTACTCGAAAATAACGTGTCCCCTGCTCTGAGCACAGTCAGACGTATTGCATTGCATTTGATACACTTCTTCCTTCTCTCTGTCTTCTGCAAAAGGCAGATGACAGGATGAGCAACACGAGCCTGTCAGGCCTTGGGCACCAACTCTTTCCTGGAGTAAATCTCTTTCAAGCCAAATGCCCTTCTCATCTTCTTCCTCACTGACTCTCAGCCTAGTCTTTTTTTTTTTTCCACCCAAATTTATGATTTTGATGCTGATGGTATCAATTTCTTTCCCTAGACATTCCTGCTAAACATACAGGCAGAACTGGCATGATCATCACACTATAATATTGTTCACAGCTTCAATCTTTCCATTGATTAAATATAACTGAGAATGAGAGTAAATTCTACAGGAAGATACTCACATGCGAACATACTCTGAGTATTATTCAAGATAGACTTACATATGTTGCAGTAACAAAAAAAAAACTTTAAAATCTCAGTGGCTTTCAGCAACAAAAGGTTTGGATTTAGTGTTCGTTTTGTCTTCCTTGTTCCTGCAACATACCCATCTCAGGTTGGTCGTGAGCCCTGTTCTTGCTGTCTTCACTCGGGGGTGTGAGTCAATATGGCTTCATGTCAAGGGAAACCGGCTCTGTCTTCTAAAGACTTCCACCTAGAAGTCCAGCTTACCTTCACCGTGCTTTGACCAAAGCCTGTCACACGTGTACGCCCAGCCTCAAGGGGACGGAGAGCGCGTCCCATCAGGCGCCTGGAAGGAGGAAAATTACAAATCACAATTGCCCTTAAAACTCCTCACCCTGAGATTAGTAAGCATAACACGTATATACTTTCTTTATAACTATAAAATCTTAGTTTCAACAGGTTCAAATGCATTTTGGAAAGAATAAAGCATTACATACATATTATTATTATTATTATTAACATATTTTAGGCAACATATGATCATTAGAATGGAGAATTTGGTAATTATAATCAATGACTAATTTTAAAGTATCCCTTGACAATTTTCCTCCATTCATAAAGAATTTACTGAGTGCCTCTGATTTTTCTGGTACTGAGCACCCAGGGATAAATGAGACAGACAGCCTCCTACCAAGGAAATCACCATCCATAGAAAAGAGTCACTAATAAATCAATAGTGATGACAGATTACACTAAACATGATGACAGAAACAGATAAGGGATGCAAAGAGAAACTTCACAAAGCGAGGTCAGGATGGTTCTGCTTTGCCCAAATGGATTTCCAAGAGTGGGTGGCTTTGAGATGAGTCTTAAATACTGAATAGAAATTATTATAGGATGGATAAGAATGGTTTGGATGAAGGAAATACCATCTCCTAAAGCACTGAAACATCAGAGTTTATACAATGGTGAGAAACTGCAAGGAGTCCTAAGGCTAGAGAATAGATTTATGGGGGCAAGTGGTCCACAAAGTAAAATGTAAGTTGAGAGAGGCAGGCAGATACATGTGTGTCATGTTAACAATATTTCAGCTTCATCTGAAAGACAGTGGTGAAGCTCAGTAGATTTTCTGTAGCAGAAAAGAACATTCTGTTGGTAGGTGAGGACCATCTCTTCACTGCATTGTACAATACCTGGCATATAGTTGGCACTCAACAAACATTGCTGGATGAGTCAGTGAGTGAGCGAACAATGGCACAGAGGCTTAAGGTGAGATGGCCTCATTACAATACATTACCCAATTTTTCTGAAATTTGGAAGTATCATACATTCAAAACGTAGGTAATGTTTATGACAAGTATTTCTGAACAAAGTAATGATTCAGAAATGCAGCTATTAATTTATTCATTCAAGTAGTCATCTACTGATTGTCTACATTCATGTAACAGATTTTTCTCCTGTGCAAAACACTGTATTAAGTGCCGTGAGAAGCAAAGATGCCTACCATATAGATTAATTTTTTTCCTGCAAGCACTCTAGAGTCCAACAGCAACAAAAAAATAAGGGCCATACTCAGCTAATTGCTTCAACGTGGTATGTGGTGAAAGGAATTAAAAAGACAGATTGGTGCTTACTCTAAGCCAGTGGTTGTAAGCGGTTTCTGGAATAGGTTATCATTCAGGCTGGCCTTTGACAGATTTATCTTGGACTTTCAGAGATAGTCCAGGCAGAGGTAAATAAAGTAAGCAGCAATGCCTGTTTCACACAACCTGTTCAGTTTTGTTTTTATTGTCATTGTTGACTTTAATCCACCAAAATTATGAGTCAGACTAATCTTTAACTGAGTAGCTGATTCAAGCAAAACAGTCAGTTAGATAACCCTGAATTTATTTTGCATACAAATGAGCTACTCAAATTTAGTTACCTTTTCTGACTTGTGGAACGAATACTGACAGTTTGTTCACCAATATTTCCAGAAAATTAAAATTTGTCAGTGTTTCAAAGAGTTCTCAAATTTTATCCTTTAGAAAAGAAGTGGTAACAGATCGATTAAGCGCATATGCACATTTTGCAGAAAATATGTTACATTTTATAACCTGGTAGTTGATAAAATGCTTTCATTATACTATTGTATTTCACTACTTTATTAATTATTTGAGTATCTATTTTGTTCTAGAAAATGTACCAAGTGAGTAATAATATCAGATTCATTAAGCCTGCTGATTTGCCAGGCACCGAACTGTTTGCTTTGCACACCTGGTTCATTTAATCCTAAAAATGACAATGTAAGTATTATTATTCTCATTTTACAAGTGAAAAAAAATTTCAGTGTGGAGAGATTAAGTAACCTTCCCAAAGTCACGTAAACAATATATGGGGATCCAAGATTCTAAGCCAGATCTGTCTTTTCCAAATCATACTCTTAATGGCTATGCAAATTGAGGAAATAGTGAAAAAAAAATCTGACTCATCCTTAACGTCAACCCAGGATAACCAACACGTACAGAAACCGCAGTGCTGTACTGCAAGTGCTGAAGCTGGACTGCAAGCTCTGAACGGCAAAGGCTGCTTTTCCCTCGTGAGAACCCAACGTCTCACCTTGTTCGTCGGTGTTTAGTTACTGCTTACGATGCATTTGTTGGATGAACTAATAAATAAACAACTACAAAGAGATACATGGAGAAACTGGAGCATCAGGAAACTTTTCTTTTTGCATAAGAAGAAATTGAGAGGCTCACTGTCTGCCCAAAGCCGAGCTCCTCTTCTAATCAAAGCGTTTTGGGCTGGTGCCCACATCATCTAATTCCAGCTCTGTTTTCTCTCATGGTACCACGGCTGCCTGCCTTTAGTACTGTTTCAGGAAGGCGGCACACAAACACAGCGTGACGCTTGTCCTTTGCTAAGACAACAATAGCCTTGAACTCAGGTTTTGTCCATCTACTCTAAAGCTCCCGTGCGCTACCGTGTCACCAGGGCCTGGTATGTAGCGATGAGCATGTGAGCTCTCGGGCCAGGAGAGCAGGTTCACGTTTAGGCTCTGCTCTTTATGAGCTGTGTGATCTCAGGCAACCTGCTTAACCTCACTGGACCCCAGTGCGATCATTTATAAAATGGACACGATGGGCCTGATCCCTGGAACTGTGAGGACTGAACATGAGAACTCGTGAAAGGTGCTTGGCACAGTGTGTAAGGCACATGACAGAGTCCGAAAGAGCTGGCTACTGTTTTATATCACCAGATGGATTCGCTTCCTAGAACTGCAGTAACAAAGCACCAAAAACTAGATGACTTAAAACAACAGGGATTTACTGTCTCCCAGTTTTGGAAGCTACAACCCCAAAATCAAGGTGTTGGCAAGGCCATGTTCTCTCTGATGGCTCTGGGGGGATCCTTCCTTGCCTCTTCTAGCTTCCGGTGTTTGATGACAAACCTTTGGCATCCTCAGGCACATGGCCGTCTGCTCCTTGGGAGTCTTCCAGACATCTTCTCTCTGCGCACATCTGTCATTGCATCCAAATTCCCCCTTTTTATAAGGATACCAGTCATATGGGATTTGAGCCCACCCTACTGACGTCTTCTTAAATTGATAACTCTGTCAAGATACGATTTCTAAATAAGGTCACATGCTTAAGTCCTGGGGATTGGGACTTCAACATATCTTTTGGGGGAGGCAAAATTTTACCTATAACACCAGGCATTTGCTTTTAACACTGCTCCTTCAAGGAGTCATGTAACTTCAAGTCTCCCAACCCAGAAGAGCTGTGCAGAAAACACTTATCTGAGAACTGTCTCTTGTGCGTCCTACTTTCCTTTACCTCGCTTCTCAGCCGTCTCCTGACAGCCTCAATTGAGACTGCCTCTAGGGTCTGGCTTAGCTGTCACTCCTGGTCTAATTAAGGGGGCCACTTGCTGCCCTGCAGCTTCTGTTCCCAGTGGCCCCGAGTTCTGTTCTTCCTGCATCAGCACCTGCCTCTGGTGATAAGATCTCCTCCCCTGGAGGCCGACCTTGTCCTCATTTTACCGTCATTCATCCTCTATTGACATAGATGACAGTAGTAACGGCTCATATTTATTGAAAACTCTTATGAGCCAGGAGTTACATTAAACCCTCTACAGGCATTGCCTCATTTAATCCCCACAACAGCCCTTCAGAGTTCACAGATGAACGATGAAATAACTTCCAAGGTTCCAGTGTGGTGCCTGATGGATGATGCAAAGTGCTGCTTTCCTCTGAAATAGGGAACGAGAAGGAAAAGCAGGTGTGAAGGCGGGAGGCAATCCTGGCTTTAATTCTGAAGATGTTCAGTGTGAGGTTTTCTAGGTTATGTAAGTGAAGGAATTTTAGAACCAGAGAAAGGTAAGACCAAAGAGGTCAATTCTTCACTTTGAATTGAAATGTCAGTATGAATTCATGGCGTATTTTCTCTAAAAGAAAAAAAAAATAGCTCTATTCATTGAAAAGATCTAGAACCAATGACCAAACTGGTGGCAATAAAGCAACCGCTATTGATAAGATTTTGGTCTGTAAATACCACTTTCTCCTAAAAGGAACCAAAGTACTTTGGAAAAAATAGCTGGTTCTAGGTCTGGGGCATAACATGTATCAGATGATTCTGAAACATCTTCTACCAGAAGCAAGGAAACCAAACACCAGAAAGGCCCAGGAAACCAACGTGAAGACACTCTCTGGCCAAAAGTAGGATAACTGGAGTATAAATAAGGATAACCGCCTAATGGCTTGAAGCACATCACATGCTTTTAAATCCGTAAGTTTATAATTATATACATAAGCTTTCCTAAATGTTTTGAAATGCTTCATGATAATAATGCAAAAAATAAGGTGATTAGTATAATGCCTAGCTCATAAAAGACATAAGATGGGTTTTGTATTTTTTATTATCACATCCTGAAAGTAGCACCTTTCTTTTTTATTGTTTTTTCTTATTGTTGAGTATAGTCAGTTTACAATGTTGTGTTAATTTGCTAGTGTACAGCATAATGTTTTAGTCATTCATATACATACATATATTCGTTTTCATAATTCTTTTTCATTATAGGTAACTACAAGATACTGACTATAGTTCCCTGTGCCATACAAAAGAAATGTGTTGTTTATCTATTTTATATATATGGTCGTTAGTATCTGCAAATCTCAAACGCCTAATTTATCCCTCCATCACCCCCTTCCCCACCGGTAACTTTAAGTTTGTTTTCTATGTCTGAGTCTGTTTCTGTTTTGTAAATAAGTTCATTTGTGTCTTTTTTGCTAGTATCTTTCTATAACTCATTTTATTCTTGCTTTCATGTTAAGAAGTTCATTTTCAATTGATACTAACTAGCTGATTCAAGGGAAACCTCTGAATTATCTTATTCCTCTCAGTCCTCCTTTTTTTAAAATGAGAACAAATGAAAATTGAAAATAACATTTTTTTTCTGAGCTTCAGGTTATGAAGAAAATCATTGTAATGTAATGATTTTATATGTCACCTACCTTGCCCCATCGACCACATTGCTTTTGGCCTTTGTAATTTAATAGAAAACTGTTCTACTCCACATTTTGAAATGTTTTCATCTTTCTCGTAAGAGGGGGAGGTGCATCACACACTACTGATTTTCACTGACAAATGCTAGACCATGTGAAAACTCTCACAAGGCCAATTCTCTGTTTTTCGCTTTTCCCCATGCCATGCTGATTCGGTGTTTCCCATGATTTAGTTCAGCCTCGAAACATGGCACCGGATCAGTCAGCGGGTTTGGCACAACTTTAGTTGCTCTGATGTAGGATTCATTAGAAGGGAGTCATATTCATAAGATATTTTAACTGATAAAAGAGAAAAGTAAAAGTGTTTTCTGTCCTTGCTACTTTTTCCCAAGGGGAAGAGAGCGGTGTTGGTGGGATAAAAAGAGTCAAGGGAGTAGGGGCCATGTTTCTTGGATGCAGGAATCTTAAGGTCTGCCTTTCAACTTCAGGACTAAGCTTTGATCTCATAGGGGTGTGAGTTTCCAAACTGGTATGCCCACGTCCCTTCGTACATATATATTCTTCTAAACCTCTGCTTTTTTTTCAATTGGGTTACTGTGCTTTATTTTAGCACATGTCTCACTTACTCTATAATTTGAAAGAGAGACGTTGATACCAGAGCTAAACGAGACAGGAAACAGTGCTTGTTTTCAGATAAAGTGAGAGCCATCAGCCTTCTTGAGAACATTATGTTTTGATTGATAGACTTTCTCATTGGCTCTTTTCTCTCAACTTGCCCTTGGCAGAGGACCTCACCCACTTCTCTGTTCTGTCTGCGAGGGCTGCTGACCCACCTCCACCACCAGTCTCAGCGAAGGAAGGCGGCTCCACAAAGGCTGACTCCATTGCCCCTCTCACCTTCCCCCTCTCTCCTGTCTCTTTCAAAATCAGAAACGAGTTCTTCCTCTCTGGCCTTTTCATTCACTCATATTTCTACCAGTCCTTATTTTTTAAATTGAAGTACAGTCAGTTGCAATGTGTTGATTTCTGGTGCACAGCACAATGTCCCAGCCATGCACATATATGCACATATTTGTTTTCATATTCTTTTTCATTAAAGGTTATTATAAGATATTGAATATAGTTCCCTGTGCTGTACAGTAGGGCCTTGTTGTTTATCTATTTTATATACATTAGTTAGTATCTGCAAATCTCCAACTCCCAGTTTATCCCTCCCCACCCCCTTCCCCCGGGTAACCGTAAGTTTGTTTTCTGTGTCTGTGAGTCTGTTTTTGTTTTGTAATTAAATTCATTTCTGTCTTTTTTAGATTCCAAATATAAGTACTTAATCATCAAAGGTGTGTGCTGATTGTTCCTTTCTTGGGAAAACAGAAGAGAACAAAAAGTCTTTTCCTTGCGACCTCCTCCAGCCACTGTTCTAGCCCCCTCACATTACTGACCCTCAAGCCACAAGAACAAATCATCGGGATCCAATTGCTTCTGCTTCCTTGTTGCCTTCTGAAATCTGGCTTCCTCTTTGACCGCTTCATGTAGAATGAAATTCCAGAGGTGGCCAGGTACCTAATCTCCACATCCAGTGGCTCAGACTCTGTCTTACTTCCCCTGTCTGCTTGGCAGATTTGATCTGTGTACCCCTCACACGTCCTTTGTGAACCCTCCCTCCGAGATCTACTTGACACTGGAAAATCCTTGAAATCTTCAAACATTTTCCACAATTACTTCTCTGTCTTCCTGGCTGCTCCATTTTTCCTTCACTCTTGACCTTTTCTTTCTAAAACCCTCCAGAATATCGGGGCTATCAGAGGCTAATACATAGCATCACTTGATTCTCCTGCATAGTTTTGAACCAAGGGAAGAACCGGACATGGGAGATCAGCAAATGGATATTAACTGTTTCCTTAGATCCACGTCCCAAAAGGGATGTTACTATTCATTATGTCTCCACTTATCTCAAGCCCAGAGACTGCAGGAACCTATTCAAGGAAACCGAGTGGATTTGTAAGGCAAAAATACTTACCCAGAATGGCTGCCTCCCACACAAAGGGGGAGGTGAATCTCCAGATCCTTCTGTCTTTAAATAGAGAAGACTTACCCAGTGGAAAACGTGAGCCAGTGAATGTCACTGCACTCCCTTCCCAGTCAGATAAATCACTGCCCCCGCCTTGGGGAGAAGTGAGTAAGGCGCAGCGTGAGTGTTACTCTCTTGCAAGTTTCTCCACAAGGAAATATGAAGAAATACGTGGTGTGGGATATACTTCATTCTTAGGTTAATCATCATCTTTATATAGACAATTCCCAGATCTGACTTCTGAGTCTGATGTGCGTCTAACTTCACAACGGAAACCTACTTGCTATCTGCACCCCGTGTTCTTCTCCGTTACAGTCAACAGCACTGCCACTCCCAGTCATCCAGACAAAAATCTTTGCCATCATTGTTAATTCATCACTCTCCTTTCTTCCTATTGTTTTTTTTTAAATGTCTCTTCTATTCATCCTTTCTCTTCAGTTTGTACTTCTACCACTGTCTTCCATTCCCCACTTATCATCCATGCGTTTAACAACTATTTATTAAGGACGTACCAGGTACTAGGATATTTTTTAGGCAGTGAAGATATAAAAGAAAGGTAACCCATTGACTTAGCCTCCATGGGGCTGAGAAGAGAGGACAAAGGGTTATCAAACAGTAACTTAAACAAATATATAATCTTAACATAGATAATTGCAATACCTAAAAGGCACTTGGTGCCATGGGAGCCTTTAATAGGAGGATTAGGGAGGTCGGAGATGGCGTGCCTGCGAAGCGACATTCAAACTGAGATCTGACATAGGAGCAGGAGTTAATCAGGCGAAGAGGGCAGGAAGGGGCACTGCAGGCAGCACTCTCCATGTGCAAATGCCTTGTGACTGGAGGCAGCATGGTGCGTAAAAGTTGCAAGAAGCGGAGACAGATTTAGAGAGAATGTGGTACAGAGTAGGGCAGCTGGAGAAGCAGGTAGGGGCCATGCCACGTAGGGCTTTGTACTCCACGCGAAAGAGTATTTTCTTTGTTTGAGATCAAGGAAAGTCACTGAAGTATTTAAACAACAGGGTGACATTATTAGCATCAAATTTTGAAAAGATCATTCTTGCATTTTTGGATCATTGTTTCTGCTTCCCAACTGACCCATTGTGTATGTGTCCCCAGCTTGCAAATTATTACACAAACCCATGTCCAAATAACCCTCACGATGTGCTGTTTGAACCTTATTTCCTGGTCTATGAGTTTGGATGACTCCCCAGTATTTTAGGATAAAACTCAAACTATTAGATTTGTTTTGCTAAGGCTGGCTATCTGGGTTCAGTCTACCTGTCTAAAATCATTTCCAAATTCTCCCCAACACCGAACCTCTTCTCTGGCTAAGCCAGTCTTCCATCTGCCTCTAAAACAAGCCACCTTCACTCGTGCTCTCCATTTCTTTGTTCAAAACCTTGAAGCTTCTAAACATTCTGCCAAAATTTCTCCTCTTATTTGGGACTAATACACATTACTATATGTAAAATAAACAAGGATCTACTGTATAGCACAGGGAACTATATTCAACTTCTTGTAATGAGCCGTAATGGAAAAGAAACTTAAAAATATATATGTATGTATGTATGTATGTATGTATACATACAACTGAATCGCTTTGCTGCACACCTGAAACTAACATTGCAAACTGACTACACTTCAATAAAAAATAAGAATTAAAAAACTTTTCCCTCTTACGAAAATCCATAGTCCAGGATCCACTCAAACCTACCTCCTCTGTGAAATGGCTGCTAAGTACTCCAGACCACAGCGTGAACACACTTGTACGAAACCCTGCCTCGTGTCGTTGTGACACAGCTAAACAAGAACGGGTGTTGCACAGGTGGATTTCCTTCGTGGGACACACTTTACTTCCCATCTTAGGTCCATCACCTTGGCTTTCTGCTGTCAAGTTAGACCTAGATTATGGCCTTCTCAGTGATAGCATTTTTGTTTTGCTTTTTTCATTATGAATGCGATAGGTTCCCAATAAAGTTTTAGAAACAGAGAAGCGTAATAAAAGCATCTAATTCTTCCAACAAAATATTTTCAGTGTTCTTAAAGAGCACTTGGTGACTATTTTCATTTGCGGCAGGATACACTATTGAGTTCGCACTTCATTATTTACTCAAACATGCCCTGTTGCTGGACATTTGAATCTTTTCATTTCATTATGTTATAAACAGTGTGGTTAAACCTGAGTTTCTTTTCTAAGTTTCAACTATTTTCTTAGGATTGATCTAAAAGTCCTGGGTCAGGGAGCCAGTTTCTACTACGTATACACCCGAAAGACTTCCAAGCGACGTATGAGAATGTTCATCTCGACGTATTCTCACTAGGATGGGTTTTCATCGTTGCACATATCCTTAGTGATTCAGTATCTTAAAAAATAGTATGATGTTGATTTGAATGTCTGTAGGTAATGAGGTCTAACACTTGTCTCTGTATTATCTGGGGGAGCGACTATTGGGGAAATTAGCTCAAAAAGGGTGCCATTGAATCCCAGTAGTTGGAAGACTTTTTGATTTGAGGTTAGATTCCTTCATTTATTCTACAAATATGCTTGGCGTGCCAGCCATGTATTCAGCACCGGCACTGTGCTCTGTGTCAGACTGGCCCTAAATTAGCGGTTCCCAAATTCTGTTCATATCAGGAACATCTGGGATTATTAAAAAAGAAAAACAAACAGAAGCAAAAACAAACAACTACCGCCTGGCTTCCACTCCCCACATTCTGATTTAACTGTTACGGGGTGTGACTTGGGAAGCATGGGTTTTCAGAGGTTTCCAGGGATTCCCATGTGCAGGAAAGACTGGGAACCCTGTCCGAGCAAAGAAGGATGGAGTCACAGAATACCGTCAGGGATGCTGCGGCTCTGAGGCATATGAAAAAGACACACACGCATGCACACACACAGACAAAACCACAGCTTCCTTTGCCTTCATTAGGTTACCACAGACAGCAGCTTTGAACAGTTCTGCTCGGATGGGTCCAAAAGGATAAGGCTAAGCTTTGGCAGAACAAGGCACCGATGATAAACCAAATAGCTATTGACTGTCTCAGTCTGAATCTTAGTTTTGATTTGAGAAGCCTGGGAGCCACAGATGCATTAATATCTGCACCGTCACTTGTCAGTCAGCTGGGTGCAGAGTTCTGCCGAGAAAGCCACCGTCAAACCAGAAGTCAAGTTACCCAGGATGCCCGGTAGCAGACATTAGTGTCATATAAATATACTTAGTATTTTGATATATCTGAATCATGTTATTTTAAAATAGTGTATGCTTCCTTATTTTTCCTCTGAATCGCTCGTTAGAGTCTCTCTTTCCTAGCAGATATACGTAGAGTGGGTGCAAAAGTTTTTACCCATCTCCTTTTGACTCAGTTATCAGAACATTCAACAGCTGCTAGGGCAGAAGCCCCCAGTCTTAGACAGGCTTCCTTCACTGCACTGCCAGTCTGCACAGCATTAGTGCAATTCAGACGGAAATCCTGTAGAGAAGCAATATTGCTAACAGACTGCACTTTCCCAGAAAATCTGACCTCCCAAATTTGATTTATTTAACATATTTGCATGTTAATGGATTTTTCTGAAAAGGGTAATCTCATCAAGATGGGCTGCTGTGGTTTTACTGAGTAATTCACAATCTTCGGCTCATTTATATGTATTTATTAACATGTAGAATGAATATTTGCACAACGCATAGGCACATATGGAGGACGACCACCTGAGATGCACGTTCACAAATTTCAAAGGCTGAGCACTTGGTATTCTGGCTCCTTTACAGATGTTCCTCCTCTAGTTTAATGCAGTCCACTGAGTCAGTCTCCCGGTTTTAAGGTGAATGACAACCAACACATCTGCGGTACCCTGCAGCTTACAGTACACGCTTTTCACATGCATTAACTCATTTAATAACATGCCTGACGTCTTGGAAAACTCAATAACCTTCTGAGGCTACAAGAGGACCATCTGAAGGACCAGTTCCTCCCTCCCCAGACTCTGTCACTAACCTTCAGCAATGCAAGTTCCTAAACCAATCCTGACTAAGCTGTCACATTTAGGTATGGCCATGGACGTGGTCAGTGGGTGTGGCCAGAGGGGGACCCACTACCTGATATAACCAGATTAAATACCGGCCCTCTCCCATCCACCAGCCCGAGCCTCCTTCCAAACTCCATCCTCCAGCCTCAGGTGTCACAAACATGTTATTTTCCAATGTCTCTTTCCTAGTTCTCTAGCCCGTCACAGGAATGGCATGCTTTCCCCTAACCACTGGGACAGGCTGCCTGTTTCTGCCCGCTGCTACCTTGAGAAGGGGCCCTAGCAGAAGTCAGTTTATCTACAGTCTCTCCAGCTATTGGATGGGAGGTTTCTATTAATATGCTGAATTCTTGTTTGAAATGTTCACAATATTCCTTAGGATAATACACACACACACACCCCAACTTCAAAAGAATGTTGCAGGTATGTTTCAGTGTTCTTTATTCCTAAGCATTGTATTTTATCATCTTTCAAATGCACGTAAGGCAGAATTTATACCATTCCTTATGGGATTAAAAAACTCTCACAAAGTGTCACCTTTATGTGTAAGAACAAAACTATAAAAATTTCAAAACTCCTATTAGTATAGTGATGACTTTTCTACAATTGTCTAACACTTCAAATATTTCCTTTTTTATTTTTTATTGATGTTTTGTGTACAGTTCTATGAATTATGACCCATGTGTAGCTCAGATAACTGTCACAGCAGGTGGGCTGCAGGCAGCCCCCCAGCCCAAAGAGCACCCTTGTGCTGTTTCCTCATAGTCACACCACACACCCACTCCTAGCCTGTGGGAACCACTGATCTGCTCTCTATCACGGCCGATGTGTCTTTTCAAGAATGACATAAAAATGGAATTGTACCGTATATAACCTTTTGAGACTGGCTTCTGTTATTTGGCATGAATTTGAGATTCATCCAAGTTACGGAGTTTTACTCCGTTTGACTCCTGAGTGGTATTCCTCAATATGGATATACCACAGCTTGTTATCTATTCAAGCGCACCTTTTAATATGTTTGTATTAAATAGAAACGGCAGCTGTAGAGTTGGCACAACATATTAAAACTGTCAATAGGATGCAACAGAAGTTTCCTGGGAACCAGCCAGATCTAGATTCAAAAATCAGTTCTGTGACGTATTAATCGTGGGCCAGTAGGAAAATCTCTCTGAGATTCAGATTTGGCAAAGTGAGGGGTAATGGAACTGATCTTGACGGGTTCTAGAAATAATTAAATACTACTAAAACATGTGAAGTGTCTGGCACATAGTAAATAGACAAATGTGCCCGTATTACCTCCCATCTGCCACTAAGTTAAGGTAGCATAGTATGTATTTTTGGAAATTTTTAGCCTCCTGATCCTCAGGTGTGGAAACTCATAATACTGACTTTATTATCATCTGTTTTATGAGCAGATGGGAGGTAATCTAGCTTTACTATGGCTGGTTCAGATCTTCACTGAGTGTAAATTCTTAATAAATATGTCTTTAAACAAATGTAAACCATGAGTTTGCATGCTTTTCTAGCACACGGTTATCTTATGGAATAATTTTCTAGGGGCCAGAATCTGGTAAGCTTGTTTAGAGCAGCCCCAACAGAACAGGGGGCCCCTGTCACCTGACGACGCCATACAACGGATACGTATATTATCTGCTCCTTGTCATGCGGATCCTAGCCAGCCAGAGGGAAGGAGGCAACATTTAAACACACAGGTGGCTTGGGTGACTCAGACAGCCCTGGTAAAGCCTCTGATGAAGCTGATTTGTAAGCATTCTTATCTCACTTGATACTGGACTCCATTACTTGCCAGTAATTGATTTGTTGCAATTCCTGGAGCGTAGCATCTGGCTTTCTTATCAATACGAGCAAGAAGCAGCAATTAAATTTCTGACCCAAAGGTAAAAAAAGTACATGTGTGCGCTTAGCCCAAACTGCCCATGCTTTACTCATTTTCTACTTCTGGCTGCATAACTGAGGAAGACTGTCCTTCGGATACCGGCATTTATAATCTGAAAATCACGTTGAGGAGGATTTTAGAGCAGTTGTATTGCCAAGGAAATCGTTAAAGTTATTTGCATTGATTCCATTTTAACTCATGCTTTCTGACTTTAACAATGAGGTAATAAAAAATTACTTGGTCTCAAACAACTTTAAAGAGTTCAGCTGGAAATCTATCAGATTGGGAGGCACGCACATCATTAAAAAGTGAGTAAATATAACTTTTTTCCTAATGTTACAATTTATGAGATAACCACCTGCATATTTTGGCAATCAAGCATATCTGTATTGATGTTGTATAGGTTGATCCATTTGAAGTTGCCAATAACCAACTATTTTTCAGCCACAGAAATAGCAATTTCGTGTGGTTCAGCGGAATTAAATGTTCTAATATAATGAATTAGGAGAGCAATGGGATGCTGCTATGAACTGAATTATGTTCTCCCACCACTCATACATTGAAGCTCTAACCTCCAATGTGACTGTACTTGGAGACAGGGCCTTAAGAGGGATAACTAAGGTTAAATGAGGTCGGAAGGCTGGGACCCCAGTCTGATGGGACTGGCGTCTTTGTGAGAAGAGGAAGCGCTACCTCTCCACGCGAGGACAGAGGGAAGACAACGTGGAGACGAGGTGGGGAGGTGCTGTCTACAAGCCAGAAAGAGAGGTCTCGCAGGAAACCAACCCTGATGGCATCTTCCTCTTGAACTTCCAGCCACCGTAACTGTAAAAATACGAATTCTGCTGTTTAAGCCACCCAGTGTGGTATTTTATTATGACCACTCACGCAGACTGATACCAGTGTCAATCTCCAATCCTGAATCTTCCACTCTTGGTTCAGTAGCTAAACTGGATTATCCGACCTTAAAAAGACAGGGGGCATCTACCTCTCAAGCGTATGGTCTCATTCCCAGGCCCCTCAACACCAAAATGACTGTCACTCCAGAGCAGCCTGTTTTATGCTGCTGCAGAATTCCAAACAGCTGTCTTGATTACTAAAAACCTGATGCGTTCCGATTGGACCTCACATACACTGGAAGCCTCCATTAAGTGGACTAGTTTCAGTGGCAGCGTTGTGCACACCCCTTTCTGGAAAGCAGGTAAACCAAGACTGATGCTGCCACGTCTCTCCAGTCAACGGGGGACGGCGGGTGGTTGTAAGGATCAGAGCTGAGTGAGTAACAGCTCTCCTGTTTCAGCACATGGTAGTCAATCAATAAACAGTATTGTGGTTTCAAGTATATAAAAATATATTTCAGGTATCTTCTTTTCACAAAATGTCCAGTGTATCCTACCATCAACACTTACAAAAATCAGTCTCCTATGTCTTGAACCACTACGGTAACGCACAGTAAGAACTGAGCTTCAAAATAATGGCCCTAGGTCAGATCATCACAGAAAAATGTGATATGTTCAGCACTCTGATGACTAATTTAAGAGTTCCGACAAAAAACGTACAGGGTTTCTATTAATAAAAGCAGTAGTTCCCCAGGATACCCAATTTTATGAGACTTTTATGAAGTTAATTAAGATTTTACTATTCATGTTCTTCTGTTTTTACTGGAGAGCCACATGAGCCAAAAGTATTAAAGCAAGTTGTCAGGTAGTGGAAAACAAAGGACAATGTTTTATCCTTATCAACGACATTAAATTGAAGACGTCATTACACACTGAAGCATTGATTATAATAATATGATTGATATAATACTGAAATATGATTAATTATACCCAATTTAATAAGAAAGTAATAATCATGAGAGTAAACAAGACAACATGTGCTGTGATTGCTCTCTTCCAAATACTTCCCCACTTCCTTCCAAAGTGACACGATCTCTAAACACTTACACGGTAAAGCTAATTTTTCTACTACATCTCCCAATTCAGTAATCAAGACATTCTTTCTTTTCTTGACCAAAAAATTACTTTCCTTGCTTATAGTTGTAAATTTGTATGCGGGAAAAAGCCCAGTCATTTAATAATCCATTCAAGGATGATGAAATTTAGGGCAGAAATTCATCATGCCAGAAGCTTTTGTGCCCTCACTAAAATAACATTCTGAAAAAACCGTCTGATTCTAAACGAATAGCTGATTATGGCCCATGCGTGAACATCAGTAACTGTTTTGAGTGTCTGGTTTCTGTTATATCTTTGTTTCAGTCATTACCTAGTGCACTGAAGGACATCCAAACCAATGCAGATTATCATTCACAAGCCGCATCTTTGACAAAGGACCCGCAGCTGTCATCAGCATAGTTTGCCCCACATGCTCCACATCACGGCTAAAGAAATTTTGTTTCTCAAAGTGATGGCAGGATTTGTGATTTTGTTTATCATAGGGCACATAATGACTTTCAGGTGTCTTCAAGTAACGTGAAGTGACAAAGACAGTTCAGCAGAATTTTATGCAGGCACATTTCCAAATATATCAATAAAAGTTTTGCTGATCCAGCAGAGGCAGGATTAATTATACCAGAAGAGTAACAATAGCCATAATGATCATTTATTGTGGTGAATGGCCAATGTTGTACACCACATCTTGGTGAAGCAGGCAACATTAGTCTCAGTTTAGGACACGACAGAAACTGAGAAATTAAAATGACTTGGCCAAGATCCCTCAATTATGAATTTACAGGGTAAAGACACAAACTCAGTCTTGTGGAGTCCTCAGTCCTTGGGCTTATCCATCATACTTAACTGACACACTTCTATGTTCTTATCCTTAACAGCTGTTTAAATTCATTCTTAGGGAACTAGAATATTTTGAAACTTTCTCTGATGTTATGGATCCATAGATTTATACTTAACAAAACAATGTTTTTTTTAATCATTGAAATATATGGTAAGCAATTCAATGTTCACATACATGGTAACAGACCACACAGCAGTTAATCTAAGGTTTTAAGGTTTTGTGAGTTGGAACTCAGTCAGTGACGGGGACAAAATCCAGGACCCACATAGATTAGGTATTCTCTATTCCTAATTATAATATGTTTTCTAATGCAGATTGTCCGGTGCTTTACTGTTTATGAAGTATTTTATAAATATAAGCCTTTCATTAACCCAGTTTTACAGATGAGCAAACTGAAATTCAGAGAGGCTGTGTCATGGCCACACAGTTTAAGTATTAGCAGAATGTTCCTATTAACTTCTGCTAAATTAAGAATTTAAAATTTTAATACAGGAAATAATTTTAAATAACAGCACATTAGTTAAAATTTTCTGTTCTTTCCCAGCTTTAATATTTTACAATTTTTGGCTCTTTTACTTGGTCCATCAATTTCATGCCTGTGCCTTTGGTGAAATATAAGTAACTAGGTTTTCTAATAAAATATGTGCTTCATTTGTGATCACTGTTTTGAAAGTGAAAATTTTAAATATTGGAAACGTAGAGGAATAGAATAGCTGTAATACAGTCCCAGAGTTAGGCACTTTAAAAATATCTTAGTGGTTCTAGCTGAAGAAAAGTACCATTTATCCAGGTCAGAAGCATCTTGTTTTTGAGATAAACATCCCATTACAGCTGGAACCTCAAAGACAGACATACAAATTACTATCTCAGCTCTATTTCTTCCTGTTTTCTTGAGAAAGCAGTTACCTCCTAAATTAAGCACTGATGATCATTCTGTGAGAATGCAGTATGCTAAGACGTCAAAAATAAAGAGATCAAAGGTGTAATCCCAAATGTTCCTAGATCTCTTTCGTTTGCCTTTCAGGATGTTGTATCTTTGAATGCATATGAATGTGTTTAAGCACAACATTTCTTGAATTAACCAGTCCTACATATTAATTCTTATTCAAGCTTCAGGCGTGTTCTCCATATCAAATTATCTGGAAGTTAGTAAACTAGTTAGTGTATTTGTTCATTCTCTAGATTCAAGTCAATAAAGATCTGTTAAGATATTGCCTTTTGCAGTTCAATAATTATTAGAATGAATTAGCAGATGCCCTTACTTATTCTGAATGCAGTTATCTGGCTTTAAGAAAAGCCTTTTTTCCAAATCTATTTCCATCAGATCTTCTACCAATCTATATGTTAATATTTAAAGTTCCTCACTGGCACAAAGTCATGCAACTTGTCACACCCATGAATCTCCTTAAACATCTCTAGCTCAAATTGAGCATTACGAAAACAGATATTTGTTGTTTTTAAAAAAGGATTCTATTCTTCTTTGGGGGAGCTTCTCTAGTCCATCTTATGTAAAGCCTTCTGAATTCTTTATACCTCACCATCTCAGCTACTCATTGAAAGTAATGTTACTTATCTCTGTTTTTGCACATGGAATGAGAAAATTTCAGGGAAATGCCTGGGTTTACCTCTGAGTTACCTGAAACGCATATACACCCATGTTTATAATTCTGTATCTTCTTTGGTCCTTGGAAATGCTCGGGCATCTCTGCCACAAACATTCTGTCTACAAACTAATGAGGGCCAAATCCTCAAACCTTAACAGAAAATCTCAATCCGGCTCCCCATACTCACAGATTTGTTGTTCAGAACCCAATTGGTCATAATCTCGAGAAGCCAGGTCCACCTCCTGTTCCCTTCTAGCAGACACCTTAGGTTCTTAAAGTTAAAGAAGGTCATACATTCACTCAAATAGCCATCCACAGATATTCGATGCTTGGCTTCCAAGGACTATTCAGTTGGTCTCTGTACTTGCTACCAACATAAAGGTCCCCTCCACCCTGGCTTTTTGTAAGTCTGTCTGCTAGCTATAAAAGTTATAAACCATATAGACGAGGACCACATCTTCCTATGCCCATGTGGCTTCTTACTCTTACTAGAGCATGAATATCCCGGCGGAGAGATGGGAGGCTTTGGAATTGATAAGCGATTACCCTAATATCTGCCCCAGTATTTATCACAGCTCATGTTTTATAGGTAGGGAGACATGGTGGGATGGAGTGGTCGTTAAGATGTACGCAAGTAAATATACTATGAATCCCTGGAAGTTGGAAGATAAAATAGTTATAAATACTACATTTTGGACCTAGATTGTCCACTTTGGTAGGAACTGAGATGGGGAGAATTTGAAGGACAGGACAGTGTTTTGTCAGGAAAGACCGACCTCTATCATACATTTGAAAGTACAATGATATGCCTAAGAATTAAACTAAATTAAGCATTTGGGTAGGACTCCAGAGGATTAAACATGAGTAATGCCATCTTAAATCTAGAAACAGAAAGTTAAATTAAGAATTGAGGCAGAGTTCCAAAGGAATCTTTGAGGTTGAAAATATGTATTTAGGAAAAGAATTGGCTTAAATGATTTATAAGAAAATAAAGCAAGGAAACACCCGAAGTACTTACCTTCTTTGTGCCAGGCACCTTACATACTCTCATTCAATTGTCAAAATAAGCCCAGAGGTAAATAAACCTAGTTCACCGTGTCCCCAGAGAAGCTCAACTCAGAAACGTAAGTAACCAGCCAAGGGCACATAGCTCACACTCTTTCAACCACCTTGCAGCATTTCTGCAAGGAACCAGTCTGCTCAAATACTCATGGAAGGTTAATTTAATGTTGTTATCTTTATAATGTGAGTTAGGATTCAATATTAACTTTGAATTTCAGCACTGGATGGTTAGTCAGCCATGCGTGAGTCAACAACACTATTTGACCATCTAACGTGTAAATGACGGGGATATTGAGAATTCTGAAGGGAAATAATATCTTATTCTTGAGATAAATACCATCTGAGAGAGAAGACAGAATGTGCCCTGATCGAGGGGAAAATATATACTCTTACAGAAATATGGATACACCCAGAATCATTTTGTAAGCAATAAAATGAAAAAGAATTGATTGGTGGTGGGTGTTAGAATGACATGAGTTAAGGCAGGCTAGATACATGTGTGACCAGAAGTTACTTTTTATGGAATTTAAACAGAATGTTCCAGACATAATGAAACGAGCGTCAATAATTCTCATACCAACCCTGTAAAGTCAGTACTAGCATTATTCCAATTTTTCCTGGTGATGAAACTGAGGCAGAAAGAAGTCAAGCACGTGGCCCAGCTTTCCAGAACTGGTAAGTGGCAGGGCTGGGATGTGAACTGAGGCAGGACCAGAGTCGCTGCCCTTACATCACCCTCACACCGTCAACATCAGCGTGCCGAGTGAGTGCACAGGCTGTGTTTATCTCGGGCCATAGACTGTGCTTCCCTCCCCTTGACACAAAGCTGATATGTGAAGACACTCCCCTGTGTTCTTAGAGGAGTAAGTTCCTTAACTTATTCAAAGGTAAATACCTACAATGTACCATACACGGCTCACGCTGGGGTCAGCAGTCAACAGGACAGCCAAGGGCCCTGCTTCGTTACACACACAGTAATAGGCGCTCATTACACCCTAACAATGCATGACCATGCATTTTAATTTCGAAAATAATGTACATATTCATTAGTTTGAATAAATTACCTACAGTAGACTCTCCTTAATCCAGAGTTACCCTTAAAAACTACCCTTTAAAATTAACACCATTTTTTCCAAAAATTCTATTAAGTAGGAAGGTTTGGGGCATTCCTATTTAGAATCAGAGTTGCAGTTTAAATACCCTTACAGTCTTAGAAAGATTTTCTGAATGTAGCACGGCACCATGTATCTTTGTAGTAGTTACATTTTCATAATTTAAGCCTTTCTTGTCCGTTTAGGAACAGTTTACTCCCACTGCCCAAAACTGCTTATTATGTAGGTTGTTCAGCGTTGTTTATCTGGTAAGCACTAAGTAATTCGTTATTAAATGATGTCTGTAACAACGTGGAGAGTAAAATATTCTACATTAAAGAAATTCACACTGCCATTATTATCTCATCCCTAAACTACCAGTCATTTGCCTAACTTAAACAGCCTTCTAGCCTAAAAATGTTTTTTTTTCCCTGATGATGAAGACCTGCCTCTAAAAATCATAAAGCTACAACTCATTAAAATAAACAAATCTACAAATCTGCTAAGGTGAGAAGGGCAGGGCTCTAGGAAGCATTTTCACCTCCTCGCCTTGTGCACACGCTTCCTTACCTGCCCTCTGGGGTGGAGGGTGTGGGCAACGTCCGGCTCCACTAAGCAACCCCAGCCCTCACCCCCTCAGTCGCTGCCTAAGCTTGCAGGCAGGGGCCCAAACGGCATCACGAAGCCGGCTCCCTACGCACATGCTACTTACATACCCACGCACACGCGTGCATGCCCAACACATGGGTGTGTTGTGTATGCGTGCGGGGTGAGCCCTCTTTGTCTCCCTCTCCTGTCACTTAACCCCCGGGGAATCCCCGCGGTACCTGGGAAATCAGGGAATGGCGAGATGAGGCAAACGGACCTTCTCCCTTCCCTGGTGGCTGCCACCGCGCGGTCCCCGGAACCTGCAGTGCCTCCTCTCACAAGCAGCTAACAGAGGGAAACTGAGAAGATGAGCGAGAGAATACGTGAACGAGGAAGGGGCCGTTATACAGGAGAGCTTTGATTTCCGTTTTTACATGCAAAGCCCTAGGCAGCTGGAAGGGAGGCAAAGAAACTCCGAGTGCAAAATCCTCTAAAATGGTTTTTCTAATCGCGCCTGGAAACCAGCGCTGGGCGCGTGTCCTGCGCGGGGTTAAGGAATTCAGGGCTGCAGCCGGCCGGGCGGCCCGGCACCTCGCGCTCCGTGGGGCTGCGCTCGGCAGACGCGCGCACGCAGCCTCCCCAGGCGCTGTGCGGGTTTCCTAAACCGCCCAGCTGCCGCCTCAGAAGGGAGTTTCTAGAAGCAGCGCTCGTCCGCTACTGCCTCCCCTCCCCCCGCTTTTTGGTTTTTACCCCTGCCGGGAGCTTCTCCCGCTCCACTGCGTCCGCCCTCCGAGGGGTACAGGTGCCGCCGTCCCGGCTGCCGCCGCCCGGCCCGTCCCTCCTCCGGCGGGCCCGGGGGCTCGGCCCCGCGCAGCTGCATCGCCAGCGGTCTCTGGTCGGGGCGCCGCGGCCGCTTCCCGCCGCCCGGGACTCCCCGCCCTCCCGCGCGACCCCGCGCCCGGGCGGGCGGCGCTTGCGGCGGGCAGGGGGCGGGGAGGGGAGCGGGGGCTCGAACGGGGGTAGCCGCCTCCTCCGCAGCCTGCCGGCGCCTGGAAACCCGGACTGCCTCCGCCTCGTCCTGCAGCGGCTCCATCCCGCCTCCCGCGCCTCGTCCTCCCGCCGCCCCCGCCGCCGCCGCCGCCGCCGCCGCCGCGCCCCCGGCGGCTGCCTCGGCGGACCCGGGAGGGGGCCCGTCCGCCACCCGCTCGGCTCGCCCGGCCCGGGAGGCGTGCATGCCCCTGCTGCCCGCGGCGCTCACCAGCAGCATGCTCTATTTCCAGATGGTGATCATGGCAGGGACGGTGATGCTGGCGTACTACTTCGAGTACACGGACACGTTCACCGTGAACGTGCAGGGCTTCTTCTGCCACGACAGCGCCTACCGCAAGCCCTACCCGGGCCCGGAGGACAGCAGCGCCGTGCCCCCCGTGCTCCTCTACTCGCTGGCCGCCGGGGTCCCCGTGCTCGTGGTAAGCCCGGAGGCGCTCGCCCTCGCCCCGACTCCCTTTCCCCACCCCTGGCTTTCCAGGTGGAGGCCCCTCGGAGGTCGGGGCGCGGCAGCCTTTGCCTTCTAAGTTCCTCCAACTTGCGGGCAGCCCCTGACCCCAGAGGACATTCTTCTAGGGTGCGTCGGGGGTGGCTGCCAAGGAAGCCCCTGGTGTCCCCACCTGCCACCCCCGCACCCTCCGCGGTGGCTGTACGGTAGGGGGACAAGGAGGGGGATGGGAGGGAAGGGGGCCGCAGGAGGTCATGGTTGGGAGTCGGGGCTCGGGAGGAGGTGAGCTATCGGGTTGAATCTTGACTTCATCTAGTCTGTAGCCTTGCGCCGCTGGCCGCCGCCTCCGATTGCGCCTGGAAGGCGAGCAGCTGCTGAGCCCGCGGGAGGGAGACGGGGATCGAGGCTGGGGTGTGGAAGGGACCCCTACTTTCAGAGTCGGGGCGCGTATTCCCGTTCTACCGCCTCCTTCGCTTTCGAAAGGAAGTGCCAATAGGACTAAGCTGACTGGGGAACACATATCAAAAAAAAAGAAAAGAAAAGAAAAGAAAAGAAAAGAAAATATATGAGAACTCCTAAATGAAGAGGTTCCAGCAGCGGTGCTCGCTGAACAGGAGCTGCGCTTAAATTACAGGATGTATTTAAAGGCTGTTCCACTCCCCAGGCAGCTTAAATCCTGTTCTGTTAGAGCCTCTCTGAAGATGCTTTTTGGATTTACGAACTGTATGTTTGTGTGGTGTGTGTGTCTGTATGGACACGCGCGCGCGCGCGCGCACACACACACACACACACACACACACACATACACACATACAGTTATACAGAGGTAATTATTAGGATAATAATCAGATAACACTTTACATATGTGAATATGGTGCGAAGTTATCAGTTAGGAGAATTGGTGGTGTTTGTTCGGAAAACAATATATGGTTTCCTTAATATTGTCGAAGTGTTGGAGGTTCCCTTCCTCTGGTACTGCTTCTCTCTCTTCTCCCTCTTTGGCTCCTTCTCAACAGATAACAAATAGGAAATTAAAAAATGAAGAGGGGAAGGAAAGGGATGTGTTTTCTCCCCCAGCGGTTGAATGTGTAAATTGCAACGCTGAATGTTCAGAACATCTGCTTTAGCTGTTAGGCTTGGGTATTCATGGTTTCTTTGATTTTAGGCAAAATGACTTAATATACAAAATAATGAAAAGTTCCTAACACACATAATGGAATTCCACAAACAAACCAAGGAACTTCTTGTTCCTTCAAAATAACTTTATCACAGCTACTGTGATAGTTGACTTTAAATCCATCTCCAGCATTCTGGTTTGAGAAGTGTTAGATGGTGCACCAAAAAATGTTTCGTTTTGTTTTTTCAATTGTAATTTGCTAAAAATAGGTCAGAATCCCCAAACCCAGCTTCATGGGTGTGTTGTCTCTCCCTTATTTGAAAAGCTGTAAGAGAGAGAAAAAAAAATTGGTCATTCTTGCACCTTTTTGCTTTCTGCAGATGTTGAGTTTCCAGGTCCATGTTTTCCAGGAGACTAAATAGCTCAGGGATTTGTTTTCAAGGATTATTTTTTTTCTTTTAAGAACAAACCTGTCACCTTCAGGGCATTGGTTTGTGTACAACTAAAATCAATAATGTCTATAACTCATCCCTTGGTAATTACCATTCTGTGTCTTATTTAAATGAGATAGCACTTTTCAGATCCTAGCCAACCATCCCTGGTGGTAGGGTCTAGTTAGAGACATTAACATATTGGCCCAAAGAATTTGCTTATTCTCTGCTTAGAGGGAATCACAGAGGGGAAGGGGAATTAATTAGTCATTACTGAGCGCCTACTCTGTGCTGGGCAGTGAATAGTCTTGGCTGCATATACTTCATACACTTCCAGGAGGTATTGTCTCCAATTAATATTTGAGGACCCTGAGGTCAGCTAATAAACTAGAAACACCGGAAAACAAGAATGGTGGAGTGTGGTGTTTGTATGCCCATGGGACTGATGCCAAATGCCATACTGCTTCTCCTACTTTCAAAGAACATGTTCTCTGAAAGAAGATGAGAGATGGCAGCTGGCATAGGGATCTAGAATATACTTGAGAGATTTGAAGAGGGTCCAACTTGATTTCCATATTTTGATTTTCAGTTCTTTAGTTACAAGAGAGAGAATTTGAGAGTCAGTCTGAAGAGAAGGAAGTGTTGGGTTTTGGAGGCCAGCTGAGCTGGTGGCATGTGTTTTCCCTTCTGCCCTTCCAAATAGCATACTCTCACAGTGTGGAAAGTTGGGAACAGTAATGGAAGCCCCCTGCCTTCCCATTCCTCCCAAGAACACTGGCTTAGCACAGTTGCTTTGCATGAAAACAGTATTACTACTCATGATGTTAACAGTGCCCATCATTTGTTGGGTTATGCACCCTATGTCTGCCTAACATTTGCATCGTCTATAAAAGCAGTTATTAGTGTTTCCACCTAACCTTTGAGAAAACGGAGACTTAGAAAGATTAAGTAACTTGCCCAAGGACCAAGGCTAAAAATGTTATACCCAGAATTTTAACCCTACTGTGTCAAGCTCCCAAGCCTGTGCCTTTTCTATTACAGTGTGTAAATTGAGTTTACCCATAAACCATTCTTCTAAATAAATGCTTCAATGGCATCTCTCTCCATCTTTGACATTTCTTGGGTTGTGGTGATACAGGTACTTCAAAATACATCTTTTAACCTTCAACACTCACTTCTCATCCTTAAAATTAATTTTGAGAAGTAGCTCTCCTCAGTACCGCAATCTGTGGTTTTGTTTCAGATTTGCTAAACGCATTTATCAAAAAGTGAAAAGCAACACATCTTTCAGTTTTTATCACTTTTACCTGGTGTTGATGGGGGCACCTGTTTGGAGGCTAACCAGTTTGGATTCAGACTCGAACTGCATCCTGCTGTCACGTTAAGTGTTGGGGCTTCTACTTAACTGTGTAACCTTGAACAGCTTACTTAAAGCTCCTGAAGCCTTAACTTTCTAAGTCATAGGATTTTGGATATTAAATTAAATGTAATATGTAAATGTCATCCTTGGCCCATAGTTGATACTCCATAAGAGATCACTGTATCATTAACATTATTAATAAAATAGTAACTCAAAAATGTTTCTTGAATTCCTGTTTTGCAAGCCATGTTAGCCAGAGTAGTGGTTATAAAAGCAATTTCAGAAGTAAACCATGGTCACTGATTCCAAAGAGTTTACAGCCTAATTTGGAAAATTAGGAAGTCATGCCAAAAGCCATAATATAAATCATCGTAATAAAAATGTTATATCTGCATATCTATGTATATTTACATATCTACATATATATACCCACCTCAAAGACTTCTCGTGGGTCAAAGAGGACGAGATCATTTTTATTTGGAGAGGAGAGGAAAGGCTTCATGAAGAAAATGGTGGCACTTGAAACAGTGATTGGTTTGTCTTGTTTTAAGTGTGATGTGCAGGAACGCAGGGGTATGTGTCTGAAAAGGAAGACTAGGGTCTCATGACTGAATCCTGGACTGTCAGGCTGAATTTTTCTCAATTTGTTGGAAGCTGAGTAAGACATTGCTCGATGGGGTGGTGTTTTAGGACATTTTGGGGACAGTAGTATAGGGCTCTTCTGTTATTAAAATATCTATATAAGAAAATTTTAAACTCTTTATCCCCAAATCTACTTTGTGTTGTGAAGTATTATTATTTTAATTGTATTTTCAGAAACTCCTGTAGTTTGGGCTTATTTCCAGATTTGACATGGTTTATAAACTCTTTGAAAACAGATCCTGTTCAGTTTGATAGCATTTACCAAAGCACCACCTACTGAATTTACAAAAATAAACTTAGTGATCTTTGTTTTTCATTGATTAAAAGACCCAGCAATGACAATGGTTTTGTTCCCTGAATTTGGATACAGTGGCCACTAGCCACTACTGTTCTTTAGATCTGTGAGCAGCACAGATGATTGAAGGAGACCAAACTAGACCATCCATTTTCATAGAGCCAGAACCAAGACAGAGAAACCAGCCCCGAGCAGGTCAGGTTTGAGGGCTAGGGAACACCTTTGATTCTTTATGTCCGCATCTCTAGGAAAAGTCCCTGTGGGCTCTGAGACCCCGAGGCACGGAGCTGCGGCTGCTGTCCCAAGGGTGTTGTGTCACTAAATGCAGTGGAAGTAGATGGTGACAGAGAGGCATCTCACATCCAGAGCTCCATCTCGTTAAATCAAAGTGCCTAACGCCTTCCCGCAGATCTCTCCTTCCTTAAGCCTTGCCTGGGGTGCCCACTCTACCGCCACCCATCTCCGCCCTGGGAACACACTCCTATGGTGTGGTGCAGGAGGGAAAACACAGGTATTGGTGTCCGGCAAGTCTGGATCCTTATCTTACCTTTTCTCACTATTCTTGTGAGTTTGGGAAATTTTTCTTATTCATAAACTGGAGATTTAAAAACCTACCTCCTGAGAGACAATGCATGTGTAGGTTAAGATCACAATTCTGGAGTCAGATGGTTTGGGTTAGAAGCCCAGGTTTTGCCACTTCCCAGCTGTGTGAGCTTGAGCCAGTCTCTCTATGCCTCAATTTCTTTGGCTGTAAAATGGAGATCCTATGGCTATGAAATGAGTTAACATATGTAAGTATCAGAGTAGTGCCCAGCTAGATATGTGTTACTTACCATTAGCCATCCCTAGACTGTGATGATTAATCAAGGTGATCTGTTTAAGACACTTAGCAAAACACCTTTGTTAGCGGGTTCCAGGGTTCTGGATAATATATTCAAGGCAGGCAGAAGCCGCCAAGTTCAAGCCATCACCTGCAAAAACTGGTGAGTCTAGATAGCGAGAATGATAAAACTCAGTCAAAACTCTGTTCTTGGAATCGAGTCAGTGACTTCTGCTTTGGCGACTCCTCCATTTCTTCAGTGGCTTAACACTAGCTAATATTTCCTGCGCGCAGACACGGTGTATCGTACGTTTAATTCATTCCTTCATTTAATGCTCACCATGGCAGTACTTTCTGTAAATATAGGCACTATCATTAAGCCCCCTTAATAAAGGAGAAATAGGATGTGTAGTGAGATTAGATGTCAGACTTGTATTACATTTTTTCAACCCCATTAATATAATTAATTTTCACAATAAACTTATGAAGGAGACTTGGATGTAAAAAGGTGAGCTGGATGGCCAGTCCAGAGTCCCAGAGTGACATTGCTGGAATCGCCAACGCATGTGCATCCCGTTCTTTTATTATACACCTTTATCCTACCACATTTAACACATCTTTAAAGCTGTTTAGTCATAGGGATTCAATACTAGAAGGGTCACATTTTTCTCAAACCTTGTAACTTCAGTTTCATTTTTTTCTGGTTTGATGGGAAGCTCGGTGTTCCAGTGTAGATAATGGTTTCAATGTGTGGTGTCGGAAACTGTTTTGTTTCCTGTTAAGCTTGAAATGTTGTGGAGAGGTGGGTGGCAGCGGGAGGGACGCAGAGATGTTTCTGTTCTGACGTGAAGCCGCGTTTCTTAGCTCTGTGGCACATACCGCTACAGGGCTGCAGGCACCTGCCTTTATGTGAAACCACCCTTGGGTTCTAGATCTGCAAACTGCGGTGCACGGAGGGGGCCTCTGTTTCTAAGGCACGTTCCTTGCAGTGGGACGTAGCACTGGATTTGGGGGTGCAGTGAAAACACTGTGTGCAGAATACCATACGTTGTGTGCAGAATACCATACGTGTGTATGTAGGCATGCATTTTTCTAGTAAGAGCCTCCTGTGGCTTTATCAGATCGTCAGGAATGTCCAAGATTCCTAAAAGTTAAGAGCTACACTTTGAGGGTTTATGGATCTGTTTTAAGCTCCTTCTGTCTCCTGGGCCCTTGCTTTACTTAGATGCTCTCATTCATATTCATTCATTCATACTCACCCTCCTTCTTTCCCTTCCTCCCTCCCTGTATTCATTTCAGTGTTTTTTTTTTTTTTTCTTCACTATCCACTCTCCTTTGCATGCTGAGAAGGAGGTTGTGATTCCTGGGGGAGCAAGGGCCCAGGAATCTGAAACCCAGCTAGCTCTTCCTTTCCCTCCCCTCCTCCCTGTGTCCCCTCCTCTCCCACTGTCCCCTCTCCTCCCCTCCCCTTCTTTCTTTTCCTCTCCCTGCCTCCCTCTCTCCCTCCCTCCCCTGTCACTCATTATCCCTGTGGCTTCTCCAGCCAGTTGCCTTATCTGGAAAATGTTGACTTATTCCTTCCTACCTTTCAGAGATGCTTTGAGAATCAAATGGATGTGAATGCACTTTGGAGACAATAAATCACTTCACGCATAAGAGGAAGACATAATGTGAGCAGATTACATGGGCTGTGTAGCTCCCTGGTCACTGGAGATGGTTCCGACTGCTCAGAGCACGGCTTTGCCAGCCTAATACACTTACTCCGTGGTGTAGAAAAATGAATAATGTTTTTATACTTCTTTTCTTATTTTCTTGTGGAAGGAATAGCAAAAATAAAATAAAAAGCCAACAGTATGAAATGGCCTAACTAATCATTACAAACTATTACTCTAATACCCACTCTAATACCCATTTCAAAATATTTCAATAAGCTCCAAGTATTGTCAACATTATTATAAAAAATCATCCCATTCACTTATGTGATTTGAAAGGAATAGTGTTTCCAGGGAGCACGGTTGACACCATCTGTTAAGCATGCATTGTGTCATATTAATTTTTAAAATTTTACTGGGCCAAAAAGTTATTGTTGGTTAAAGTTTTGAATGATGATCATGAATCTACTGTGTGCTGGGCACAGTGCTGTTACTTGTACAGTGAGGGAGGCACATTCACTGCCCTTTCAAGAGTTCAGATGCTATGCGTGAAATTCCACGTCCAAGCCTCCGTTTCCTTGTCTGTAAGGTTGACACGGTGGTACATAACATTCTTCTTAAGAATTAAATGTAAGCATACATTAAGTACTCAGTAAGTGATGGCCACTCTTTTAACATAAAAACCAATAACATTTATTGATAGTATGCAGCAAAAGGGCCTCAGGTGCCCTGAGCCATTTCTGTTGAATGGATGTGGTAAACCATTTACTCATCACAGTAACTCCTTCAGATAGTATGTGTGCTAACGCAGCTAGGGAGCCTAAGCCATCTGCTCCACTCGGTAAGTGACATCTAGGCTCTGAATCCATTACCTCAATCCGATGCTCTGTTGGCTTCCTGCCATGGCCCACTAATTTGATTTACAGTGTACATGGTGGCATTCCTAGAAGACAGGAGAGAGTTCAAGCATATTGATTATAGATCACTGTGCACTTTACAATATCCACATGCCTGTAAACACATAGGCTCAGATACAACCAGGCACGAAAAGGGGAATTCAAAGTCTATGTTCAGGGGAAGGAAGGCGGAGCTCAGTGGTAGAGCTCATGTTCAGCGTGCAGGAGGTCCTGGGTTCAATCCCCAGTACCTCCGTTGAGGGAAGAAAAAAAAAAAAAGAAAATCTATGTTCAAAGCAAAGCTTCATTCATTCCCAAGACCAGCGGAATGGGCAGTAGAACTTGCTTTTCCCAGCTCAACGTTTCCATCCATCCAGGTCGAGGGGACAAGTTCTGATGTCACAGCGCTTAACCTGTCGTTATGAGTATCTTTCTAACAGACTTTGGAAAATCACAGGAATATTATTTTGACGGGAGATATTTTAAAATACGTGAAATGGAGTTCTATATTCAGTATTATCTGAACTATTTCTGAGAATGCCAGTTTTCACTCAGCAGGCTGGTTCCTTTTTTAGAGTTATTATGACAGATGTAGTTTCAGAATTAGTGTCAGTAAAATCATCATGGTTGGGGGAGGGGAAAAACAGAACCCTAGAGAAATTTTTTGCAGATCAGGTGCATTTAAAACGCTAAAGACAGTCTTTTGGTAGACGTTTCTCACTGAGAGAACATGGTTGAGTAGAACTATGTATTTTGGGTATTTAATAAATCTATAATTTCTTGTATGAACTCAGTTTTATCTCCCTTGCTTCTAACCTTTAGAGTGCTCCCCCACCCTTCTCCTCAGGAAAAAAGAAATCTTTCTGGAGCATTCTGCTGTATCCTTTGAGACCTGGAACCAGCTCTTCTGAGCAGATCTTTTTCCCCAGTTGAGATAGCTACATTCTCCTCTTTGGTTCCCTCACCTCTTTGGCACATTATGGCATTGAAATAATCTTATGTTGTATTTATTTTTATTCATGCTTCCATCACTAGTCTTGAGCATCTCAAAATCAGGGTTTTGTAACCCGACACAAGCCAATTTTCATCATACCCAAATCTTCGGTTGTTTTTGGTAGATAAATTATCCAAGGACTAACTGAACTTTGGCATGGTGACAGTTACTTAGTAACCATTCATTAAAATAGCCAAAATAGTCTGTACACCCTCCTCTGTAAGTTTAATGAGCTGGCAGCCTTCTGAGGTGTTTTGAGTGTATAAACCCTGCGTAAAAGGTTCAGCAGAACCAAGGTGCAATTCTGTGTCCTCAGATTGACGTACTTCGAACAAAAATCCCCTAAATGGCTGGATTCTAGATCCACTGAGAATAAGTCATTGGGGTACAGGGTACAGGCCTCACTGGAGTCTTACACTCTGTTCATTTAAGGGTAGAAATTATCTCCAAATTACTCTGGTCAATCTACATAGCTTGAACTTCACCAATTAGGAGTCCTTTTTTTAGCATTTGTCATGCCAATAAAAGTCACTGCTTTCATTAATAAAAAAATTGTTTTAATATCCACAATATTAATTTAGTTGTTAATGAACATATAATAGTGAAAAGGCAAAAGCAGCCTCTTCGGAGTGTGACCTTTCTGATGCAGGGCTGTGACTGTCGGGACCGCCTCGCTGCCTCCCTTCCTTCTTCCTTCTTTCCCTGAGCAAATATTTGTTGAGTCCCTTCCATGTGTAGCATGCCTTAAACATAAGGCTTGCTGAGGCTACTTGACTTGCTCCAAATCTTAAAACCAGATTTAGAGCCGATCTTCCCCCTTCTCCAGATCTTTCAAAGCAGTATCAGAAAATAAAAGACTCATGAAATCATGGGGCGGTTAAATAAAGATAAAGTAACGTAGTCCTGACACATCTGCACGTTACGGAAATAACTTAGCGGCATTTCCTCTCTAAGAGAAGCAGGATTTGTGTTGATGTGACCAGAACCCCTGTGCTGCGGAAAGTGTGTATGGTGTTTCCAGCATAACGACCCCTTTTGTGAAGGATGCTTTCAGCAGTGTCAGCAAAAACCGTGCTTTTCTATTGAGATTTTTTTTTTTTAACCAAGATTTCAGATTGAGCTTTTTCGCACACTGGGGTGCACAGAAGCGCTCTTGACACTAGAAGCATCTTGTGTTTCCAGAGATCTCATCAAAGCAGAATGCCATGTTCTCCCAGACGTCAAAATTGAGCAGTCTTAGATAAAGCCAGTGCACCTGGGGCCTCATCTTGTAATTTAAAACGAGCTGCTGATATTTCCAGTTAAACAGCAAAACACTATCTCTGGGTTGGTGACAATGACCTCTTCCTTCACACGTGCCTTTCCAGTGTGGGCTCTGCTGAGTTACTGGAACGAATGAAGAGACTTAGTCAAAACTACGTGACAACCCTTTTGGTCTTCCACAAAGAGACCTTTGTTTCTCCTTCTCGCTGGCTCCATCACATGGTTCCTTCGGGGGTCCCCTGTTCTTTTTTCCTGGGGCTCAGTCTAGAATACAGATAGAGGGATCCTGTAGACACTTTACTGAGGCCACACTGCCGGCCTTTTTCTGCCATTCCATTTTTGGGAAAGATCTGTGGATCCATTGTGAGAGAGATTGTGCTTCTTTGTAGCCGGACTTTTTAGTCATGAAAGAGGCCTTAGAGTTCATTTAGTTTCATCTCTAAACTTTCAAATGAATGGTCAGAGAGATTAAATGACTAGCCCAAGGCCATGCAGCTAATGAGAAATTACACCAATAGCTAACAGACCGGTCACTTGGTATGCATCGCTCTTTGCTGTCAGTACTTTACATGTATTAATTAACTTAACCCTAACAGCCTTGGAGATAGGCACTGTTCTCTCAGTTTACAGATGAAGACACTGAAGCACAGAAAAATTAAGCAACTGGTCCCTGAGCAGAGCAGCTCCACAGGAGCTTTGAACACAGTGGTGGTTCTCCTCCCCAGGGCCAAACTTTTTGTCATCTCCCGGGCCGTTTAAGACCGCCCGCAGCAAATCGCTCTGCGTCACAGTGTTAGTTGGGACATAGAGGTGAAGCGTGTGCGATTATTATGATAGCATTTTTTCTTGTGACTTTATAGTGTTGACTGAAAATATGTTTCTGAATATTATATTTACAATGAACACTTCATCGGTGGTAGTGAAGAGGTAGTGGCAGATAAGGAAGAAGAGCGTTGAATTCCCGGATTATTTGGTCCTATGATGCCTTCTTTTATGTTGCTGACTTCAAATCTTTTCAAACAAAAAGTAAAAGTACATTTGCAAGTCACTAAAAGTGAATATAACAAAAATCTACCTATTTTTGATACGCAGATTTTAAATTCTTATAATGTGATTTTAACATGACGTAATATAATTATCACATTATATGTAATTAATATATAGCTTATCTGCTGCATTTAAGGCATAGTTATTATGTTTGGCGTTACTAGTTTGGCATAAGTTTGGCAACAAGTTAGAGGCATAAAAAAACTATTCGGTGGTGTAAATATATTTCAGGGAAGAGGGTAGACATTTATATATTTATGTATTTTGAAGTCTTTTTTTCGAAGAGATATTTTTAAGAGATATTCTCAAAACTTCGTCTAATCCTGCAGTGCCATTTCCTGTAAAACAGCAGTGACCCGAGCAAGCACATTGCTCTGCTCTGCTGTGCTTTGTATAATTCACCCCATTCTCTGTTTCCATCTATTTTAATAATCTCTATTCTTTAATTTGGACAACTCCAATCCCGCCTCTTTCAGAATTCTTTCCTTGATGCGTCTAGTCAGCTGTAATCTATCTTCCCTATAAACTCCATTTTTAGTAAGTCTTTCCCCTTATCTTATATACTTTCCATAAGACAGAAGAGGGGTTGCAGGTGTGGGATGGGGAGCCAGAGAGGAAGCAAGACAGAAGAAAAGGAACGGTAGCAATAATGTGCTATTTTAGGGAAACAGTGAATGCAGAGACTTAGTAATAAATTTTGTATGTACAGGTTTCATGATGATCTGAAATTAAAATAAATAAACAGAAGGTGCAGTGACTCATGGGGCTGACGGGCAGCAGACCTGGGCTGTCCCTGCTCTGCTGCTTACTACCTTCGAGACCTTGAGAAAGTCCCGTAGCTTTCTGACCTCTGTGTCATTAGACACCTGGTTTGAAAGGGTCTGCACTCCACCCAAGGCAGAAAACTGGCTCACGGCTCCCTTTCTGCACATGAAGCAAGTCTAACTATGAGGACCCTCTGCCTTACAGCCAAAGGCTGTCTCCCTGTCTTTTGCTCATTGGTCTCTCTCACTTTTGGAAACCATATAGAACAACCTCGGCGCTTTCCCAGTGTATGAAGTTATCTCGGTTCTCTGACTCTTCCTTTCTGGAGACTTGTAGCCCTCATCTTGACCTGGCATGGATTTGAGCCCATTTTACCATTCTGGCTGCTCACGTCGGACCTCACTTCAGATGTCCCGTGTCTTTAAGGTGTGGAACCAGCACGGAATGATGTATTTCAGGTGTCCTTTCACTCCTGGCAAAGAGAGCAGGAATTTTGCATATTAATTTTCCTCTAATGCATTAGCCTTGGGGTCAATATAAAGTCACCTTATGGTTAGTTATCTCTATAAAGGGAATAGGTTAAACTTTTCGTCAAGTGGGCAAAAGCACTGTGTGATCATGTACATTGTTCTCCCATGATCACAGCAGACATTACTAAGAGATTGTGGCATTTTTCTCTCCAACTGAGACTGATCTGGGCTTTCTTAAGACATAACTCCAGGCAACCTCTTCTAATTGGATTTACCGTCTTGGAATCAAATGACTATTAAAATGCTTCCAATTGTGTGTTTCCATATACATTGTAGTATATACTACATGGCTATGCATTATAGTTAATAACAGAGAAATATTATGGCCATCAATGATAAATTCCTATAGAGGAGCAAATATGTCTTGCATATATTTGACTCTTGCTCACATGTCATACCTTTCAAATGGTAGCTGTAAGTAATTTGTGTTTAAAGAGAAGAGAATTAGAGAAGCGTAAATTAAAGTTATTTTGGATACACATTCACAGATGCATCAGTCATAAAGTCCAAATTATTTTATCAAAACCCCTCTTTAGTCTCTTACACTATTTGCCAGTCATCTCTAACTTCAAATGTTCTCCCCATACACACTCAATGTTTTTCATTTATTCAAAGTTATATATAATGTAGTTCAAAATAAATCTGATTTACTTCATATGGAGAATATTTCAAACCCCTATTATTTTGCTTTAAAAACTTTAACATCATCATATTCTGCCTCTCTAACCAGTGTTTCATTTCCCCATGTCTTTAATTGACCATAGCACATATTTGATAACTTGGAATTGTCACTACTTAAGTAAGCATTTATGTAGCATATGCTCTTTCTTCATCAAGTGTGACATTTTTTGCTGTTTCAGTACTTTTTTTTTTCTTATTTTCCCCAAAACAAATTGGTTGATTTAAAGTGCATGTCATCTTCCATTGTATTTTGTAAATTAAACCACTGGTACATTTTGCATGGGAAATTTGCATATATGGCGAATTAAAAAACCTTTTTGGTGTTCTGTTGTATTATTCAGAGAGCTGGCAGGGCTTCTAAGTGAGACGAGTCATGATTTTATTGTCACTCAGGGTCTCTGAATCGTACCCTGTACATTTTCATTAGTAATCATAGATTGAGTTGAAACATTTGACTCAATACATGGAACTGTTTCTGAGAAGAGTTCCTTTGCTCAGAGAGTGATAAAAATTAGTGGTGCTTTAGAGAATGACATTACAAAGTAAAGAAGGAGTCATTGTTGCTGGGGAAGGCAAATTGCTTACAGCTTCAATCAACTTCAGGAGGAACCAGGAAAATGAAATTAGGATGTCATTGTTTGTGGATACTTTTCATTGAAATTCGGGATTTTACAATTAGAGTGAAATATCAGACAAGAGCAAATTAGTTCCTTCTCCTTTCAAATGGGTGCAAATGCAGCAGCCTTCTAGCAGTCACATTAGAGCACCATGATCTGGTACTCAGCAGTTCATCCCTTTATTTAGTCTTTTTTTTTTTTTAAACCCGCGCTACAACCCAGGCCCTTGCAAGCCCCCCATTTATTCCTTAGAAAACACTGACCCGTTCTCCCTGGCCAAGGCTTTGTGTGTGTAAGGGGTTCTCCACAGTCACAGATGGAAGGAAGGATGGCTGTCCTCAAGGAACTCGAAGTCCCACGTAGGTGAAGAGTTAAGATATACTAATCCTGGTAACTGACCGTGGGCTGGGGTGAGGGAAAGGGGAGAAGGAATGAAAGCGATTTCTGAGAAGAGGTGATGTTAGCTAGTCAGGGACAAGAGAGGCAAGGGAGCTCCAAGCCAAGAGCAAACACAAAGTCATGTAGGCTGGAGAAACCTTCTCGTTTGAAGAAACTCGAAGAATGTCTGGAATGGAAAGGTGTGCAGCACAGAGGCAATTAGGTTCAGAACATAAGGATGTTTGGTAAAAAGTACATTACAATAGTACTCAGAGTTTGAAGTCGAAATTCCCTTATCAGCTTGAAGCGGTAAACCTGTGTGACACGTTCTAACCTCTTAGCCTCGCTTGATCTTTCCAGAATGGGGCATCTAAATCTGCCTGTTTCACAGAGCAACTTTGTTCCTGTGACTGATTTTAATTTAGTAAACTAAAGGAAATACATTAGAACACTTTTTAGAATTTTAAGAAATCTAAGGCTATATTCATCACATGGGTCCCGGCTGGCAGGTGTCTTCTGGAGTACTTATATTTTCCTACATTTAAATAAAAATACCACTGTGAAATTAACTTTTAATTAGACAGTCACTAAGAAGTTACCCCCTCTGACACACATCTGAGATCATTTTAAGTCGTTATTTGCAACATGGACAATGCTGGAAGATCAATATTTGTACCATTATGAAAGCTTAGGTTAGTATGCACAATTAAAATTTAAATCGGCTAGGGTATTTTTGTTACTATTGCTATGTTTTATTTCTATAATTAGGTCATTTTGACTTGCGTTTTGTAAGTTATGTAACAGGTGTGCTCACCTGTTTAGTAAATGTCTCCGATCTTCTCATTTTACATTGGAAATTAAAGTGGAAAAATACGCATCTACACGTTGCTCTGGAAATGTGAGGATAGTATAGTGCAGTTCTTTTAGAAAGCGTGGATTGAAATTTATGTGTCATGGAACTGTCCTATTCTTGGTAGGTAAAACTCAGATTTTTCCAATTTATGGTATTAAGGATTAAATGTGCTTGGTTTTCTTGCAAGATGCTCTTTCCTTCTAAATGTAGTCATCTAATTAAGATTTCCATTCATGGGAAATGACTTTAAAGAGCACATATGACAGGCTTTTACACAAACAAGCTTTGATTGGATTAATTGGATTTGCATAAATTTTATGATGTGAGTATGCTGGAGTCTTGGCCTCATTCGCTTCGAAGGGAGAACTTAAAGGAATTTGTGAAGAGGAAACACATTAAAGGTTGCAAAGAAACCTTGTAAAGGCAGTCAGGTTAATGGCACGGCAGAAACAAAGCAGTCAAAGCTTTAGCAATATTTAAGCTCGCCAAGTATGGAAAAGCTGGGCGTGGGCAAAAAGAGATGGACGATTCAGACAGACCACAAGGTTTTGGTGTGAGTATTTTTTTTTCCGCAAAAGAAAAGGGATGCAGAGCAGCCGCGACACCTGATGTGGGTCTGCTGGCAGAGGCTGGGGAAGCTGGTGGCACACTTAGGGCTGAGGTGGCCACGGCAAGGATGGCCTGCAGGCAGTTCTAGTAGAGGGTCGTTTGGTCATCAGAGACCAGTGCTGATTCAGGGGCACCGAAAAGGTGGCAGCCTGGAACTGGGCTGCTGAGAAGTAGGACAGATCAGGACGGCATGGAGGAAGCAAGGAGGTGGGGAAGAGGGGAAGCTCCTGTGAGTAAGACAAGGCCAGAGGGGCCAAGGGACAGAACAGGGAGCTGGGATGAGGCCCCAGGCACACGGTCTTGGGCACTGGGGCTTGGCAGCCCACAGTAGGATCAGCAGTCGTGGAGACCAGGAACCCTTCCCAGCAGGCGGCCATCAGGGGCTCAGAACTGATTCTGAGCAAAGTCTAAACAACAGATGTGAGGTAATAGAATTAAGAAAGCCTTGACCTGGAACCAGACTTCAGATCTTACAGCTGTTAGTGCAGAAGTGTCCATGGAACATTGATTCGTCGCATTTGTGGATTACATAGTAACAATGTGATACCAATAATAGCAACATTATGACCCCTTAGCATTTGTATAAAACTCCTTCACAGAATGACTCACAATAACCATGTGACATGATCTTACAATCGTTCAAAGATGATAAAACCCAGACTCAGGAAAATTAGATCTTCTCACAGTCTTGCAGTCAAAACAGTGGCAGAGTTTAGATTAGAACCTGTCCCTGGTGTTTTAAACCTTTGTTTTTGACATGCTTTGTGGTGAGTAAAGAAGTGGGCAGCTGGTATGAAGATAAAGGAGAAGGGCTCTCCTGACCCCAGGAAGCTCACAGTCCAGGTTAGGATCCAGGTTCACGCAGAAAGAACCTTAACGTTCCGAAAACTCATCCCAGCACTAGAAGGGAGCCTAGGACTTGGGAGGGATCCAGCCACTGTTTGATGTATTAATGCGCATCGAATGAAGTGCTGTGGTAGCCCAGGGAAGCAAATAATCAGGTTGAACTCAGGCTATAGAGAAGGCTTCTCTGAGAACATGGCATTTTAGCTGCTAAGAGAAAGGGCGCTACCTTGAGGGACAGGGGTGTTTGGATTTGGTTGGAAGGGAAGGAGAACTAATACTTAGCGAGATAGATTTAGAACCAGACATGCCTAGGCTTGGACACCGGATCTACTGCCAGTTAGTGTAACATGGGGCCAGAAACCTGCCCTCGTGGATTCTCTGTTTTCTTATAGCACGTGCTCATCATAAAGAAGCTAGTGCTTTGGAACATGTTAATGAGAGAGGGGGGTATAATTTAATTTTTCACGAAGGATCTGTCATTTCGTATTATCACCCTTTTGCAGAAAAAGAAACTGAGACAAAAAATGTTAAGTAACTTGCATGAAGTTAAGTAATTTGAAACCAGAAGGTCTTCCTGGTTCCAAAACTCATTCTTTTCCCACCACCCTCCAGTGGCATGCAAGGGATGTATTGCGAGGATCCAGGGGCAGCTTTGAAAAGAAGGCGTCTGCTTCTTCCGTTTAGTCCATTCGATTGTCTTAGGGAATTTGTCGATGGAGGGAGAGGGTTAGAAATAAGAGGAGAGAGCACTAATTTATGTGTAATTGGAACAAGTCTAAATGCAACATTGACCCATCACTGATGGAGAAAAGAGGTTTAGAGGATAGGGTAAAAATCCCATATGAACATCAGAGAGCTGAGATGCCAGCTGAAAATGTAGCACTTATGAAGTAAGATGAAGTGGCTTTAAAGATATAAATATATTCAATAAGTGAATGAAGACAATGTTGAGTTGAACTAAACAACCAGAAGAGTTTATGTCTTAGGCGTGTTTTGAATTAAGAGAAAACAGCTAAACCATAAGAAGATTAAATAGGATGGTGATGAAAAAAAAATTAGTCTCTTCCTAGAGTATTATCTAGGATCTGTTTGCATTTAGCTACCTTTTCACATCTCCTTTTGTCAATTCTTCTTTTTCAAAATTATTCTCAATCGATGCAGGATCCCAGATGAGCAGATATGACAAAAATGTAAGTAGTGAGGGCTTGTGGGTTCTCATAGCACCAATAAAAAGGAAACTGCCTTGCTACTGGACACGTGGTGTGAATAAATATTTTTTAGTATGTTAAAGTATTGACAAAGGCATGAGTCCTGACCACAGAGATTGTCTGTATGTGAGCATGTGGATGGGTGATGCAACCTTGACACCAAGGCATACATACGGACAGGTGTCCCAGTCAGATGCTACCATTGTCATAGCTGATGCCATTCATTCAGATGCAGCTATTCAGTTTGTGATTCAGTCAAGCCAAGCCTCTTCATTCTTCCTGTATCTCTCTTCCTTCCTCCCTCCCTTTCTCCTCTCCTCTCTTCCTTTCTCCCTTCTTCAGCAAACATTCATATTTTGCCTTCTCTGTGCCAGGACCTGGGCAAGGCTCTGGTACTACAGAGATAAAGAGTCAGAAATCATGATTGAGACTTGACCATGGCAGACATTAGAGGAATTAAAACTCATTCCTGCATTTCTGCTTTTGCTTTTGACGGACAGAAGTTTGGAACCGTCAAAAGATTTTACAGCTTTTGTGTAAAGTGACATTCCACGTGGTCACCACAGAGCTGGAACACCACAGGTAGTTTGCATGGGCATTCTGAAAGAGTTACATTCTTGCTGGTCCCCCATCTCCTTTTCATTTGTCATCTTTGGTTACTGGTTGATTGACAGGCACTTTCCCAAAGCTCCGTCTACTGTAGTATGTAAGTATATACTATATATGATGTGGATGTTCTGTAAGAGCTTTTTCTAGGTAAGAGGCCAGTTCACAACCTGAGAATAAGCCATCCGTCCTTAGCAGATATTAGCAAGTTTTAGCCACATACAGGGAGACTGACCTGATTAAAAATATACCAGGAAAAAGATATACTTAAATAATGCCAAGATGAGGAACTAAATAAGGGGAGGGGCTTGCTCAGTTAGGAGAGTTTCTTCAGCTTGCTGCATTTAAATAGATGGTGTCTATAAAAAGTTTCCTTAAGAATCCTAGTTGGCAAAAATTCATAGTCAAGAAAAATCAAGTTAAATTCTAGATACATTAGCAGTCTGTAGAAACGGTAATAACACTGCTTTCAGGAAGGAAGGTAGGAAAAAAAAATCAATGAGGCACAAAGTTTGTGAGTTGACTCCTCTCTGATCTGTTTTAGACTATGTGGGAATAATGGATGGTGAGTTGATTGTTGCAGGTCAGACCCTGAGATGTGATTGGTAAGTCAGAGCTGGATCTAATTCAGGAACATGACAGATGTCAGGACGGTTGATTCAGCGCCCATCCAGCACCCTAGAGCTTCACCTGTATTCATTTAATCCATTCACAAATGTGTGCTCCGCTGTCTGGTGGGGTTCTTATCACAGAGCATTTTGTATTTTAAAGACCAAGACACTATAATAAAGAAACATGGAGAAAGATTTTCTAAAAGCTCTCCTCATATTTAATTTTATATTTCCACCTTAGGAAATCAATCAGACGAAATAAATTCCTAAAACTCATATCCATGATGCCCTTGTAACTCTTCCCTCTGCTCCGGCTCCTCTGAAAACCCCAGACCGACTGAGCCATTTGCAATTATGATGGCCCAAGGGATGTAAAATATGATCTAGCCCCATGCTATCTCATAGAAATATAATACAAATCGTATTTTAAATTTTCTAGTAACTCTTTTTAATTTTAAAAAATTAATGAATTAAAAAGAAAGTAGGTGAAAGTAATTTTAATAATATATATATTACTTAACCCTATATATCCAAAATATTATTTCACCAGGTGATCAATATAAAAATGTATTAATAAGTTATTTTCCATTGCTTTTTTTTAACATTTTTTTATTGAGTAATAGTCATTTTAGAATTTGCATTGCTTTTTGTACGCAGTCTTGGAAATCGGTGTGTGTTTTGCACTTAAAGCGCATCTCAGTTTGGAGCAGCCACCTTTCGAGAGTTCAGTAGCCAAGTAAATGGCAGCTGAATTGGACAGGGCAGATCTAGACATTTTTTCTCTTTGTCTTAAAGAAACTTAGTGGTTTCCTAGTCTATTTTTTCTCTGATCTTAGGAAATACTTTTGACTCGATAGGTACTATTTTGATCTGTCCTTTAGAAGACACACCTGGATAGATTTTTTTAAACTTTTCTCAAATTAGCAAAGACTTGGTTTATTGCAACTGTTTCACATAGAATCTTTAAAACGCTTTTAAAAATAAAATACTCTTTTTCATCAAGGTTAAGAAATAGAGAAGGATGTGAAAATATTAGAACACTTTTGAAACTTAAACTTGGATGAGGGCGTATTACAGATTTCCCTTCTGTGAATCTTGCTGTGGAAGGAAACAAAGTTCATTGCTATGTGTGGATTCTCCCCAGGATTGCGTTTTCCTTTTGCCAGCTCTTAGTATATGTTAAAGACGTGTGGAGGAAGGTTATTCAAGGCAACATTTAGGCATCCTTGCTTTTTTTAAAAAATGCTAGGATTTTGTCTTATCTTCAGCACACGTGGTGGAGCAAGTTCCCTTAAGACTGCAGTTCTAACACAGCCATATGTATCTTTTCTTTCTTTGTTTCATTCATTCATTTATTCATTTGTTCATACAGCTCTTTGTGAATATCTGTTACATGCCAGGCAACTTGCTGGGTATGGAAGTTAAAACACGGAAAAAAGGTTTCATAATGTAGTGAGAAAATTGTGTAAAAAAACTACAAATATTAATGTGTGATGTCCTTCACCCTCAATAGGACATATTGTTTATTCTTTGTTGCTGTGATACAGCTTGGGCGCAGATGCCTTGGAAATGGGGATGTGTTTCTTCCTTTACCTTTATTAACAGTGCCAATTATGTCAATGCTCCTGGGTTCCAGCCAATCCTTTTTCCAAGCAGATACCCCTGTCAAGAAAGGCTGATGTTCATGTTTGTGTTCAATTATTAGAGGCATCAAATCAGGCTGGATAAATAGCGAACGAAGTTAATACGTTACTATTTGAAAATTAAACATCAGCTGTATTCGTACTTTTAATTCAAGTTCCGTCACCAGAATACCATCGTTGACAATGTTATTCATACTGAAAATACTGGCAAAAAAATATACTGCTGCAGCTTTCAGTTCACCTGTATGTGTGGGTCAGAGCTTCTCACTGCTTCCCGTGCATTTCCAAGTACATGAAACATATGCCGTGATTCTGGTTACTGGAGGGGAACAATGCAGAATCTGTTTCCCTCTGGTTCCAATTTACAGATGTTCCCACTCGCCTGGATACTCTTTGCCAAGATGAGATTGGATACAAACCTACAGCGGTGTACCAGGGCAGGGGAGGCAGAGACTCGCTCTGCAACCCAGTGGAACGTATTAAGTCAGGAATGGCTGGGGCATGGAAACAATCGAGGAATGGACGCAGAAGGGTGGACTACCCCAGAGGTGCTCTGGGCATTAAGCAGAATTCCACTGCCTGGAAAACGGAGGGAGTGACAGCCTCATGCATCGAGGGCTATGCTGCTAAACAGGTGACCAGAGCGGAGACTCAGGCACTGGGATCAGTTAGCAGAAATCAGACACCAAGTAGAAACTGCATTTCAGGAACAATGTATAAACCTGGTTATCAAATATAGGCCAGAACGTTCAACCTGAATCAGCAGCAGAGACGGGATGACGCATCCCAGCGCCTGTGCCATAGCTGTGCAGACATGTCCCGCTGGAGGTCAGGGTTTTCCGAGGTCAGGGAGAGCTGAGCGTAAAGGTTGGAGACAAAGGAGAAAGAAGTCTATTTAAGTGACCCTGGCTTTGTGAAGAAGGTGGGGGTTGGGAGATACGGAGCTAGAAATGGAGTGGGATGAGACACCCGTAGTCTACTTCAGAGTCCCGCCTTCAGCTCCTCACCCAACTGATTTCATTTTTAAGTCAAACCCATTGTCAGGTCAGGTCATCTACAGTTAGACTGGGGAGTTGCTCCATTGATTCAACTAACAAGGGTCTGTGAAAGGCCAAGGCAATGTGAAGAAGTTGTCTGTTTTCGTCACTGCCTAACTCTTTCTTGGAGGTCACCAACCACAACCTTCTTGCTTGGACATTAACTTCCCCTGCTTCTTTGCAACATTGAACGCGGCTGATCAAGGACCTTCCTGACCCCTGAAATTCTCTCCTCTCCTGGTTTCCTTGATGTGATCATTTCCTTCCATCTCGAGGCCACTCCTGCTCTGTGTCCTTTATTTTTGCCGCTCTTTTATTTCCCACTTCCAAATTCTAACGATCTGAGAATTTACCTGTAAGCCTTCCTTTCACCTTCTCTCCCCTCTCTGTTTCTTGCATGTGCCCGTGTGCCCACTGCGATAAGCCCGGCTCATCCCCTGGAAGGCTTACTGCGGCAGCTACTTCACCTGGCTTCTCGCTCCTCTCGCCAGTCCCCTCGGCTTCCGGATTGATTTTCCTGAAGCAAAGGTCTGATCACACCAGTCTCCTGCCCAGAAATGTGATAGCCTCCAACAGTGAACAAAATTAAGTACCAACTTATCACTTGGATCTCAAGGCATTTACACCACAGTCCCAAGATAATCTCCCACCAGGCCCCCATATCTAGTCTGCATTCCCGCCAAATGAGCCCACTTGCTGCTTCTCAAGGATATTCTATACCTTCCCCCTCGGAGAATTTATGCGTGTTGCTCCTCCTGCCCTATAATGGTAGTCGTATGTCTTGGCTTGTCTGGGTCGTCCTAGTTTATTCCTGTTGTCTTGATGCTAGTATCGCTAAGCTCGCATTTCACACTCAAAAGTGGAGTCGTTTGAATGATAAACTATATGGTCAGCCTACCTGTAAAGCTCTTTTTCCTGTTCCTCCTCTCAGTCTTATTCTGTAGCCTGCACGCTATTTAACTTTGCTTCTAATTAGCGTTGTCATATCCTTTTAAGCCATGTGCTGTATAAAAAAACACCAACTTCCATGGCATTTTCTCTCACTCTCCACTCTACCATCACCGGTTTAATGTACTCTCTTCTTCCTTTTCAGCCTCTACTTTTACCAACATAGTACTGTAGTTGTTTGTATTTAAATGTACTTATTTGTGTATCTAAAATTTTACTCTCCATAGTACATCGCAAGTTCAGGGCCTCATTTTTTTGTATCAGTTAGATTGCGTTCATCTGTAAATAACTCTGACTTAACCATTTGACAATAAGGAGCTTTGATTATATCACATAACAGTGTGCGAAGTTAGGTTGGCTCAAAAATGACTGATTCGGTAACTGAATGAAAGACCCAGGTTTCTCTTCTCTTTCCACTTGGACGTAAGTGGTGTCTGCTCTGCTCTTGCTGGCTCCCCTCATGATACCCCTGTGGGCACCCTTGTTCTGGAAGTCACATGCAAACGTGATGATGTCTAGAAGTAGAATGTTTCTTTTGTGACTCTCTGAGCAAGAATCCCTGTTACAGAAGCACTTATGCCCAGCAGGAGTCGCCTCATCGCCCCCTGGATAGAATTTCATTACCTGCCCAGGTCTGAACTCGTTCGTTACACACCAAGACATCAGGACTTGACACATCATTCATCACTTGAGGCCAAGGGTGGCCCTGACTCCCCCGCAGATCATGGCCATGCGTGAAGGTTGTTAACTGAGCAAAATCAAGGCTCTATGAGGAAGAAGGGTAGTTAACACTGATTAGGCAGACAACAGTGTCTGCTCCATATAAGTTTGGGTTAAATCAGTGTTTATTAAATAGGGTTTTCATTTTATTTCAAGGTATGAAGAATTTTAATTCACTCAGATATTCTAATGCTGTAATGAATTATAAACGCTGATATTAAATAAACCTTTAAAATGATGAGCACGGCACGTAAGAGGTTCATTTCAACACTATTTGCTTAAGTTCACATGGAGAGATTATAATTAAGATTTTGAAAGAAAACTTGATTGAGATTTTAATAGCTGTCTAAAACTGTTGGCCAGAAAACTGTGCTGAGAAGTGCTCATTAAGTAAAATTGTTTCTTGTTGCTTTTTGTGGGAATGTGTTTCTGAGTATTTGAGTGCTGTATTCATAGGACTCAAATGTTCCAAGGATTTCAATGATCTGTTACAAATTTACCTTTTGGCACTGAATTGCAGAATTCTCAAAATGCCTGCCAACTGTGCAATGCAATAAACAATAGGTCAGAAAATCATGATTTTGCAGGGTCCTATAGCACCAGGGGGAGCTGGAAGGAGGCTCTGAATGAGGGGCCTCCTCTCGTGCCCAGGAGAGGACCCCTGCTCTTTCCACCCAGTGTCTGTTCAGGTCCAGATCCTCTGCGGGGGTCAGTCAGAGGTGGGAGCCAGAGAATCTGGAGATCCTTCCGCAGTAGTTAGTACCAGACTCGGTAGCGGGGCTTTCTTCAACCTTCTGAAGTCTGGTCACCAGTCTGGTCACCAGTCTGCAGCACAGATGATCCCAGTGGGGAGACTAGGGGGCCAGCACCCCTGGGGTCGACATGAGAAGGAATCAGCACTATGAACATGAAAATACTCCACGCGAGAAAAGGGATCATAAGGGCTCGTTTTGTTTCTGAATGGAACAGAGAGGCCAGGACAGAGGAAAACTGCTCCTAAATCTTTCATTGGATCTTACAGCTCAGTTACGGACCTGGGTGCCAGAGGACTTGGAGCTGGCATTGAATGTTTTCAGCCGCACTCTTGCTAACCACAGAGATGTGATGACTCTAAATATTTTGACAGCCTGCAGTAGGACTCAGCAGAGAAGCAGAATCTAAGATTATGCATAGTTTGGACTTTCAAACATGTTTTCTGGAGGATAAAGGGGCTGCATAAGATTGAATTCTTCCCAAGTGTAAAAGTCAAGGATTCTTATCTGAGGGCAGTTTCTTTACATGCATGTTCAAGTACATGTAAAAGTTCATTTGAACCTCGCAGGAGTGATCATGGGAAAGTAGCATAGCTGCTGAGTCAGCTAAGTAGGGAAGGGATAGTGGACTTCAAAGTCATCGTTTCTTTTCCTTAATAAATCGAATGAATAGGAATGTTTTCACATCAGTTCCATAGGCGTCTGCTATTCTAATCAACTTCTGCAAATAAATATTTAATCATTATTCTGTTGAGAAATAATATTAATTTATAATTTTTCTTCAAAGCTTTTTTTTTTTAATGAACTTCCTGTTAAGATTATCTGAACCTCCCACCAAACTTCCCCGTCACCAGTAACTTCAAAGTGACATTTCAGGGTAACAGGCTGGTTCTGAAAATAAGACACAGGATGCTGAAGAGACATTGCAGAAATTAATTATTCCCAGCCCCATGGCGCCCTGTCCACCCTGCAGACTCTGCAGTCTACTCTTGGTTTGAATAAATGTAAGGGTTTGTGAGAGAATCTTATCTGTAAGCCTCATCGAGCTTTTTTTTTTTTTTAAGAACAGATTCCAGTATTAGTGCTTTATACTAATTGGGGGAAGTTATATTCCTAAGTGCAGAAGTTCAGGTGAAAAACTTTAACTGCTAGACTTTTCTTCCTAAAATAAAGCAAAATAATAAAATCGTACAATGTCAAGTTTGACATTGAATGATAAAGTAGGTTAATACAGGTTTTATAAAGCGCTTGGACTCTGTTCCTGCAAAAAGTCTTCCATGATGAATATAACATTAAAGTCGGAGTTACACTGCCTGGATTTGAATCTCAGGTCTGCCGTTAGCTACGAGACCTTGGGAAAATTGCTTAACCTCTTTGTGCCCCAGTTTCCTTATCTGTGAAAAAGAGATAACACCTCCCTCATGGGTTAGTTGTGAGAATCGTATCAAATTGATACATGTGAAGTGTTAGAACAGTACCTGGTCCTTGGTGAGTGCTGTATGTCACTTTTTAAAATGACAAGGAAGGGAATGTATTTATGAATGTATATAAAAATATGTATCATAAGCTTAACTTAATACATTTGGGATTATAAATAATCAGTTTCCTAAAATGTATTTCCCATTATAATTTGGAAACTCTTAAATTGGCTTGCTTAAAAAATTCAACCAAATCACAGTTGTTAGGGTTTCACGTTGAAATCATAATTACACCTTTTCATAATACACCACGAACAGTACGCTGGAAAGTTGCACATTTACCAAATGCAAATGACACCAGACTACAAAATGAGCTTATGTTCCAAGATTCATCTCCTTCATTTATTTTTGGGTTTCAATCATGCTTTTCTTTGTACATTCTCATCAACATTTTTAATGGCTTGGTAAAGGAGAACAATCTCCTGCGTAATCAGCATTGACTCTTCCTGTGAAAAGTGTTTTAAAAATAAAGTCCTTCAAATGTCTGGTCGTTTTTTTTTTTTTTTTTCAGTAAAAATGAATGGCCTTGGAAGACATTTGTCCTGGCAGTCCGTTTAAAGAGGAGAGAAATGAAAGCCATGAAAACCAGAAGAACGTGGCCCCAAGGGAAAGATCTGTATGATGAATTTGAAACTGCGGGAAGCACTATTTCTGCTTTCCCAGGCAGAGCTGTCACCTCAGAAGCCTATGTTCATGAAAAGGAGAGTGTTACCCAGAGTATCAGAGCTTAGGCTGTTGAACACTTGTTCCCTTAATGCGGGCAGGGCACTTGAAGGTGGTCACTAATAATTCAGTCTTGTTGTACAACAGAAACTTGTGTCTTGGTACAGGAGAAATCTCAGCCAAACAGCAACATAGATTTTCCGAACTAGCCAGAAAAAAAAGAGAGAGAAAAAGAAAAGGTGGTAGAATTACGGTCCAGTACAAGACAGTAATGAAGGGTTATTACATTCGCTCAGGTCCCTCGATAATTCTCCCCAGATTCAGCTGCCAGTGGACACTCCGAGTCCAGTGGGGGAGTATGGCTCTCCTGCGCTATCGGAAAGAAATGTCATTCTTTCTTAGCCATCGCTAGGGAAGGTCAGGAAAATCCCACTAGTCTTCCCTGGCCACGTTCTGCTGCACGAATGGCGTCTCAAAACTCTACTTAAACTTCCCACCTGCATCATTTTTTTAGAAAAATGTTTTCTCTCTCATTGTGTGAATTAACACTTGGTCTCTTCTGTTTTAAACCTTTGTGTCTCTTCCTATAACTAGGGAAGTGGTGAGTGAGTTCATCATTGCTTTATAATGTTAGCATTTCTCAGCTTGACTTCTTCTTTTTAAAGAGTCCTAATTCTTTTATCCAATTACCATAAATTATAGCTATACTGGCTAATCCTTCCTAAATGTGAACATCTCTCCTCTTAAAAAAAAAAAAAAAAGAAAAGAAGAAGAAGGAAAAAAGGAAGAAAAGCACTTTGCTTTGACTTGCTCTGCCCAGTGTTTCTGGGATGCAGGCTCTACCAGATACTTTGGATTGTCCCTGGAACATGGGTTGTTGCTGAGATCAAATAAAGTGGGGAAACACTGGGCAATAAAGTCAACAGTTTTCTTTAACAGGTTGTTATGCTTTTGGTCATGCAGAAAAGCTAATTGGGAGAAAGTTACACTTTTAAATGCGGAAAGTTCAGATAAGTTTTCACTGCAAGAATATTCTTCCTAAAAGAAAGCAGAATAATGAAACATTACAGTGTCAAGTTGAACTCCAGAACTGGACTGCATGGAGCTGAGTGAGTCCAGGCTTCATGACTCACTACCTTAGGTATGTCATGTAACCTCTCCATGCCTTAGTGTCATCATCTGTACCATGAAGACAGGAAAGTAATACCATCATGGGGCAGCTAGAAGTTGTGAGTTGTGATGTGCTAATAATGTGCATTGTGAATCTCTGGGAAGGGTTAGAGTTTGTAGCTTTTAGCTGACTTTTTTTCTTGTTGTTGTCCAGGAGTCTCCTCCCAAACCCCCTTTTAAAAACCCAGTAAACATCCTGTGAACTTAATGTTAGAAGCACTGACATATGGACATTTAATTATTGCTTGTGCTTCAAAGGTGAATTTCTAAAAACTCCATTATCTCCAAGTTCCAAAGAATCTAAATTTTATCATGTTCCTTTTACACTGTTGATAAGAACAGGAGAAATTAATTCAAACGTGTACTTTACAAGAAGAGCTTGAAAGCAAGCTGATAACCTGCATACATTTTTTTTTAATTAATTGTGAGTTAGCTCTTTTGAGGAATGACAGGTACATTATAACAGTGCTGGCCTACAGATTTGTGAACATGCAGAATTCAACCTTATATACTAAACATTAAAATAAACACTATGAGTATGCAAAATTAATTTGTATTTCAGTGCTCTTATAATTCACTTTCCTCATAGCTTAGTTCACTCCATTTATATGAATGGTTGGGCAAAGTATGAATATCATGTGAAGTTTAATTAGCAGCTTTTATTTTAACTGGAAAAGAAGGTTGTTAATGGTTTCACAAGCTTCTAGTCATTAAAAAGAAGAATGAGCAGAGCTTGTAAATGTGTGTCTTGTTAGGCAGACGATGTTTCCCTTTTCTGCGGCCCAGGGTCAGGTAACAATGGCTGACTCGTGCGCAGTGCTTGCTTGTGCTGGCACCTGTTCTAAGAACTTCGTAACAGTTCACTCCTTCATTCTTTACCACAGCCCATGACGGCATTCTTTCAACCATCTTCATTTTAATGAAGAGTCTGAGGCAAAGAGAAGTTTCTTGACTTACCTAAGGTCATTCAGCTGAGAGGTAAAGGCAGGACTCAACCCCACTCACTCGGTCAGGCTCTGGAGCGTGTTCCTGCGCTGCCTTGGAGACACAAGCATGCCTTTCCAGGGCTTCTTGCAAACATTCCAGGCAGTGTTGCTCCACCCTCTGCTCGCTGGTCCCAGGCCCTGGAGAGTTAATGCTGACCGCTCAGCTTCGTTGGGAGTTGGAGAAGACTGGCTCCCTTTCTGCAAGAGTGTGGGGTCACTGGCACACCCAGTCCTCGATCAGCGCTTACTCCTTATCGTCTCCCTTCTGTATTCCCTCGCTACTATTTCTCATGTATGTGCCGGTGCTGGCAGGGAAGTTGTGAGTTGCTCTGACGGGCCCCTGCGTTTCCGCACAGTGAGACAGGCGGCAAGGGACTCCCGGCAGAGGACGAGCGTGACCCGCGGGGGTGCCGAGCGCCGGTGGCTGGTCAGGCTGCGTCACCTCTCCACGGCTCACTTAAAACCTCTGGAAAGTGAGAGCGCTCAGCTTCTTTCTGTTTTAGGTTTCATTTACCCTCTCCTACAACCCCGCCCTTCGCTACAACGCCTACAATAGCTCTCTGCACAGAATAAGTACATAACCATTATTTGTTCAAATAAATATCTAGAAATTCCTTTGAAAATATCCCCAATACATTTAAAACACGTGGTAGTCAGGAGTTCTCGACCCCCTTGAAATTTCCTGTGGAGAGCTCAGAGGGCTTAGGAAAACATTCGTGGCTGTTCCCCGGGCTCAGAGTTTCTGAGTCAGGAGGTGTGGGGCAAAGCCTGAGAATCTGCATTTCCATCAAGCTCCCAGGGGCTGCTGTTGCTGCTGGTGTGGGGACCACATCTGAGAACCACAGCCCACAGAGTGCTCTCAAAATGGACACCCCCCTTCCCTCTGGTTTCCCAATTAAAAAAGATTCGATCAGGCAGTCCCGCCCATCAGTTAGTATGACAGTTTCATGTTATCCCCACTGCCTGTGTTTTAACAGGAGTCTCTTGTTAACAGACGACAAACCTTAACTCATGAGAGCAGATCTAGTGCTTGGCCTCGCATCGTTTTATCCGAGCTGCCTCTGACCCACCGTTTCTCTGAAGCTGTCCTCTCCCTGGGATGCTGGGGCCTCCCGGTGGCCACGTGCCCACAATCTTAACCAAGGCTGGTGACATGGAAAGGTTAAGAGCGTGGGCTCAGATGTTGGTCCCTAGGCAGTCTGCCTCCTCTGTGCTTTGTATTCTTCATCTGTAATTGGATTTCAGTAACAATACCTACCTCATAGGGTTGTTTCAAATACTAAGTCGGCAAATATCTGCAAAGTGGTGAGAACAGGTCCTAAAACCTAGTACATGCCGTATACTTTTTTTTGAGATCTTTTTTCCCCAACTTTATGGCAATATAACTGACATGTGACATTGTGGAAATTTCACGGTACAGCGTGTTGGTTTGATACATTTTATATTGCAAAATGATTCCCACCGTAGCATGAGCTACACCTCCATCCCATCACATGCTTACCATTTTGTGTGTGGTGAGAGTGTTTATCTACTCTTTTTGCAACATTCAAGTATATAATACAGTATTTTTAGCTGTAATCACCATGCTGTACATTCGACTCCCGGAAGCTGTTACTCTTATAACTGGAAGTTTGTGCCCTCTGACCAATATTCCTCCACCTCCCCAAGCCCCCAGTCCCTGGTAACCAAACCACCATTCTTCCCTGTTTCTGTGAGTTTTACTTCCCTTTTTTTTTTTTTTAAAGATTCCATTTACAAGTGATCCCGTACAGTATTGGTCCGTCTTTGATTTATTTCAGTTAGCGTAAGGCCCTCAGGGTTCATTCAAGTTGTCACCAGCTGTAGGAGTTACCCTCTTTCTCACGGTTGAATAGCAGCATTCCATTGTATATGTATGTAGCACATCTTTAATTTTAATCCATTCATCTATAAATGGACACGTATGTTCTTTTACGTTTTCTAATGTTTTTTTAAACCGTTTTCATGAAAGTGGTTTATTTAGTTTTAGTTAAGATGGAAAGGAATTACACTGAACTTACTTCTCCATGTTATGCAATTGTAGGCAGTTTTTCTGCTTTTTATTTTTATTTTTCATTTGAGCAACTAATACACTTTCATCATTTTTATAATCTGATAATTGTTATCAAGAAAAAACTGAACAAGTTGAATAATCAGCTTACAAAGGAGGAACTAGCTCATAAAACTTGAATATTTAAACACGCTACACAGTAAATGAGTTCTTTCCACATATATTCGAACATCAGCAGATGAAATTTGAAGTTAACTGTTTCCACATCTGAGATGTTGTGAATGATGCCACCGTGAACGTAGGAGTGCAGTTATCTCTCTGCTAACCTGATTTCAGTTCCTTTGAATACCCCCTCAGGAGTGGAATTGCTGGATTATAATGGTAATTCTATTTTTAATTTTTTAGGAAGCCTTCGTACTGTTTTCCACAGTGGTTGTACCGATTTGCATTCCTACCCACGGTGCACAAGGGTTTCCTTTTCTGCAGATCCTCGCCAACACTAGTCATCCCTTATCTTTTTGATGACAGCCGTCCTGACAAGGGTGGTTTTGATCTGCATGTCCCTGAGGATCAGTGAGGTTGAGCACCTTTTCATGTCTCTGTTGGCCATTTGTATATCTTCTTTGGAAAACTATCTGTTCAGTTCGTTTGTTTGTTTTTTTCCTGCTGTTGAGATGTGTGAGTTCCTTAAATATTTTGAATGTGAATCCCTTATCAGGTACATAATTTGTGTATATTTTCTCCTGTTCCATAGGCTGCATTTTAATTTTGTTGATTGCTTCTTTGGCTGTGCAGAAGCTTTAAGCTAGCTTTTATTATATGTTCAGTGTTTCCCAAATTTGTCTCTCGTGGTATCACCTTCATGATTTCTCTCATGCCTGCGTATCCCCTCAACTATCATTCATTTTTCTCTTTAAATCAACTACTTTACTAAGAAATTATTATAAAAGAAAACTTATTACTATAAATGGAATGCCATTATCACTTGATAAATAGAAGGTAATCATAAAATAAATACAATAAAAACAATTTTTTTATGCTAGCCAGTTATTTTCTGCTGAACACTCTGAGCCTGAGACTTATTCCCTCTCTGTGAAAAACAGGGAAATCTGCAAATTCTAGCTGCTATGACAAATAAGCCCCCACATTCCGCTGGCTTCACACTAGAGGGTGTCACTCTCTCACGTCACAGACCAGTGCAGGGCCACTGACTCAGGGGCCTGGACTCCTTTCCTCTAGTGACACCAACAACTGCTGGGCCCAGAAATCTCTCTGCTTCCAGGCAGCAGATGGGTGGAGAGAACGTGGAGGAAGCACCTGGTTCTTTTGCATTTTTGGTCTGAAACGGACACGTGTAATTTATCTTTTGATGTAAGTCACCTAGAGGCAGATGTGCAGAGAATCTTGGTCCAGTCTAGGTAGCCACTTACCACAGCAACTTTGGAGTATGAAAGTTAGAACACAAGTTTTTGGTGGTCAGATTATGAAATATGGACAGTTATACCAAGACGTAGCCAAAGTTTCTTGATTCGTGGGAGGGAGTCTGCAAACTTTCACATCACTAACTATATCACTTCTTCAGTTCAGTTAATCCTCCTCTCTCCCAACCTCAGTGTCACTCAGAAACTGTTCCAAGAAGTTAGCAACTGCCTTACTTAGCAAGGGTGAATTTCATCTAGATACAGAGGAAACCGCAGTTTCTCTGTATCAGAACACAAAGTTAGTGAGACAGTGCCCAGTAAAGCTCTTTACCTCTTAGTATAACTTAGACCTTGCCTTGGCCAGATGGGACGTGAGCTCGCTCTCTGTGTGAGTCTGTATTATAACCAAGAATGAATAATATGTTTGGTAAGAACCTGCATATAAACCCAGTACCATCTAACATTTTAAAACTAAAGTGTGTGCCATTACTACACTTCCATGATTAAAGCTGCTTTTTAGATATTATTTGACATGTATCTGAAATGTGTGAGACACATGCCAAGTACCGCCACACAGGTTGCATGCTTTCTGCTGCTGTAATACATCGGAAATGTTTTTCTTGTACTAATTTCAAAGCAATGAAGAGCATGGATACCTCTGAGTGACCACCCTTTGAAGGGGAGAGGAATTTCTAATTGGGTATTTTTAACTGAAAACATAAAGCTATTGGCAGTTTGACATTTGATGAAAGTCTGCTATGATGTTATCTTCCCGGAAAACCTTACTTCAGTGTTTTGTCATTAAGAATTATAGATAACAGAGGATCAGCCGCTGGGAATTGAGATATGAGAGCAACGTTATGTGCTCATAGCAGAGACGTTTATACTTGGTGATTTATGGTTCACACCTGCATTTTTATGGGTTGCTGTATTCATCAGCAGGATGGGACATTTTACTCACTGACAAACAGGTTAAAGAAACGGAACCGGATGCCAGATCTGTCCTCCCACACGATACAGAGACATCGATGGGTCATTTAGCAAAGGGGGTTGTCTAGGTCTGGCTTGGTAAGCAAGGGAGGGTTCAAGGAACTTTGCAGTGTCAACACTTGAGATCAACAAAACGTGATGCAGTGTCACGGTTAGAGGATGGTGTATAACAGGGAACAGAGTGCTCCAATTTGGGCTGCTCTGTGGAATGCAGGGCTTCCCTTTGTCACTCTGGGTGAGGTCCAGGAGCACCCCTCTCTCCTCTAGAGAGGCAGGCTGTCGGGGTGCAGAGGGGAGGGGCTGGGGCCTGGGGAACAGCGCAGGTGCTTGGACCCAGCTCCGTGAGGCAGTGGGGGCCCCTGGGTACCAGCTCCCGAGCCCTTGGTGGGCGCCTTACCACATTCCAGATCAGATTGTCATGGAGCACAAATGCCAGCAGCCTCCCGTGGAGGTTGTCTGAGGGCTTCCTATAGAATGGGGCACAGCGGAGCTTTGCGTCTTCTTGGCAGAGGAGGAGAGGTGGTGGGATGAGGTTAGTGAGCCCAGATGAGGGAGCTGGGAGGCAGATGCAAGAAATGAAATGAGGGCTGACCGCTGTGCTCTTACTGTGCCAGCCTCCACCCCCTCTACCAGGAATATCTTTTCCCCCATTTTCTTTTATGTCCCAATGAATGGGGGGGGGGACTCTTTCTGAGATGGGGGAGGAACGCGCCGTGTGAACAGCTGGCCCATGGACGGCCAGTTGATTGTCCTCACGAGGGACACAGGTGTCCTTCCCGAGGTCCTGCTGCTTTCTCTCTCTCTGAGGACAGCCGGAGCCTGTGGCAGGAGGAGGGGCCCTGCTCCTTCTCAGCTGAGCTCAGTTAACACTGTTCATCACCTCGACTCTCTCTGGAAACAGCTTTCATTTATTTGTTCACACAGGAAAGGAAATTGTATCAAGGGATACCACAGAGTGACGGAGTGACAAAGCTTTTAGCTTCTCCATCTCTGGCTTCTGTGCCTCTGTCCTGCCAGGTTTCTCCGTCTCCCACTGAGAGGAGAAAAAGCAAACAATTCTGGTCTTTTCCCAAAGGTTGCTCTGGGAATTTAATGAAAATGGCAGCCAGTGACCCCATATTAAGAATCCCTTCTTAACAGTGGTAAGAAAATGACCGAACCACCAGGTCTTCAGTTACACTTAAGAAGCAAGGGCATGTGGAAGAAACATGAAGAAATTTTGCTGAAGACCGAATCTCACAAAACAAACAAACAAACAGACAAAAATCAGAGTTCGAAAGAGGGTGTGAAGCTCTCTTGGTCTTCGTTGTAATGCTGATGTGTGTATTAAAAGGATCAGGAAAGTCTTTCCCTATATCCAGTTCTCTTATACCCGGGCACCCCAGGAGTTGTAAAGCTCCTTATGAGGTGCTCTGTGCCCCAACACCTTTCCCTTAAAGCTGTAGAGATGCTGGGAAAATGGTGGAGCTCCAGATGTGACCTGAGCCTTGAGAGGTGTGGGCGGCGGGCAGGGGGCTGACCTGGCTTAACCTGGAAAAGTTGGAAGAAGATCCTAGCGAGAGGCTGTGCTCAAATAGTTCTAAACTTGGATTCAGATTCTGGCTGTGCCAGTAACAGACGTGTTTAAACTCTTGGTTTCTCTCTGGGTGGGTATCCTTATCTATAAAGGGAAATGAAGCTAGATTTCACTCGTTCATGCAGCCATTTATATTTATTGCTAGGAATTGTGCTTTAATATGGGAATATAAAGATAAACATTATACAGTCCCCGTCTCAGAGAAGCTCTCAATTAAGTGGAGGAGACAGATGTTACTGATCCCTATACAGTCATGCGTAAAGTACCGTAATAAACGTGCAAAGTGCCACTGGAACACAGAGACGGAGGGATGGGCTGCGCCAGAAATAGACTTGCAGCAGAGCAGGCAATATCTAAATCACGTCTTAAACACAGATCTGCCTGTCTAGGTTAGGTCCCCTGCCTGTCTTAAGCATGGGCCAAGTATAAACGCCAGAATGTTTGGCAATGCCTGGAATGTTGGGAGTGAGAGTGTTTAGCTGTGACTAGAACACAGCATGTCTGGAGGCTGGTAAGAGTTGTAGAAGCTGAAAAAGATGGGTTCAGGCTCACCTGTAAGCAGTCTCTTATGACAATTTCTTTTACTCCACTGGCTATGAAGACACATTGGAAATTGTAAATAGGAAATGTGGATTGCACAAAATTTCAGCAGGGAAAATGGAAGTTCAAAAGTGAGTTCTGAGAATGCTATGATGCAGGAAAGAAGTGATAAGGGACTGAATTTTTAAATGTCAATAGTGATAAAAAATGGATGTATTTGAAATATAATTCAAATATAAAAGCAATAAAGTTTAGCAATTGATTTAGACAGACAAATGAGGGGAGTGAGGTTTCAGCCTGGTGTGTAAGAGTGTCAGAGTTGTAGCCTGAGTGTCCGAGTTGGAGGGTGGTGGGTGAACTGTGGTGGTGACATGGAGGACAGAAGGCTTAAGGTGAGAGACAGGAATTTCATTTTGGATGGAAAGGTTTGAGAACTTCAATATGCAGATCAGAGCATATTGAGACGTTGCTGTCTAACAGGTAGTTGAAGACCTGCACCTGGAGCTCAGGGGATAGAGAAGTATTTAGGATTCGTCACAGTTCAAGGGTTGGTAAAGTCTAAGGAGGAAGTCCTCTAGAAAGGGATTCCACAGGACAAGAGGATAAGAACGGAAAAAAAAAAAAAATCAGGACACATAGAATTGAGATCTTCAATTCACTGACCAGAGCCTCTTCCTCCAAGGCAAACTCAACCCACTTTAGCCTCTGTTTAGCCAACTTGTCTCAGATCAAGTTGAGAGCTACCTCCTCTCCTTTCTTAACCCTACCTTCCCAGTAAGGTTTGCATCCAAATCCTCTACCTCTGTCTCATAACTACCCTTCCTTGAAAAGTAGTCATGATGACTCCCTGTCTTGCTTTGATGGCATGTTAATGTGGGTTCTCCTAGAAGCAGGTCCCAACTGTGATTAGACATACAAGGGATTTATCAAGGGAAACACCTGTGAAAGATCAAAGTTGAGGGGTGTTAAGCCAGAGAAGGCAAAGAAAACCTTCAGACTATGATGGAGGTCTGACCTTTGTGAAGGAGAGAGGGAAGGAAGAAGGACTGGGTAAGGAGCACCTCAGAGTACAGCACAATTCTAAGGAAGATTTGGCCAGATTCATGGGGGGGGATTTAAACCAAGGCTGCCAGTTAGAGGTATCTCAGAGGAATGGACTCACCCAGATTCCCCCACCATGTCTACTCATTGCTAGAAGGAACCTGCGGCAAGTACCTTTTTTTTTGTTTTGTCACTTACTCTTTCTTCTAGATTTGTAAAAACTGTTCTTAGCTCACGCATGTAGTATGTGACCCAGCAGGGAGTCAGTAGTTGATTCAGAGGAGTGACAGCTGGGCCATCAGACCAAAAGCCTCCCCAGAGCAGGAGATCCTAGTGGCACATTTCATGGCCATCACAGATGCCCTCAGTGACTCAGTGACACTTCCTAAATGTTCTACTGGCACTTTCTGTCCAAACCAGTCAAAACTCAGTATGTACAGCCTTGTACCATTATTAATCATTCCACTCTGTGTCCAACCAACTAGGTTACAAACCCTTCTTTAAAGACCAGTACCTGGCACTGTTTCCTCAACTCAGAAGCATCTGGATATTTGCTGTAGTTAAGAACTGTGTTATTTTCATTACTTGAATTTATCTGAGAGTTGTAACAGTGGGAATTTTGGCTTAGGAAGTTGGGATGGGGGAAGTTAAGAAAGAATATGATTTGGATGTGGAGTTCTGTAGATGCCACAGTGAGGAAGGGAGACCTGGAGCATGGGAGGTGGACACATCCACTGAAGGAAGGCAGACACGAGGGCCTGGGCACATACATTTGGTGAGATGAAGTCCAAGTAGGCAGACAGAACACAGTATCCAGATAACGTGGTGGAAAGAGCTAATCTAGGGCAAGAACTAGCATGGGTGGCGGTCCAGCAAGATGTAATGGATAGGAGTTTGGAGCAGACATCACTGCACCTCTGTTTGAGAACGAACCTTTCTACCCGCAGAGGCAATTTTCACACACCCTGTCACACCTTCTTAACCTTGGTTAATTGGACTGGAAGAGACACCTGTCTCAAGCTGAACCTCCTGGGAATTTTGAATTGGGGCTCAGTAAATCTAATTAGTTGGGTTTTCCTTGAAGTGAACTGACATGTTCAGACAGGAGTCGTGCAGGCTGCTGGGGCAGTCATGTACACTAGGAAGCAGGAGAAGTGGCTTGCAGAAAGACAGGAATGAGTCAGGCAGTCAGAGAGGAGCTGAGATAAGAGAGAGCGTGACTCCAGAGAAAGAGAATGAGACTCAGAGAGTAGTCGCTTGAACTCCTGAGACATTTCCATTCCTGGATCTAATCCTTGTGTCCTATCATGCTAGGTTCTGAGATAACCTACTAACACTAGAATAAATTCTCTCTTATTCTTAAGCCAATTTGCATGGGTTTATTTTAGTAGGAGCCAAATGATACTGACTGAGACAATGACAGATATGCTCAAGACACCAACAGAAAACTGATAAACATGCAAAGTGCTGAGACGCAGGCAGGCAAAGAGGTTAGCATCAGGAAGACTGGAAAGAGTAGACCAGACAAGGCAGCTGTTAGTCTGGTAGGAACCTGGTAACTAAATGGGTAATCAAGTCAGAGACTAAGGACTGGTTATAGGAATTAGGGTGTAGGGTAGAGCCTTCATCACAGGAACAAGGCAGAAAAAGTTGGTTACTAAGAGTCAGGCAAAAGGTCAGAGGCAGACTAAGACCTTCTGATCTGTTGAGGACGGAATTCATTCATGTGTTCAGTAAGAATTCTTGGGTACCTACTCCAGTCTAGGGGGTTTGGTGTGTTAACAGGCTGAGTTGGGGGTTCAAGGTACCATAGGGTGGAGCCAGCCTGAGCGTGGAGACCCCCTGATACCTGTTGTGGAGAAGCGAAGGATCAGAGAGCGGAATCGGCGGGGAGCCAGCCAGCTCATGATGTGTCGTGGATGACTGAATGTTAGAATTTGGAGCATTCTGGGGCAAAACAGGCCTGGAAGAAGTTGAAACTGAAAACTCAGAAAGTAACTTCTTTCAAGGAGCAGCAGCGAGGCAGTGGGGCTTGATAAGAGTGATTCAGAACGGGGAGATAAAATGATGTCAAACACACAGCCTGTCTGCTTGTCAGCTTCTCCTAGCGCCCTGGTGGCAGCTGAAGAACCTATAAGAAATACCTCTTGTGCCTTTTTGGGCTGCATGAACTGTTTCATCACACACTTGCTCTACTTTACCAAAGTTAAAACTTTCAGGAGGATGTGGAAAGCTATAAATTCTGACCTTGCCTAATTCAATTCAGATAGGCAAGACTAGATGCCTTTAACGTATTTCAGCTCAACATCTTCTGGTTAAACCTTGGACCCTGACCTACTTAGAAGAAGAAATACAGTAAGACAAGAGAAAAAGGAGGTAGAAAGAAGGATAAAAATTAAGAGATGTCTCATAATCTGTTACACATATTAGGGTAAAGTTAGGTCAGACAATCTCCTGTGACCTCTTTCTCTACCTGCCACTTATAGTTTTGAATTTCTTATAATCAAAGGTAGTACTTTTCATGAAGACCCCAAGAGCACTCCTCTGGGGAATGCTAGGGACTCCCTAAGTAGTCCGTTATTTAACCTTGACAAGATGAACTAAAAACTGACCTTAACAGTGACAAAATTAGGAGACATGCTATCGGATCTGGTTTCTTTCCTCACAATCTTATTTCTAGTGCTATTGTTCATGGTATTAAATAGAGTCAAAAGGTCTAGAGCTGAGTCAGAAATTACTGCTTGGCTTCTGACTGGCCTGATGGGGAGCAAATTTTGTAACCTCCCCAAGCTCTCCTTTCCTTATCCGTAAAATGGTACTGTGATACATCACTTGTTCTGGTACCCTGCTGGGCGATTTTAAAGACCGTGTATGAAAGCTAATGAAATGATACAAGCACCCATGGAAGGCGGGCAGGTCCTTTCATAAGTCAGCATATTTGAGCAAGGAATCTGTTACCAGAACCTGATTTTTTTTCCTCATTAGCTCTGTTGCCTTTGGCAATTCATTTGAGTTCCAAGTCTGGGTTTTTCCCCTTGTGAAAGAAGTATGATACTACTCTGTGTTTCATATAGTTTTTAATGAATATGAAAATGATGTGGGTATACGAATGTATAAAGACTATATGAATTATAATTCTTAACAATGTCCCAGAACAGAATACTGATATTATTGTTATAAATGTATTAATATAATTTTAAATTAGTATGCCTATATCAGATCCTTTTGAGAATATTTTCATAGAGAATTGTTCTGATTTCTATGGCAGAATCAAATTTAAACCAGACATAATCACTTAAAAATGAAACATGAAATTAAAGTACACATAAAAAAATAACTGAGTGCTCCCTTAAAGCAAAGATCTTTCATATACTTCATCTACAATGGAGTCTTTTAGAAAACAAAAATGTTATAGTCAATTTTTGTCTGTAATTTACTAGTTTAATGCTTTCTTGAATTTTGAGAAATATGGTTTTTATACATATATATGGATAAGGTTATAAAAGAGTTTAGTTAAGCATATTTGGTTCAGTTTTATATTGAGATTATTACCATTTGTTTGCATTTTTAAAAAAATAAAAATATTCTCCTTTATACTGGTTATATTCTAATGTTCTTTAATCTTTCATTTCCTTGCAAGATAATAGTTGGAGAAACTGCTGTGTTTTGCCTACAACTGGCCACAAGGGATTTTGAAAACCAAGAGAAAACTATTTTAACTGGAGATTGTTGCTATATAAACCCACTGGTGAGGAGAACTGTACGATTTCTTGGTATGTGTTCATTGAATTGTTTTTATTATTGCTGAAACAATGTTTATGTATAAGCTAATCTTTAAAATGACCAGTATTTTAACTGTATGCAAATATTAGGTTATATTTTCTTTGAAATGTTTCAATTTGGTTTTAAAAATAAATACTGCATACTATTTTCTCTCTTGCTTTGCAAGACTCCATGGTGTCAGTTCCATATTATTTTAAGGAAAAAAAAAACCCCACCACATTTGGATATTTAATATTCCTAAAGAAACTAAAAATTACATAATTAAAAGAAGTGATTTACTGTGTTTATTAAATTTCAGAAACAATGCCCAGGGAGAAATGATAAGGTAGGTTGTTGATCACGAAGTACAAGAAAAATAATTTGACAAATTAAAGAAATGCTGTATTTGTTAATTTTCATCTATAGCACTCTACGAACTATTTTTGAGCTGTTTTTTCCTATGCCAACAAAAATATATTGGTGATTTTATTAGAGGACAAGATTTACTGATACTTTGTCTCAAATTCTAGCACTAATACATACGAACATTGGCAGATTACTGAAAATCATTTCAATAGACACTTGGCCAACACAGGTTTTTGAACTGACACAATAAAATTTAACATAGGTTATTTTTTCCTGGCTTTATCAGATTAAAAAAAAGTATGTATATACTAAATAACATGTAAGACAAGTTCTGATCAGTATTAAGACTGTTACTGTAACTCTTCAATATATTTCTCATATTGATAGAATCAAGATGAAGACTTTGGACATATTATGCGTAGATCACCTAATCTATCTATCAGCCCACTAAAGACTAATCAAATGTCATCATTCCTTTAAATCACTCTAAAGACAAAACGTCTTCCTATCTAAAACTGTTCTTTTTATTTTCATCAACTTACACATCTCCACAGCCCTCATTTATACTGTTAAAGGGATAACTTTTATATGAAACTTTAAAACTTTTTTTTTTCGCATACATCAGTACTGCGCTCTTGATCTATTTATCCTTGCATGAGTCATTTAATAACAAAATAAACACTATACTCAGAACTAAAGCAAGAACCTTCCTAAATATTGCTAAATTATATTATGCCTACTTAAGTAAAATATTTTTGTGCATTTATACACATGCTTCTAAAGAATATCCAAGCATATCTCTGAGAGCCTTCAAGCTCATTTCCAGGCTACCACAGTTAAATGAATATCACAGTAAAGCAAGTCACATGAAATTTTTTGGTTTCCAGGGCATATAGAAGTTATGTTTATGCTATATTGTAATCTATTAAATGTGCGATAGCATTATGTCTAAAAAGTGTACATACCTTAATTAAAGAATACTTTATCGCTAAAAACTGCTAATCATCGCCTGAGCCTTTAGTGAGTCGTAATCGTTTTTCTGGTGGAGGGTTTTGACTCAGTGCTGCAGACTTCTGACTGATCAGAGTGGTGGTTGCTGAAAGTTGGGAGGGGCTGTGGAAATTTCTTAAAATAAGACAGCAGTGAAGTTTGCCACATTGTTTGACTCTTCCTTTCACGAATGACTTCTCTGTAGTGTGCAGTGCTGTTTGCTAGCGTTTTACCCACAGCGGAACTTCTTTCAAAGTTGGAGTCAGTCTTCCCAAACTCTGCTGCTGCTCTATCAAGATTATGTGATTTTCTAAATCCTTTGCTGTCCTTTGGACAGTCTTCACAGCATCTTCACCAGGAGTTGATTCCATCTCAAGAAACCACTTTCTTTGCTCATCCACGCAAAGCAGCTCCTTATCCACTCAGGTCTGACCATGAGATGGCAGCCCTTCAGCCCCACCTTCAGGCTCTGCCTCTTATCCTAGTTCTTCTACTGAGTCCCCCACATCTGCAGTTACTTCTTCCACTAAGTCTAGAACCCCTCAGAGTCATCTGTAAGAGCTGGAATCTTCTTTCCAACTCCTGTTAATGCTAATATTTTGACCTCTTCCCATGGATCACAAATGTTTTTAATGGCGTCTAGAATGGTGAATCTTGTCTAGAAGATTTTCAAGCTTGCTTTGCCCAGATCCATCAGCGGAATCAGCATCTATGGCAGCTATAACGTTAAGAAGTGTAATTCTCAAATCATACTACTTGAAAGCCAGAATTAGTCCTTGATCACAGGCGGCAGAATGGATGTTGCGTGAGCAGGCGTGAAAACAACATTAAGCTCATTGTACGTCTCCACCAGAGCTCTCGGGTGACCAGGTGCGTCGTCAATGAGCAGTCGTATTTTGAAGGGATCTTTTTTTTTTTTTTCCTGAGCAGTGGGTCCCAACAGTGGGCTTAAAATATTTAATAAGCCATTTTGTAAATAAACATGCTGTCATGGAGGCTTTGTGGTTCCATTTATAGAGCACAGGCAGAGTATATTTAGCATCGTTCTTGAGCACCCTGGGATTGTCAGAATGCTAAATGAGCATTGGCTCCAACTTAAAGTCGCCAGCTGCATTAGCCCCTAGCAAGTGAGTCAGCCTGTCTCTTGAAGCTTTGACGGCAGGCATCGACTCCTTCTCTCCAGCTAGGAAAGTCCTAGACGGCATCCTGTTCCAGCAGAAGACTGTTCTGTCCCCACTGAAAATCTGTCATGTATGTGGCACCTTCGCCGGATCTTCCGGGATACTTACTGCAGCATCTACATCAGCGCTCGCTGCATCACCCTGCACTTCCACGTTTTGGAGATGGCTTCTTTCCTGAAAGCTCATGAACCGGCCTCTGCTGGCTTTAGACTTTTCTTCAGCAGCTTCCTCACCTCTCTCAGCTTCTGGAGAGCTGGAGAGAGGTAGGGCCTCATGCTGGCTTAGGTTTTGGCTGGAGGGAATATTGCGGCGGGTTTGACCTTCTCTCTGGACCACTAACGCTTTCTGCAAATCAGCAATAAGGCTCTTCCGCTCTCTTATCATTTGTGTCCTCACTGGAGCAGAACTTGTAATTTCTTTCAAGAACTTTCCCTTTGTATTCACAACTTGGCTGTTTGGCACCAGAGTCCTAGCTTTGGGCTTATCTTGGCTTTTGATGTGCCTTCCCCACCAAGCTTAATCATTTCTGTCTTTTGATTTAAAGTGAGAGGTGTGTGATTTTTTTCACTTGAACACTTAGCAGCTGTTAGAGGATTTGCACAGGATTAATTGCTTAATTTCAGTAACGCTGTGTCTCAGGACGTAGGGAAGCCCGAGGAAAGGGAGAGACATGGGGGAACGGCTGGTTGGCGGCGCAGTCAGAGAACACACATTTATCGATTCAGTTCTTTGTCTTATGCAGGTGCAGTTTGTGGTACCCTCAAACCATCACCAAAGTAACATCAAAGAGCACTGATCACACATCAGCAATAGCAAATGTAATAGTGAGAAACTTTGAAATATTGTAAGAATTACTAAAATGTGACACAGAGACACAAAGTGAGCAAATGTTATTGGGAAAATGGCGCCAATAGACTTACTCAACACAGGGTTGCCACATGCCTTCAATTTGTGAAAAATGCGCTACCTGCAAAACCCAACACAGCGAAGCTCAGTAAAGCGAGGTATGGTATATGGCACAAAGGAAAGTGTGCTTTTAAGTTTCTACGTGTTTCTTTCTTCTCATGTGATTTTAGAAAACATTTAGGAGTGCTTGATTTGTTTACTTTTTCCTTGGTTATCATGACTTGGGTGTTTCCGGTTTGTTATGATAAAATGGGAAGCTTGTGAGCAAAGCGTTACTGCATAATAGAACATCACTCTTTATAGCGACTTTATTCTGGAGGTCAGCGCAGGGATACACTCACGGGATCTCACTTAAATAAATATCTTCATAGTCAACTACAATATTGGCCTTGGGCCTGATGTGCTGACATTTTAATTCCAAAGCATATTTAGAAACTTTACAAGTATCAAGAGACATTTCTGTATCCTTATCAAATACTCCTCTTTCCTTTAAACAGGAAAACTTATTACACCAGATCAAAAGAATGGTTTGGTTAAATAAAATGAATACCTCTCAGCCGAGGTCACAAGAGAGGAGAGAGAAAGACTTACCATTTAGGTTCCCAGGCTGGGCCATGAGATTTGGAAGGAAGAGGCTGTGTACAGTAACATTTTATTAAGCTTCGTTCTCTTCCATTCCTCTGCCTCTGCTGAATTTCTGATTTAATAACATTTACTTGCATGGCTCATGGAATGCTGGTAAGATGTAAAGAAAGCTTTTTATTGCTTTGAAATTTTTTTAAGAGAGCACTAATGTCCTTCTTTCATTGCCATTTGTACGCACATAGAGTTTCACGATGTGCAGTTCTGTGTGCATGAACCTTTTATAACCTTACATAGTACTTTGAAAATGAAAATGAGAGTCATGCATCTAATGCTACAAAATTATTTCTGTGATCCTGGTGATTTCCTACACAGCAGCCACTAATTATGTAAAGGCTTGGGAAACAAACAGTTCAGAAATATATGACTAAGAAAAAAAACGAATTATTATAATGGAATTTTATGACTTTTTAATGAACCAACTATTTTGGAAGTGTTATTTTGTTATAGTCTTAAAATATGCTGATGGATTTTATTATCCAAAACTATTTTTAAAAATGGGTTTCTTTACATTGGTACCATGTCCTTGAAGATTGTATCTATAAGTTTAACTGAAAATGATGCCAAAGTATTTACTTTGCCTACCCTATCTAATAAAGATAAGTTTTGGCAGTAACGATCAATGACATTGAATTTAGAAAATATTTTTGGTATTTGAGTAAATTGGCATGTTTCTGACAAAGGAGGGGGGAACTTAGGTACTTAATTCTACGCCTTCAGGTAAACAAAACAAATAATTAATTTTCATGCTGTGAAGATAATTTTAAAACTATAATCTAATTGTTTTATTATTTACTAAATTGTCCCAAATGGTGATAAATTAAAACTCAATCCCAAAAAGATAATGTGGGTCTTAGTTACCAGCTGTTATGGGACTTTTAAAAATGTGTTTCTGAAGGCAGCATAGAGATTAATCTGAAAACACTCTGTGTTACTCATGATTTTCCATGATATTTAAGTGAAAGCTGATGGCACTGGATCTTACCTCTAATTGGCGCCTCCAGCAGAGTTAATATCAGTTTGCATGGGCTTAAGAGGCACAATCGAAGGGAGACAACTGCTCTGCTTTATGTTAGTAAGATTAAAAAAATATATTTTCAAAAACAGGGAGAAAATTAAGATTGCTAACATTAGTAGAAGGTGATAGACCGAACTGACTCAAGCAAAATGTGTCTCCACTTAAAAAAATCACATCACCCAAACACAGCCTTAGAATATACTTTCTTCTTTTATCTTATGTCTTATAAACCTGGCATGCATAAAGATGTAGCCAGTGGTAGACAGCTCAGTATGTTAAATAATTTAACACTCCCACCACTTCGGAAAGCACCGGGAGGCACTGGAGGGAGGGAAATGGAAGGAACCGTATGATGTAAAAATGGATGGATGGTGAACTCTTTTAGAGTTGCTGAACTGTTGCCACGTTGGTTTATTGTAAACTGAGACATACACACACACACACACACAAAACCCCAGAGTTAACATGGTTTGTTTTCTTCCTCAGGAATTTATGCGTTTGGACTGTTCGCTACAGATATCTTTGTAAATGCTGGGCAAGTAGTCACAGGAAATCTGGCTCCACACTTTCTGGCCCTGTGCAAACCCAACTACACAGCCCTCGGATGCCAGCAGTATACGCAGTTCATCAGCGGGGAAGAGGCCTGCACGGGGAACCCGGATCTCATCATGAGAGCAAGGAAGACGTTTCCGTCCAAAGAAGCGGCCCTCAGCGTCTACGCAGCGATGTATCTGACAGTAAGCAAGAGCCAGAAACCTTTCTTAGTCTGTCTTTCTGTGAGTTCTCCCGAAGTGGAAATTATTCCTCCCTGCCATAGTGGAAGTCACATTAAAAGCTTTCTGCAGGCCATTTAATTTATTTTTAATGATAGCTGTTTGTGCTGTGGATAAAATTAAGTCAGTTGGCTCTCATGAGATTACGTGTGGGCAGTTGGTTGCATTAAAAAATACAGCCATTAGCATTTCTATTTGAGAATATGTTTGTCTTTATATTAAGTAGAGCTTAATGGAAATGAATTTGTCCTATAGCAGTCCCCATAAACGTTTAACGGTGCAATTAGAAGGACTACCCAGGCCTCTTAGACACCTACTCAAGCTCTGATGTTCTCTGGTGAAGGTGGGCGAAGAGGCACTCTTTTTCTAGAAAGTTCTTTCGTTATTTGTTAACTACTTATCGTAATATCTCAACCAGTGTTTTAATATTTTCTGGTAGAACTAACCAAAATGCTGTTATAAATTATATATATATATATATATTCTTTATTCTTGGGTATTTGCCATCATTTTGGTGGTGAGAACCAGGCCCTAAGTGCAGCTGTCTTCGGACAGCCACGTGTAGGTGGAAGTAAGTGGTCACGCTGAGCGCATTTCTGATCTGCAGGAGGAGAAGGCAGGGCAGCTCTAGGTCCCTGTGTTTGTGTCCATCGGCCTTCCCCTCTGCACCAGAATCTGCCTTGAAGCCATGGAGTCGGACTCCGAAACGTGCCTCGTAGGCTTTTCCACAGCTACAGCAGGGCGTTCAGAGAATTTTTTCTTTGGGGGTCCTCCTTGCCAGTGGTGCCAATACCTACTTCTTTCTGATTTCAGCTCAAAGACAAGAGATCTCAGGACCAGTCTGAGCCCAAATTCGATCATTTCTAATTACATGAAAAAATTCGGAATTATTTTTACCCTCTAAGAACTATTTGATTATGGAAATGTTTCTAATGTTCCTAATGTATTCTTGTCAGTTTATCTCTGAAAGCAGAGAGAATAACTCCTGCAACACCCCTACTTGAGACTGGAAATAATAATCACCAAGTAAAGGACAATTTGAGAGGGGGAGCTATGGCATCGTAACATTCACAATGGCAGGATGATTTCGGAGGTCATAAGGGTATGCATTTTAACATTTTTAAAGTTTTTAAGCCAAGTTCATTCTACCACTCACTGTCTGGAATTTTTTAAAAATTCCAATGAGAAAAATTTTTATAGAGTTAAGGATTAAATCCTATCCCATGCATTTTCTCTTCTGATTTCTGTATAATTCCCCAGTTACAATGCCTTTCTTGCCCTCACTCTGCTCCTCTAATTTTCCCCTGATTCTTTAGCGCATCACTTGTGCTTTCGGCTGCACATTCTAAGGTACTTCTAGCCTTCACGTGAAATCTTCTAATCCATGCATGTTCTTTCCTGTTTACTAAATTTCTTGGCTGAATGTTCTACCTCTCCTAGAAGATGGAGCATTCAGCCTTAATATGAAGATCTAAAACTTGAGTGAATCAGGAGTCAGAAAATACGTTTCACTCATGATCATTGCATCTAACTCTGATGCTTGCATTTGTGTCTGGGTATACAGATCTGCATAGACGTATGATGAAGCCAATGACTTGAGACAAATTCCAGAATACTCTCTGACCCCAGATACTGTTACATGATTATCTTAGCACTGATGCAGATGATGGGTTTTGCTGTGTGATCAGGGTGTGCCAGTGGTGGTGAATGTGCTAGCAGAGTGGAATACTTGGTCTTTATCTTTTCTGCCCAAATGGTGTTTCCGAAGGCATTGCTATGGGAGAAGGTGCTATCTGTTTATATACTGTAAAAATATCTTAGCATCTTGTCTTGCCCTGGTCTGCTGGCATTTGTTTCAGCAACTTCTTATCTGATTTGTTTTAGGAGCTTACTCGAAGGCATTTATTTAAGCAATTTCTGAATTATAAGCCATATTCTTCTAGTCTGTAATAAAAACTTGGAGCTATTTTAATAATAATAGTAATTATTGTGATTAGCAAATGTTTTTGAGCATTTACTATACATCAGGCACTAGGGCTTCACTTTTACTAATCTATTTAATATATTACTAATTCTTATTTATGTGTTATTAAAATTATTATTGTTGTTATCATTGATTATTGACACTAATTTATTGAATCCTTACAACAGCTCCTTGAAGGATGTACTATTATTATGCCCATTTTACAGATGAGGGCACTCAGCAGGTGAAGTCACTTGCCCAGACTCATAGAACCATCTATTTTCCTGGCTACGGTGATTCCGAATGTTCCAGAGAGGGAGTCATTAAATCATGTTAGCCTTCGTGGGTGTCTGGTTAGCTGAATTCCCTCCTGCTCCTGCATACTCCCCAGTGCTCATAAAAGTCAAAACCAAAGGTTCAGATGATAGATATGTTTAGAGAAAAAAAAATTTAATAACACTCCAGCACTCGGGAGCCTTCTATCATTAAACAGCGGTTCAGACTAAAAGTCAGGATTCCTGCTTGTAATTACATTGACGGGTCCCACTGTCTTTGTAACAATAGATCCTGTTCTCCGCTAACTGCTCTTCTCCCTTCCCTGCCACCCCTTGTGTGAGGAGTGGGTGGCTGCCATGGCAACTCCCAATATAACTCCTGCTGCACATGGAGGCCTTACAGTCAGGATTTGCCGTTGTATTTGAACCCGTATACATACATATTTCTTCCTAGCTTCACTAGAGACATCTTGGAAAACTTTGTAATAGAAATGTTGGGATGTTTTAAACTAACACAGCCTCATAACATGCTTGCCAGATTCTGACATGTAGGTAAATAGGGGAAAACAGCCATACTATTCAATATTCTCTGTGGAACTAGGCTGATTGCCTGCTATATTTAGGTTGAGATGTATTTGTTTAATGTGGCATAGGGGTTATACATGCATATAAACATGTAAATTAAAGTTAATGAGCCCTGTTATGAAGCATGTGAGTCAGAACAGAAGAATATGTTTATGAACTTGAACTCTCCCTTAGCATCTGACTTTAATTAAGACTTTGGGGGTAATTTGATCACTGAGTTGTTCTCTTTTGCTTTGTTGAGAACTTTCAGGGAAATAAAAAATTCTACGCCTATTTTTGCAAATGCTGTCGGTTTCCCAGGAAAAAATTCTAAAGGTTATTTAACCCTCATTAAATTTATGATTCAGTGTTAAGTTGCATTAGAATAATATTTAAATTTAGCTTCTTGGTATTTCTTTTCATATAAAAATGGGTAAAGTTTTGTTTTTGTTTTTGTTTTTGTTTTTTAATTAAAGTCAGGTGAAACTCCAAGGTTGAGAATGTGGCATACAGTTTGGTGACTTTCCAGTTGACCTCGTAAACCGTTGAAGCCAAAAGTCATAGAATGGCCTCTTTAGGTCTTCTAATTCTGACCTTAGATTTTCTGAAAATCTTAAAAAAATAAAGGAAGAGTCAGCTACATTTACTGACCTTTTCCCATTATCTGCTGCCACATAACAACCCACCCTAAACCTCAAAACAACAAGAATTTATGACCCTCAGGATGCTGCAGGCTGACCTGTGGTTTTCTTGGTGGTCAATCTTTGTTGCATCTCTCATGAGTCGTGTTCAGCTGACCAGTCAGCTGGGGGTGGAGGAGATGGGACAGCCCGGAGAGCCGGGCTCTCACGTTCTCAAGACGTCTTTCTCATGGGTTGTTTTCCCTGCCACAGTCTTAGAGCAGCCTTCCAAGAGGGCAGAGGCCCAAGCTGCAAGGCATCTTGGGGCACAGGCTCCAAAACTTGTTCATCACCCCTATGGCTGCACTTTCTCGGTCCAGGCAAACCATAAGGCCAGCCCAGATGGATGGGGGTGGAGGAAGAGTCTCTACCTAGAGATGGGAGGCCCAGCAAAGTCAGACTGTAAAGAGGTGAAGGGACCGGGAAAGGAGGAATCTGTGGACATTAAACAGTTCACTGCAGGTGCTCCCGAAGCACTAGTGGAAAGCCCTGGAGTTTTCCTGTCTTCTTCCCCCTCGGTGGCAGGTCATTCGTGTCATCCTGCTCTCACTGCCCACGTGGCCCCATCTTTTATGAAAGGCTCACAAGGTCCCATGTGCAGGAGTGGCTGCTCACAGGCTGCCAAGACAAGAGTCAAATGAGCACAGCCCACTGGTGTCTGTCCGTCCCTCCGTTTGTGACATTTTTCCCAGTTCTGCAGAGGGACATGAGCAGGCTGTCATTCTGGGGCACAGGAATTGGGGAAGCATGCCAGGTTACTCACAGCTGACTCCATGAGACTGACTGGTCAGGGACTGGGTTTGGAGAAGAAGGATTGGGGTGGGTAAGAAGGAAAGCTCTGGGCTATCTTCAAGAGTGTGTCTTCACTGGCTGGTGAGACCTGGCTTCCGCTGGAAGGCCATTCCTCTAAATCTTCCCTGCTCAGGAGTAATTCAGTGCAGAGATGGATATGGTCCCTGTGCTCTGGATTTCAATTGAGCAAATTTGTGTCTACTAGATAATGTGTCAAAAAGCATTTATCGGGCACGCACGCGTAACGTGGCTGCTCTTTTCTGCTTGTCTACCGGTGCTGTGACCACTGCGAGTAGTCGACTGAGTTTCTGCTGCCAGCCTTCAGCGAAGTGTTACTGGTAGCGGGTGGGGGAAGGTACAGAAGATCTGCAGAGTACCCATTGGGTTCCACTGTTTTCACTACCACAGACCCCTTTTACAGCTCACCTCTTCCCGTTCCGCCCAGTCCTCCATGCACTCCATGTCTTTATATTCTGTTGAACAGACTAACACTTTCGCACCCCAACTTGGGCCCAGACATTAAACAATGGTCCATAATAATAAAAATATAATATGCTGTTTTGAAACTGCACAATGCAATTATTAAAATGGCACACATACAATTATCAAATAATAAGCAGTAAATGATTAAGTGGATACCCTGCATCTTGACTTGAATTCTACCTGGCGTCCATAAGTGACACCTACATTTGAGGATGCTGTGATTGGCCCGTGGCTTTATAGTGGTATCTGGGTCTCTAGTCACATCACAGCAATTCCCGTGTCTCCCGCGGCGTATCGGAACCACTCAGCACCGTGTGGTCACCATTGTCGCCAGCTGACTTACTGTAGCTCCAGCCCAAAGCAAAGAGTACTGACTTTTTAGCTACTGCACACTTGCCTATGATGGACAGATACAATATCCCACTAGGCTCCTTGAAACATTGAAGAGTATGTCATAGAATTCCATTAAGGTGTCAGGAGGTTAGGTGTGAGCAGGCTCCAGCCTGGGGATGGCTGGCAGCACCTACACATTCTAATTGGGAAAACAGGACTGACTGTCACAGGGCAGTGTGAGGTAGTCAGGGCTGCGCTGTGACTTCGTGGGGCCGAGGTACTTCTGTGTGCCTTCATGGCCCCCTTCTGCCTTTAAATATAAATATAAACGCAAATGTAAGTATAAATATATAAATATGTATGTATTACAACCTCATTGTTGTAAGAACACATGTATAAATAATATATATCAAACATTGTCTTCAACTTAAATGCTCACTTTTTCCTTGTGATTTTAAAAGAGATTAAGATGATTTCATGGGTCCCTAGAAGTACCATCAGCCCTTGAAGTATTGCAGTGCCTACTGGATAAGTTTGTCCTGGGGATGGTACATAATAAAGTTCTAAGTGAAATATAATCGTTAGCGTATCTGGTAACAACCATGGGAGCCACTCCGCGCCCAGGAGGGAAGAGGCCACTACTGGTAAGCACCAGGGGGCAGCGCTTCAGAAGTAAGTGGTTCTTGGGATAGGGTTGGAGATGGATATGATTTGAACAGGGGAAAAAGAGGCAATTCCAGGTCAGGGGACAGAGAGAGCAAAGGCAAGGAGCAAGAAGCAGCAGATGCAGTTAGGGGCCAGTGACAGGGGCACCTCAGATGGGGAGCAGAAGGGGTGGCTGGTGTGGGCAGGGGGAGGAACTGTGGGATTTAAGGATTAGCAAGAATAAATCAATCAGAAAGACCTTGTAAGCCAATCTGAGGCTTCATGCTTGAGTTAATAAGCAAGACAGAGTTGAAAAATGACGTGACAGAAGCAGTTCTTTAGAAGGGTTTTATTTATTTCAATCCCGTGAATATATATTGAATACCTAGAATGCGTCAAGCCGGTACATTCTGATACAGTCCTTCTGAAGTTTAAAATGATCTGATGGAGAGTAAAGAGGGATTTAAAAAGAAAAAAAAAAACTAAAAGTAAAGGATATTTGAAAGAGATTGTCAGTCTCAGATGTGAAATGATAAGGATTTGAATTCAGTTGGTTTCCTTAAGATTGAAAGCCGTGGTGCCGATGAGACCAGAGTCTGATGATACGAGATGTACAGATTTGAACAGCTGGGGTCTCTGAGCATCTTCTCTTCGAGCACAGGAGTTGGAAAGTCAGACCAGACCCAGAGCCAGCAGTCTGGTGTGCAGCTCGGGGTTCACACACCATCACCAGCTTTCTTAGATGCTTTGGCTACATGGAGCCAAATCCCTGGGCCCAATTTTAGTATTTTTTACTGCTTCCATGTTTCCAATCCCTGTTCCCAGCTTCCATTTATCGAAAGGTAACAGTCTAGCAACATACTAAGCCCTCTGTACGCCGTAATCTTCACAACGGCTGCGATGAAGGTTTGGCTATCTTCATTTCACAAATAACAACACTGAGGCCACAAGAGGCTCATGAAGTTGCCCAGAGTTACTCAGCTAGTATTAGAGTCAGGAATGACAGTGTGACTCCAAAGCCAGCGTTTGGTCTCTTACATCACACTGCCTCCTGAGATGTGCCCCTGTGAAGAGAAGGCAGCTCCGTTCTGAGTTATCTTCAGAGCCCAGTGCCTTACCCATAGTAGCTGAAGAAAACTAGTTAGGTGATTTTAATTGAAATGTTGTATGATATGAATTAGAAAGGATGTGGGGGAAAAAATGAGCATTCCATAAGTTCCTGTTTCATGTCCTGTTTTTCAGGCAGCCAAGTAGCTCAAACACTAAAAGAAATATAAATGGTCATGACTGTCAAGTTTTTAATTGTACTTTGATTTTAAGTGGATGCATATTTTATTCTTATGACCCTTGACTTTGAATATCTTATGTTCTGCACGTTGTTTGCAATGTTAAAGAACTTTAATTGCTTTTAAAATGACAACTTCGAAGTTATCTTTAACTTCTTTACAATGTACAATAATTGGCTATGTAATAACCTCACCAGCCTCGGCCGTGCTAAACTGCTGACTGGACCTCTGTGGTAAGCAGTGTCGCTTTGATGGGGTCCAGCAGAACCCGGATTATAACGGGCATCTCTGAACATGTGGTCATTTGATACCCCAGGGTCAAACAGTCCATCTCTGCCAGGCCCACTGACATACGCAAGTCTCCTTTTTAAAAGACACCTCGTTCCCGGCTGCAGATGTCGTGGCCTTGCAGGAGCCAGCACCGTGATTCTCACACTTACTGCCATAAGCCCCAGGCTGTGTGCTTCCCACCGCCGGCGCTCGAGCACCGTAGGGTCCGCTGGATCGTGTGGCCCAGGTGACAGACTGTACTGGTGGCAGAGCCCTTCCTGGTGCCACCCCAGCTTTTCTTGTCACCTGGTACCTGGGCCAGAATGGTATTCATAAGCGTAGGATGTGTTTCTTTAAGAACGCAAAGCGATCTAAAGGTGCCGTGCTTCCCTTCTTTGCGGTGGGAACACAAGGTGCAGTCGTTTGTACGTGACTCTGGAGGGCATGTCTAGCACGGCCCTGACCGGTGGGTCCCTGAGAGCTTTACTGATGTCCCAGGTCCCTGAATCTTATACAGTTTACTCCCAAGGTCTGGAATGCATGTGTCTTCCCCAGGCCCCAGTGAGCTAACCACCTCTTGTTTATCTTGCCTGAGCAGAATGATACCTTTGATGTGAAAGATCCATATGGCAGCCTGTGAGATGTCCAAAATGTCCACCTCACTGCAGACTGTGATACGGCAAAGAGCAGGAGAGTGCACGTAGCCCTGACATAAACGGGCGTGAGGAGCTGCCTGTTCCACGTGCATGTGAGCTGTTTCTCATCCTTTTTCTTGAATGAGAGAGAAAAGAACACATTTGACAAATCAATGGCCGCTACTCCTTGGTTGGTGATTCAGTAGTCTGTGGTCTTTCTCCAGGATCTGTCTAGACTGGTGAACTAAATGGAGATAGGGAAGAACTACCACCCCCGTGTTCGTGAGATCTTAAGTGGTGGCATCAAATCTTCAACATCCCCCCTTCCCTAACGCAGTATTATGTTTGGTGTACTATTTTGCAGGAGTGGGAGAATACAGTTTCATATGCTTCCGGTTGAGTTCACCCCGGGCTCCACCCTCCCAGGGGAACATGACCGCTGGGTGTGCTCTCAGACTGAGGAAGTCCACTGTGAGCCGGACTTTGGCTTGGACTCACTTGTTATCTAGTCCCCGTGTGACCCTGCTCTGACACGAGGCCGTGGTGATGTTAATTCAGGTGTCCGGGAACCAGTGTCCACTGGGACTATGTCCAATAGTCCTCAAAATATCTAGGTGCTCTCTTTTCCCCAGCGTATAGCCGCTGACCAAATGATCACGGGTCCTTTTGAAGAAGGACTGGGAAAATCATTACAACACATACTTTCTGTTGTGCTACAGGGTCCTTCCCTTGGGGACCAGCTGCCTCTTCAGTCAGTGAGTTTCATCCAGGTTAGAGAACTGCAGAAAGAATTAAAATATTCTATTGGGGCATCTACTCTCAGCTCTGCAGCCTTGCTTTCTTGTGATTGTGTATTAATTGTGAGCCTCTGGTTCCCCATCTGTTTTGCCCCTAGAAAATGCTGCCATTTATAAATCATCTTCAGAACTGCCGGCTGGGCAAGTCCCCTTGGCTGTCCCTCGGGCCTTCAGCATCACCATGACAATTATGATACTCCCTCCCACCCCATCCCTGCTTCTGATGGTTCAACACTGATACCTGGCTTCTGTTTCTTCGGGTCCCTCATAATCCACATGGACATCAAGGAGCCCAGCTCTGTGGGAGCCTCTCCTCCCATCACCCCCACCTGCACTGGGGAGGCACCACTGAACTTGCGCGTCACGCCGTGCCCCTCTCACCAGCACGTGCCTAGCGCCTCACCAGCGGTGCGTCCACTAGGTCCTCCCACAGTACCTAATCCTCTTGGGGGCCTTGGAGACTCCTCTCCTGCGTCCATCCCAGGAATGCCCACTTCTGTGAGGCTTTTCATTCCTTCCCCCATCTGCCAAGGCAATGCAGGCATGTCAGCTTCATTAAGAGAAGGCAGTCGTTTTCTCTAGGCTTGTAGGAGCCAGCCCAGCAAGGTGTTTGTACGGTCCCCCGGGGCCTGGCGAAAGTGTTAAATCCCACATCCCCAGGGAGAGTGTCCTCATGTCAACAAATGCTCCCTTATCCTGCCTCTGTTTCACCGTCCTTGATAAAACCCCCTTCTGAATCCAGCCGCAGAGGTCTGCCCTGGCTCCGGCAGGCGTGTGCCAGCTAATTCTTGCAGCAGTTTGGGGGAGGAGTCTGTCCGCTTCTCAGTAGGTTTTCACATCCCGGGCACCAGTCACCGCTGGTGGCTTTGAGCAATTGCACTGCTGCCTGACGGACTGTCTGTGTATAGGCTGGGATCCTTATTTCCAGGCAAGATATGTTGCCAAACCTGTCTGACCACCTGCTTTCTTAGACTAGCCCTGGTACCAATTACGCTTCTCCAAAAAGTGGACAAGATTTATCGGAGGATTGGAAGGGGGCAATATTTGCAAAAGTTAGAGGAAAGAAGCAAGATTGGATGGGGGAGTCTCAGCCAGTCTTGAGCAGGGGTAGAAGAGCCCCATGTTGGGCATAAACGGCCAAGCCGTAGTACCCGTGCCATGCTCAGTCACTGGTCAGGGGCTGGCCAGCAAGCTTGTGGCCTCTGCTCAGACACTGTGGCATCTAGATGCACGGCAAGTGGAGACTCTCAGCTCACTGCTCTCCTACGAGGAGAACAGCTTGCTCTTTCCTGAAGGGAGGGCAGAGCACATGCCTCTGTGGCTGCCCCGCGGCTCTCATCTGTCAGGTAACGCACAGCAAGGGGTTAACAGTGCGGTATGTCATCTTCTGTGAGCCTCCCTGTGTCAAATATATTTGCCCTTGAAGTGCCTTAATATACAGGAAAAAATTTTCTGTAAATTTCTGAAAACACTGTAATTTCAATCATCAGACTCCTAAATTGAAGATATAGTTCAAGTCAAAAAAAGAGATTTCTTGGCGCCTCTTCCACTGCAGTAGAAAAGAGATGACCTTCTGTGAACACAGTCTGCTTTGAGCCTTTTGTTTGTCTGTGCCATTTAAAGAAACTCTTGGAAGGAGAACATAGGACTTCAGATAACAAATAGAAATCACTCTATAATAATATAGAAATTTCAAGTATAAAAATAACTTATTATTGAGAGCTTACTGGGCTAAGCACCTTGCACGCAGTAGATTTAGTGCTTTCTTTCCTTTGTCAAACATTTTAATCAGGCATCTTGCTCTACATAGGGATGTGTGCTTTTAGCTTTTACACAATGTAGGGAAATATGATTTCCTTAGACATGCTGAAATTTCCATTATCAAAAAATAAAACCAGCGTTCGCACAGAAACTATCCATTAATTTGAGCTACCATCCCATTTCTAAAAGAAACTTCTGGGAAGATTAGTTCATACTGCTTCACCTTTGTAACTATTCAGAATGTGGGTTTTGCCCCTCCCCATCCTGCCCACACTCTACCTAAACTACTCAGAATTCATCCACCAGAGAGCTTATCAAAAGCCTCTTCAGAGCCTCGGCTTGCTGGCCGTCTCAGTGACATGGAGCTCCTGATCACCGCCTCCTGTTTGAGCTTCTCTGTTTTCAAATTTTGAGAACATTGTATTTTCCAAATTTACCTCTTCTCTCATGAAGTGCTTTTCTGCAATGTCAGAAAAATCATCTATGAGCATTTACCAGGTTTCTGTTCCTGACCTCCTTTCCTTCCGTTATCCCTCCCAAGGGTGATCTCATTCACTGCCACTCCCACGTCTTTTCAACCCCCCAAACTCCTTCACTGGCCTCAGCCTCTCTCCTGAACTCCAGAGTTTATTCCTAACTTGAACATAAATATGTTGTGTTTCACCAGCTCCTTAAACTCAGCATCTCAGAAATGAAAACCATGACCTCGCTCCACCGTAGCTCTGGCTTCTGTGTCTTCTGATTTGCTTGTCGGCATTCCCACCCTCCCAGCTACCCAAGTGAAAGGTCTGAGTCATCCTCAGCTCCTCCCACATCCACGCCCCCACATCCAGATGTCTGATTAATTTTGTTGGTTCACTGTTTGAAATATCTCTCAAATCCAGACTCTGCTTCTCCACCCCACCCCACCCCACTTCTGCTAGAACATGGCTCCTTTAAATCATTCACCTTCACTACTGTAGGAGCCTCCCAAAGAAGAATCCTAGGAAAATTCTTGACTCGCTGCGTCTGTTTCACCCTGTGCCACCGGAGTAACCCTCCTAAAGCCTGCGCTTCAGCAAGTCTGTCTTTGCACGGAGGCTCTTTGCAGCCTCCCCTCACGGACCTGCAGGGGTCACACTCCTGCCTGTGGCACCTGAGACCCTCTTGTTCTGGCTAAAACGTCTTCCTTTCTGCTGTGGACTGAATTGTGTCCCCTGCAAAATTCATATATTGAAGCCCTGACCTCCAATTGACGGTGCTCAGAAGTGGGGCGTTTGGGAGGTAGTTCAGTCTAGAAGAGGTCCTCACGAGGGGATTAGAGCTCTTAGAAGAAAAGAGACCAGAGAGCTTGCTCTCTCCCTCTCGGCCATGTGAGGACCAGCAAGAAGGCAGCGACCTGCAAACCAGGAAGGGAGCTCCCGCCAGAACCCCTCCATGCCAGCCCCTGGCCTCAGACCGCCGGCCTCCCCAGCTGGGAGAAGATCAGTGTCTGCTGGTCAAGGCATCCCGTCTGTGGGCTTTGGTGATGGCAGCTTGACTGAGACACACGCAGCGCCTTGGCTCACAGCGCCTTATGAGCTCAGTTCCCAGGTCATGTGAACGCAGTTCACTCAGGGTCATTACCAGTTACCACAGTGTTCTTTTTTCTATTTTTATACTTTTACTTTTGCTGTTCTCTCAGCCTGCAGTATCTGCGGTACCTCCTACCTCCATACTCATCTAATCAAAATTCTGTTCACCTTTTCACGTGTCGGTCAGAATTGTCTACTGCCAATCACGGGAAGTGACGCTGGCCAAATATAGTGAATTAGACCAAATGAGGTGGAAGGTCAAGCTGAAGAACCAGGCCCAGGGATGAGCAGGAGCCGACGGAAGCCCAGAACCCCAGCCAGAATCCGGCCCCAGGGAGGGTGTGGAGAGGATGCGCTGCTGTGACCGCAGGACCCTGGGTACCACACGGCCACCGTCTTGTGCTGCCTCCACCAGCACAGTTGCCATGGCAGCAGCTGGTGGAATGGCTGTCCCACTGGATCTACTTCTCTGCATCACTTGCAGGCACGTCTGAGTGACCGAGTGTAGGTCGTGCGCCAGCAGCCTGCTCGCCGGGACTTTGAAGAAAGCAGTACCAACTCTTGTTGGCTTTAGTGGTGGGACAGCGTATTGCTTCCCCTGTGGGAGGCATACTGTGAGGAGGGGGGTTCAAATGTGCTGTAGTGGAAAAAAATGCTCTCTACCTTTATAACACAGACCAAGGTTGACCTCCTCTTTGAAGTTTAATCTCATCCTTTCATTGAAGTCATCTACCCACTTACAGTGGCCCACCTAGATATTTGTTACCAAAGCAAATCATTTTTTAGCATCCCTTCTTCTTTATGGAAAAAGTACTTTCAAAAATAGTTATATGATTTGACACAACATTGTAAAATGACTATAACTCATTAAAAAATGTGAAAAAAAGTAGTTATATGATAAAAGTAGTCATTATTTTATCAATTCATTTTGCAGTTTTACAACAAACAAATGAGTGTTTTTAAAGGCTTAAGATTTCAGGAAAATATTTCATGTATGAACTAAAATTAACACTTACCCTTACAAAAATACTATACTTTGCCTTTACAGCATTACATTATTTCATTAAGTTAAACATAAAAACTCCAAGTAGTCACATATGTTGGCAGAATCAAAAGAATTCAAGTTGTCTTTCATCGTCTTTACGATTCCTACGGTATCCTGTTTTTTTCCCTCTCAAGTCAACTGTCTAAATGTAACACGATAGGGGCTGGAGGCACTCTGTGGCCAGAGTGTTCTGACTGGTTCCCAGCCTCTTACAAACTTACTCTCCAGATGAGTATGTGTAGCTGAGTCCACGTGCCAGAAGTCAAAAGTACAGCTGGGAGTTCTTAAAATTAACTTCTATGTACAGTACAACATTTATTAGAGATTATGTAACAAAATCTGAAAAATGGGTTGACTTGAAGAGCATGTATGTTAACACTCAGCAGTAACAGCAGCGATTACGTCAGCTTAGCCCAGTGCTCCCCTCACTGTGGCTCCTCCACAGCCCATCCCAAACTTGGTGGCATAAAACGGCTTACTGTGCTCACAGATGCTGTAAGTCACATATTTGAGAAAGGCACAGCATGTCCCTGCTGCGTATTTCTGGCCTCAGTCTTCTCAGAAGACTCAAAGGCTGACTCCAAGGACACCTTGATCTCTGGCACATGGAGTCACCTGAGGGATTGCTCGTTCCGATGCTGCGTCAGGGCTGGGGGACTTGAAGAGGAGGGCTGCCCATACGTGGCTTCTCCGTGTGCCTCGGCTTCCTCACAGCACGGCAGCCTCAGGTGGGCAGCTTTCCCATGAGATTCTAAGCATGCATATTCCAGTGAACAAAGCAGAAGTTCATTGGCTTTTTTGAGTTTGTGGTGTCACATCTGCTGCGTTTTGTTGGTTACAAACAAATCACAAGACTGACCAGATTCAAAGGGAGGAGAATTTGACTTCACCTCTTAGTGGGGGAGCCACAGGGGAGCAAGGGGTTAGGGGACTGTTGCAGCCATCTTTGAAGAATGCAATCTACCCAGCCGACAAAAGCTCCCGGGGGACAGGAGCGTGTTACCAGTGACACTGTTTAGAATTGCTTGGCAGGGGGAGGGTGTAGCTCAGTGGTAGAATACATGCTTAGCATGCACAAGATCCTGGGTTCAATCTCCACCCTAAGACATAAACTCTTCTGGTTGTTTAGTTCAACTTAAAAAAGGTAAAGATTAGCCCAGTTTTTATTATTATTATTATTATTATTATTATTATTATTATTATTATTATTATTATTATTATTTCTATATTTCTGCCTCCAGTAGATTATAAATTCACTGAGGTGAGAAACCATTTCTTTATAGCCAACACAATGCTAGCAGTAGCATGAATATAATACAGACTAGAAAAGCATGTTGATCAGTTCAGAAAACTACAACCTATCTTTAATGCTCATTATTTGTAAGAAGGTTTAAATAGGTGCTTTGCCTTTGCCCCCTAATAAATCATAATCTCAAAGTACAATGATGGAGAAATGATACTCAGAGGTCGGACCTGTACAAAGCACTGGATCCATTCTTCTGAATAAATGGGTCTAGTTCCTTAAATAAGTTAAACATTTGCATTTTTATGGCAATCTTATTAGAGCCAAGGGAGGTAATGGGGATACACCCTGGCATTTATGTAAGTCCCGTCCCACGGGGCCTCTTGGCCGCTGTACCTCAACTGGGAAAACCTGTCATCAGCCCCATAGCCAGGGATGATGCCTGTACGGGATCCATGTCCATCTTGAGGGTGGGGAGGTCCTTTTGTGCACCCTTGAATCATCCTACGTGCTTGTGATTGCCTGCAGACGTGGAGGCAGCCAAGTTGGATTCACAGGGAGGCTGGTTGGTTGGGTTCCCTTCCCTGGCTGAGTCTGTGGCTACTCATGGCCATGTCTTCAGCATCCTGTCCAGCTCCGCCTTGGACCTTCCTGCGGTCAACTTCAGAATACTCCTTATCCACTCAAAAAAGCCCCAAAACTTCAGGTCCTTTTGACTCTTACTTTCCCTAAAAAAGGGGGCCACTGTATTTATGTGAAGAGCCGAACAATAGACGATCTGCTTTTCATGTGTGTGCCAGCCCCGTGCTAAGTGCTTTGCATGGATCATCTCGTTCCAGCCTCACACTTGTAAACTATCGGTGCTAGTCTAATTCCCAAATGAAAGACGAGAAAACTGAGGCTCAGAGAAACTGAACAACTTGCCCCGAGTCCCACAGCGGGTGTATGCTGGAGCCAGAGTCTGAATCCAGAATGCTTCCCGGTGTGCTTTCCGAGCCCCTCCCTTGCTCTGCCTCCCCCTTGCAGCCCAGAAATTAAGGTGCACACCCTGTAGTGCTGACAGTGCAGAATTCCAGGCCCCTCCGCTGGGGCCCTTTGTTCTGGGTGGCAAACGTCTCTGTAGTTTCCCCGGAGTGGAGCTTTGGCTCACATGACAGTGGCAGGATGTGGTATTCTAGCACGGCTGGCATCTCAGGGCGAGCCAGAAATCATTGTGCACTTGGCAGATAAAGAACGCTGAAGATTAGCCGCTGCGCATAAATCAGGCGTAGTGCTTTTATTTAAGTGTTCTTAATGGCCCCGGTGTGCTCGTATATTCATTGCCATTAAGTTTAACTAACTTACGATGACACCCACTGATTCAGCTGGGGCCATTTTGAACAGAGAATCTCAGGGTCTTTTTAACTCATTCTGTAATTGATTCTCCTTATTCCGTAAAGTTTTCTTACTGGATATTTTTATTTCATGAAGGTCTATGGTGTTAAGATTATAGCTTTGGGGTTATTTACAAATAGAATTAAAATATGGAAAATTAAATGGTAAAGGGGAACGGTCAGCGAAGCTATTACTGCAGCATGATGAAATTTACTCCCACCTCCAAACATGGTTTAGGCCCTCATCATCGCTTGCCTGGATTACCAGTAACATTTTTTTTTAACAGCCCCTCCTCCTGCCCATTGTAACCCACTTATTCTTCATGTGATTTTCCTGGTGACTGTCTAAAATGGGACTCCCAACATGCAGGTCCAGCTTCACTGGGTGTATAAGCTGTGATGTCACCCAGGGCCTGTGCTCAGGAGGGCCCCACGTGTCGTTACTCTTTTTTACTTATTTTTTATTCTTTTTGGTGGGGGGGGCGGTTAATTAGGTTTTTATTTATTTTAGTGGAGGTACTGGGGATTGAACCCAGGACCTTGTGCGTGCTGGGCATGTGCTGTACCACTGAGCTACACCCTTCCGCCCCCACGCGTGATGTTGATGCTCCTCCCTCAGCATCTTGACGTTCCTGATGACTTCTCAACAAGGGGCCTCTCATTTTCATTTTGCACTGGACCCTGCAAGTTCAGTAACCAGTCCTGGTAACATAATAATCATGTAATCCACCCCCCACCGCCTCGTACGTGCTCTAGTAGCCCCTCTTTGAACTTCCTAAGAATTCGTGGGATATAGTTTAGAAGCATCTGGATTTTCTGTAAACTTCCTTCTTTTGCAGTCTTGTAATTCCATGACCATAAAATGCTTTACAAATGTAATTATTAAGGAATGTCAGAGACCTAATGTTTACACAAGTACCTTAAGAACTGATCCAGTGCTGGTAAACGGAAGATGGCACTACTTTCTGTTGATTTGTTTTGGTTTCTTCGCTTGCGTGTTGTATCAGCCCCACCCCACTGTTGCCTTGTATCGACTTCACGGTCCCAGAATTCCCAGGACTTTTCTTCAGCAGTGACCTTATCTTTTTCCTTAAATTCGCAGATCTTGAAGTATTTCAGTAATTTTCAATGTCATCAATTGCCTTAGTGTCTGATAAGAAATATCTAAAGGGGCTGAAAGTAAAATAATCTTGATTCAGTATATTTTTATATCCATTTACAGCACGTGTACCACATTTCAAAAAAGAAATTTAGATTTTTTTAAAAAATCAATTATTAGTTGGTTTAATTCCAAAACACTGAAAACAACCATTGATTCAGTTATGTATGAATTAATTTGATAAAAATAACTTTTGAGCACATGTGATGTTCCGAGGATTCAGAGACAGACATTCAGCCCTCAATCTCAGGGTGCTTAGTCCTCCCATGTGGCTGGGAGATGGCAGGCCCTATTAATCTGCTAGGGCTGCCATGGTGAAATAGCGCAGAGTGGGTGGCTTAAGCCACAGAAACTTATTTTGTCACAGTTGAGAGGCTCGAAGTCCCAGGTTTGGGTGCCGCCAGGGTTGCCGCCTGGTGCCGCCTCTCTCCTTGGGTTCCAGTCTAGTATTCCAATTTATTTGTTCAAACTGTTACCTGACGGCAGGCACATCATACATGGAGCTTTGGTACCTAGCTCAGCCTTCAAAAGCCCGTTTAACTCATTAATGTTCATGCACGTAACATATGTTAGTAATAGTGCTACAGGACCACCATGAAGTGCTGTGTTCCCGTGAGAAAATGGTAGTGTGTCTTGATTCTTGGTGTATGTGAGAAGTATCGCCCCTCTAGGTGCGAGTATAGATCACGTGCTAGAAGCTTCCGCTGAGGCCTGGGTCTGGTGGTGCTTTACTCCTCGTTCACCTTACTTTCCTCCCCCACTGGTCTCCACTCGGTTCAGACGCATCCACACGGACGTCCACGTGTGTACACACACACACGCGCGCACGCGCACATATCCAATCAATGACCAAGTCTTATCAATTCAACTCCCTAAATATTTACTTAATCGGTTCGTAATTACAGCTGTTACTCCAGTTCAGGACATGGCGATCCAACACCTGGAACCACTTCAGCCAGAGGGATGTTTTAAAACTCAGATCTGCAGCTGTCATCTCCTCCTGTCCCTTAAGTGGCTTTCTATCATTCCTTTTTTATTTATTTATTTATTTATTTATTTATTTATTTATTTATTCATTCATTGATTGATTTAAAAAATTTTTGTCTTTTTAATAAAAATTCAAACTCCTCCACTTGACACACAACCTTTCTGCTTTGCTTTTTTTTTCTTTTTTAAAGACATTTTTATTTCTTTGTTGTTGTGAACAGACATAAGCTAATTTTTTATTGAAGTTGGTTTATAATACTTAGTTCCGTGCATACAGCATAGTGATTCAGTATTATTATAGATTAGACTCCATTATTGTAAGAGAATGGCTCTAATTCCCTGTGCTGTACTATATACCCTTGGTGATTATTTTTCACATAGAAATTTGTACCTCTTAATCCCGTAGCCCTATTTTACCCCTCCCGGCTTCCATCTCCCCACTGGTAACCACCAGTTCGTTTTTTGTATCTGTGAGTTTGTTTCTGTCTTGCTATGTACTTTCATTTGTTTTATTATTTTAGATTCCACATGTAAGTGATATCATACCGTGTTTGTCTTTCTCTCTCTGACTTGTTTCACTCAGCAAACCATTCTCTAGGTCCCTGGACATACAGAGCCTTTGAAAACATGGTCCCTGTCAACCTCTCCACCTGGTTTCCTGCCACTGCCCTCTCTGCAGGTACCTCCCGGCGCTCACCCTCACCCCACCCACGCAACCTGCAGTCTGACACACTGAGTTATTTTCGGTTACCCCAGTTTCTCCTTTGTGCATGCTCCCACCTCTGCTGGAAGAACTCCTCAAGCCATGCCCCCATCCGAGACTGAGGTAGAGGCTTCTCTGCTGCATCTGGCGTGGTGGTGGTCAGAGCTTGCCAGCTGACTGCTTGAATTTGGAGTCCTGCCTTACCGCTATTAGCGTCGTGGGCTGAGGGGTGGAAGCTGGTGGGTGTGAAAGGAGAGATGCCAGCCACAGGGTTCACCCTCTCCATTTACCCCTTCTGTGAACAAGTGAGGTGACAGCTGGAGTTCGGATGGGGGCACAATGGAGATGAATCTAGGAAGCTTTTAGTTGAATGAAAATTAAGGGGTGGGGCAGGGGAATCTCAGGCCATGAGATGGGCAGGAAAGAAGGTACCTCCTAAGACCCCTGGGTGCCCAAGCAGGAAAATTTCTCCCCAACCCCTGTGACTTAGCCACAGGTGAGGGTTAGGAGTGATGTCAGCAATACCCTAAAACCACACTCTGGAATTTGGAGACATCCCTTAAAATCTCACAGTTATATTTAATATTAGTATGAAATTGATAAAGCACTTTGTTGCTAGTTGCAAAACTGTGTATACTGTCTATTCACATATACTCACCGTAACTATGAGACTCTGTGTGTGTGTGTGTGTGTGTGTGTGTGTGTGTGTGTGTGCGTGTGCACTTTGTGGTGCACATTTATTTTCCTTATTGCAATACTACATTTTCTTTTTAAAGTACAATTTGATTCTTTTCCTGTTATTGTATAATTTAAGAGAGTATCTCAAGATCTGGAATCCAGTTCTTAATACTTAAATTTTTTAATGACTCTATAGGATATATAGATTATTAGGTGTAGTGTGTATCATACAGATATCATATCAATGGATAGTCACATATCCATTAATCGCAGCTTCTTTCCTTAATTAAAGAAAATCTGAGAAATATTGTGATTCCTAAGATTTAACTGCAAATTCAAACAGTTTTGAGGGTTAGTCAGAGACACGTGAGGTGTGCTTTTGCCATTATTACCAATGACTTTTTATCCCTGGTATTAAATTTAAATGTTTCATTTGCATATTTTAATAGTTTTTGCAGGTTCTACTTTCTTCATTTGCCTTGAAGTTAAACTAAGACTAATTCCTCAATTCATCTAACCGTCTAGTGCACGTTTTTGTAATGTTTAAAGGTCTCCAGAGTGGTCTTTTGCATATTAATCTCAGTCTCTTACTCACTAGTTTAATGAATTTTGAACTTTAGAGATGGTGGCGTTCTCAGAATTGCAGGACTCAAATATCTCTTGCTTGCATGTAACTCCTTACCTGTCACATAGCTTTCTTTTCCTTGTACCACAATCAGAAATAAAACAGAAGCCTATCTTTATCTAAATATTACCTTCCTTTTTATCTGTGAATGGAAGACAGCTATTAGATGATGGAAATGTGTGGTTCTCGATGTTACAGATGGCAGAGAAAATGTTAAGTAAAAGCATTGTTTGTTCTTCTGGCTGATGGACGAAGTGCCTTGTGTACAATATATTTACCAGGGGGGTCATACTGGAGAGAAATGGCCTCCGTGTAATACCAGCCACGGCTGCACTTCAGGGATAAGGTAAATGTGTCAGTGATGAAGGGGCTGTTATTCCCAACCAAGCCATCAATCGGCCATTGTGCCGGGGGCAGCTGAGTCCCTGAGCATATTCTGATCTTAACTGCACGTACCAGCTGGTCCTGAACACTGAGCTTGTTGTTAATTTACATCACATTTGTGACTCCCTAGTGTTGCCCATTCAGGGACATCAACTACATGATAAATTCTGTGTCCCTGATTATGTAATCTTTTGTTAGGGACCCATTAGGTATATTGTAAAGAAAATGGATGGTCACTCTTGGTTTTTCAAATGCATTATGTGTAAGGAACTTTATTCCCATGGCTGTAAATTGGGCAATTTGTTACTTCTTCCGGCAAATGTAGTTTTAATCCAGATACATCATTTTAATCCTTCAGGTTTATTCCAGGCACAAAGCAAACAAAAATCTTCATGCTGCCTTGTGACAGTAATATAACTTTCGCACTCCCAGCGTGGCCACTGTGCTAAATCGTACAAACTATTACTGTCATTTTACAAATAATGTAACTAAGATTGGGAGAAGTTAAGTAATCTGTCTAAGGGCACAGATCTAATCAGTGGTGGATTGACATTTTAACCCAGGTTATAAACTCCTGTAAGCTAAACTTTTCCTCCTGGTTTACACTGACCAAATATCGAATCCACCAAGTATCTAAAGGGCATCAAGAGATACAAAATAATTGAGTAACTTTGAAGAAGCAAAATATTATTAAAACAGCTATTATGATAATCAGAACCTGAAAAAGATAGGTTTAATGGGATAGTTTAACTCTGAAAATTCAAGATAATTCCATAATATCATTTTATTACATTATGTGCTGCTTGAAACAGTAATATGTTAATAGACAGAAAAGTTAGATACAGATGGAAGATACAGATAAGTATGTCTGATGGAGCACAAGTGCCCTAAACATGGTTTTAGATTCAGTACGCAACTCCAACCAATACAATAAATAAAAATAATAAGGTAACAAATGTTGAAATTGGAACAATATTTTTGAATATTAACTGATACATTTTTCATTTCCCTTGAATCTTAAGGCTCTTGTCTAAATCTTTATTGTCCAGCAGAAATATAACATGAAACCACATGCATAATTATTAATTTTCTAGTAGTCATATTTTAAAAACCAAAAGCAAACATTAAGTTGATTTTTAAAATATATTTTATTTAGCCAATTATGTACAAGTTTTAATGTTTCAACATGTAGCATTGTAAAAATTATGAATGAAATATTTTGCATTCCTCTTTTTGCTAAGTTTTCAAAATTCAGCATCTTTTTGACTCTTGTGATGCATCTCAGTTCCAGTATTACATTTTCATCCCAAGCATTTGATTTGCATTTAGGTTTCATAAAGTGTACAGTGTAAAAGTAGATGCACATTTGTTCCAAAATATTTAGAAGTTTTCTAATAATCAAATCAATTACCAGTTTTGAGACTTAAATTAACTAAAATTAAAGATTTCCTTTTCTCCACAACCGCTTTAGCATTTATCGTTCATGGTCTTTTTAGTGATGGCCATTTTGACCGATGTGAGGTGATGCCTCAGTGTAGTTTTGATTTGCATTTCTCTGACAATTAGCGATACTGAGCATTTTTTCATGTGCCTACCGGCTATTTGTATGTCTTCATTGGAGATATGTTTGTTTAGGTCCTCTGCCCACTTTTAGATTGGGTTGTGTTTTTTTGTTATTGAGTTATATGAGCTGTTTGTATGTTCTGGAGATTAAGTCCTTGTCAGTCGCATTATTTGCAAATATTTGAAATCAGTTTAAAGAATCCAGTCCTAACCTGATTATGAAATGCAGGTGCATGAGTAAGACCATAGGGTGCAACCCAGGAAAGTTATAACCATGCTCTAGGTGGTCAGAGCAGGTGTGCACTGGGGGGTGATGTGGGACGAGTACTGGAATGGCCAGCTTGTGGAGGGATCTGGCCCCTGAGCTATGTCCTGTCTAGTGGGTGGAATCAAGGCCTTTTATTCTGTGGGAAAGAAGAGGCAGAGGGTAACAGAGTTCATGATAATCACCTGCAAGTAAGTAATGAGCGGATATTTTGAGGCAGAGAACCTAAAAGGGAGAAAAATGGCAAAATAACATAAGGAAAAAGTGAAAGAAGCATGAGAACAAGAGAAGGTACCAAGTTTTCCACAAGCTCAGCCACAAAGCTGCCATAAACCTGACGATCGCCGCTCGCCGGCACTGCCCACAGCCTCACACAGCACGGCTAGGTCCCGGTCTTGTGGTCCCTGGCCTGGGCCCCGACTTAACCCCCCGCAGTTGCTGAGGACCTACTGTGTGCCAGACTCTGTGCTCAGGACTTTACCTACGTCATGTCATTTCACCCTTTCCACACTGTGTGGTAATATTTTTATTATCACTTGCGTTTTATACGTTAAGGAGACCAAAGCTGAGACCAGTTGAATAATCCATGTAAGAAAGTGGCAGAGCCAGGACTCAGACCCAGACTGGTTCCAGAGCAGGTGCTCTGATCACTGCCGTTATCGCCCGTGGATCATTTTAACAAATTTCAGTCCATTCATTCACATGTTAAGCAAATATTAATTGATTATAAGTTTTCTTTGGACACCATGAGAGAGGACTGCAAACTTAGTGACTTAAAACAGCCCAGATGTGTTACCCTAGAGTTCCATAGGTCTGAAGTCCAGCACGGGCTCACTGGGCTAAAATTGAGGTGTGAGCCCGGCCGCATCCCTTCAGGAGGCTCTAGAGGAGAATCCATTTCTTGCCTTTTCCCGCTTCCAGAGGCTGTCTGAATCCCTTGGTTGGTAGATCCCTTTCTCCATCTTCAAAGAGCAGCATGGCATCTTCAGATCTCTTTCTGACTACAGCGTGAGAAGGTTACCTACTTTTAAGCTCAAGTGATAAGTGACATCTTCACAAGTTCCTAGGATTGGCCCACAGGCATCCTTCGGGGGCTGGTAGTCTTTCTATCACAGGTGCCTACCTTGTGCTAGGTTTTGATCCAGGCAACATGAGATGGACAAGGAGGAGAAAGACAACAGCAAGTAAACAAACGCATATGCAAGACAATTTCAGGTAGCGATGTGTGCTTTCTAACAATAAAGGAGTTCAGGGGGCTGAAACCTGAGCGCCTCCAAGATGCCAGCTTACCACTCTTCCCTCTTGGACCCTGACACTAAACTCACTGGAAGCATGGCACCGCTGCCTATCAGCAGTCAGTTCTAGAGGAGCCCCTAGAGGACCAGAAGGTACAGATACTGTGCATGAAGCCATCTATTACTTCAAGGCCAAGGTCGTCTTCAAAAACTATGAAATCAAGAATGAAGCTAGTAGGACCTTGATATATATAACTCTCTACATTTCTAAATGTCTAGAGAAACTCTGGAAGTGTAATTCTAAAAGCCAAGGCGAGAAAGAAATGTATATACTGGGAATCACTAATCTTCCCATTCCCAGAGAGCCTGGATTCCCACTTAATGTAATTTGCACCAAACCAGCAAACCAACAGGAAGATGAAGTAATGAGGGCCTGTTTACAACAGCTGAGGCAAGAGACTGGACGGAGACCTTGTGAGAAAGTTTTTGATCCTGAGAATGAGAAACCCAGCAAGTGGTGGACTTGGTTTGTGAAGAGACCGTCTATGAACAAGAGTCTTTCGGGACTTGGACAGTGAGGGAAGCCTTGGGCAGACACTGTCTCCACCACCGTGGAAGCATTTTACAGCCAGATGGACATAGTTCTTTGGCTTTATTTCATAAAGTTTTATACAGAGGAGAGAAGCAAGCATATCTTTGCTTAAAGAGCTCTTTATCAAGAATTTGGGGGAAGAGATGGGGTAGAATGGGTTGTTGATGGGTGATTTGAAACTTTCTGTAGTATTAAGCTGGTGCTTAATAAGTAATAGTAAAGAAATTTCTAACACTTCATGTCAGAATAAAAAAGAGTTCAGAAATTCATTTTTCCTCAAGCGTGCCTTTTATGCAATCGTTAATTCAACATTGTTTGAACACCTACTATGTAAAAAGTGTTCTGTGCATTTCAGGTAGAACAGGGAATGGACAGAGGTTTTATTCTAATGGAATATTCTAATGGAACGGATAAACGTACATACACAGAAATGGAGAACGTGACTTTAGCTAGTGACAGATGCTACAAAGAAAGTACTCCACACTCTATTTCTCCTGTACCTTTCTTTGCATTTTTCATTTGTTCCTTCTTTTCCTTAGTAAGTCTAATAGGTCTTTCCAGTGCTTACTGAGTTTCAGGCAAAGTGCTAAGCACAGGGCTCACAGTGCAGAACCCATACTTGGCATCTGTGTCCTCAGTGTAGTGAAGGAAGCAACTAAAATTAGTGTGAAGCAGACATTCTGGTAAGGATTCTGGGAGAGGACGACCCAGGTACTTGGGGAGCACGGCTCGGTTAGGGATGCTATCCCCGTGTCTGGGATGCTTTGTACCCACCCCTTCCCCTTTGCTGGGAACTCACATTCATCCTTCAGGATCAAACCTTAGATGTCTCCTCTTTGACTAACAATTTCAGGTGTATAGTAAGTGTTTTTATTTTTGTTTGATAATTAGTAAAGCAAATAATTTTGTTCTAGAATTGTTTTAAAATGGTACAGTGCTTTAATGTACCCAAGAGAGAGATGGTTATTATCACAAGTGAGTCAGTTCACCTTAGTGAATAATGTGGGCATTGTGATTACATTTTAGTAACAGCAAACTGGGAAGCAAAACCCCTTTACGTGTGTGTCAGTTATTGTAGGTGCTGTATAAGCAAGGAGAAGAGTGTGGAAGAATGTATACCAGGCTGTTAGCAGGTAGCACATGGCCAGCTGTGGTTTTCTGCATCTTTGTGCCAATGGATATTCATGGGATGGATGAATAAGAACTGCCCCATAATGGTGAGACGGGTTGGCCTGTACGGTCGTGAGCATTCACTAAACCTTGAGGACCGAGTAGGTACCTTCTTGCTCAAATCATAAACCCTTCTGTTTGTGTTTTCTTTTAGCTACATTTTGACATCTGGCTAACCTAGATGGTTTCATGAGTGAATTAAAAACCAAGAGAGCATAAATAATCAATTCCTGTCCTGTATCCAACTTGCTTAATAGATTCTTCTGCCATAATTTCCTCTTCTGCAAATTGGGAATAATAGGCTTTCTGTGAGGTTAACGCAATTAGACTGGTTAAAAGATACTTACATGCAGAAAGTGCCACAGAGTTTCCCAGTACATGTGAGTGAAAACTCAAATTTGTCTTTTGTGACATCCACGCCAGTTGGTTATGCTACGGAAAGTTCTGTGCATTATGAAGCAACACTTTGATCCACCTCCAAGTTGAAAATATCTGAACAAATGTCACCCTTCTCCCAGAACCCTTAAGACTGAATTTTCTTCCACTCTGGTTCTGGGCGTTAAGTGGGGATCTGGCGGAGGGAGAGCCAAATCCCGGGCTATTCCTAGTACAGAAGCTTTCTCATGAGTTTGTACGGTGGCCAGGCTGTATCTTGGGACTCCTTGTAAACCGCTCTTGAGTCAGAGCATCTCAAGAACAAACTCAAATTTGAGCGAAACCTCTGAGGGTTGTAGCCCAAGCTCACGGGTCAGGATAAGCATACACAACTCGGACAAGTGAGGGCTGAGCTCTACCTGAGATGGCCTCTGGGGGTGAGGGAGAAGGCAGATGTTCTTCAAAGCCATATTCGATTCTGTAGGAGATTCTCCACACAAAACAGTCTTAACACTGCTTCTCACTTCTCCCTGATAGAGGATGGGCGTCGCCTCAGCCCGTAGACTGTGGGGGCCTCTCCCTCCTGTCTTTAATTGTATTTCTTTTGCATTACCTGATACTTAGCTGATGTCCATTGACCATTTCCTTCAGGCAAGAAATCAAGAAAGAAAGGAAGAAACGAAGGTATGAGGCACCGAAGTCCTCTGCCCATGCTTCCCCCTGATGGCTCTCCTTTCTCAGAAGTGCCACTCCCGGGAGTCAAGTTGTGCATTCTTCATAATAAGATTTATCCTGAGTCAATTTTGTCATCTATAAAATGAATTTAACGATGCTCTCTTACTAATATGGTTATTTTGAGGACTTAATAAGATAATTAAAGTAAAGTACGTAGAACATTGCCTTGAAGAGCCATTGCTCATTAAATCATCGCTCTAATGATTATTATCGTTAGAATAGTGTTAATACTATTCAGTTGTCATTTCACATTTATTTTGTCTTAGTAAGGATAGGATGGCTTTAGCATTCTGACACATGCGAAGAAATGCCAAGGTAAGAAGTCATGCACCAGGCAGACAGCTGTGTTAAAGAGCATCTCACAAGCAGCTCAAATTTCACTCCCTGTTTATATGCACCGCTCAGGTGAGGAATTACTCTATTAGATGCATCACTGGAAACCTGAAGTGGTGCGATATTCTTGCCTTGTCATTCACGTGAGCAAAATCCTTTAACGTTCTCCAAATGGCAAAAGCATCATTTGCTTTCTCATCTCTTCCTGTTTCCCTCTCATACATACTTATTATCCCTAACTGAGTTTATTCAGCTCTTCCAAGCACAGCCTTAGAATACACAGTCGTAGCTCTGAAGGTCGTAGGGCCCAAGATGGAGAGAATCCAGCTTTTTCTTTTATTTCTAGAGTATTGGGATAAATTGCAAAAGGCTAGAACTTGGCTAGATAGAAGCCCTGTATCACATCACATGAGATGTTTAAATATTCATGCAGTGTGTACTGGCAGCCAACAGGCCTGCAAACTTTTCCCAGGGAAAGAGAAAAGAGAATTTCTGAATTTCACAGCATTCCAAAGTGGCTGCCACAGACTAAAACCTTAAGTGCTGACTTTGGTTTTATCTCTTAGGCACATGTATTTTTTATTCAACTGAGGGCAGTAGGCAAATGGTTGTATGCATTTCCAAGTATCCTTCTGACTATATTACAGGATCAGATTCTGACATTAATATAAAAATTGATTGTACTGTCAAAGCCATCTCCTTAATAATTACTAATAGCTTGTGACAATAACTGACACAGTCCCTTCGCAGTCAACAGATTCACTTTCATAGGAAGATGTGGTTTAAGTTATATGAGCATTTGAGCTATAGAATAAATCAGACTGGAGGAAGGACTGAGTTTCTTGAGCACAGTGGCTGCAACTTGAAGTCATTTCACTCAGTGAAATCAACTGACACCACTGTCTTCGTTAGCTTAGTGAAGATGCCAGAAATGTAGGTGTTTATTAATTGCTTTGTTTCAGTTTTAGCTGACATATTTCCCCCATCATAATTAAGTTTTTTGTTGTCCTAATTCACACTGATGAATTTTAGTTAAAACACAGTAATTTTGACATTTCAGATAACAACATAAAAGCAAACCTTGGTGCTGTCTTGAACCTTAAATCCTTTCTTCAAATTAGTATCTATTTAGTGGAACTCTACTCCACTTTGTTTTTTATAACTATATTCACAAATTCTGATTTTATAAAGTTTGAATCCTCTCAATTTGGCATACAAAAATATAATCCTTAAAGACATTCATTTATCAATTTTCCCCTTCTAATAGTATTGATCTAAAATGTAAATTTAGGTAAAGCAAGAATCAGTACATTAGAAGTTAAATAAAAGGTCACTTGGAATGTCTGTACTCAGCGTTCTTAGATGATTGATATTACGTAAGAATTGGCCATTAGTCTAGTAGACTCATAGACATAGAATACAAACTTGTGGTTGCCAAGGGGGCGGAGGGTGGGAAGGGATAGACAGAATTTCAAAATTGTAGAATAGATAAACAAGATTATACCGTATAGCACAGGGAAATATCCGTAAGATCTTATGGTAGCTCACAGAGGAAAAAAATGTGACAATGAGCATATATATGTTCATGTATAACTGAAAAATTGTGCTGTACGCTGGAATTTGACACAACATTGTAAAATGATTATAAATCAATAAAAAATGTTAAAAGAAAAAAAGAATTGGCCATTAGTCAATATAAGGTAAGGAAAATTAACTAGTCACTACTCTTAAACTCTACTTTTAAGAAATTTCTTTCAAAAAGTGCATAAACCACCGTTAGTTACTTGAATAATACAGGCATATATGTGTCCATAAATATGTATGTGTACTGACACATATGTAAGGCGTAGATCAAGGAAATACATTCATAGAAAGTCATGTTTTTTTTTTCATATTTCAGATGTACATTACCAACACCATCAAAGCCAAAGGAACAAGGCTTGCCAAGCCCGTTCTCTGCCTGGGCCTAATGTGTTTGGCCTTTCTCACCGGGCTCAACAGAGTGGCAGAATATCGAAATCATTGGTCGGATGTGATAGCAGGCTTTCTGGTTGGAATATCTATAGCAGTATTTCTGGTAAGTACAAATTTATGTATGTAGATATAATTTGGTTTTTTTAATTAACTTGTATAACTACCTATTAGAAAATACAGGTGTGAATCACTGGGTTCAGTTGTCTAACGGCGGTATATCAAATGGAATGAAAGACTTTTAAGTCATTCATTTTTCTTCCTCCTCCCTCATTTGTTCTGCCTAAAGTCTGGTTTGGGGATGAAAAAAAATGTATATTCTACATATAAAGGTAAAGAAGAAAATATTTTCATATAAAATGGAATGAGGCTAAAAACATTCATTTCTCCCCAGGTGGTTTTTTAGACTGGGTTGTTTGAATATTTTAAAAATTTCCTCATGGCACTTTTGCATCCTGGAGTGTGTAGAGCATCCCAAATCTCCCTAGCGCCTCAGCTCAGGGCTGTCCCTGAGCCGCCATGTCATAGCGCTCGCTAGCAGGGAAACCTCGCTTGGGAGGTGAACCAGTTACCTGCAGTAACTAACAATCCCTGGGTGGTTGCCAAGACAATGTCATCTCAACTCAGATTTTGCCAAGTCGTGAAGAGCATACGTAGTGACTTCTAATGAAGTGAGCATGCCATCTCTCCTCCTATTATATAAAATCTCCTTGGAACATTTCTAGGTTTTGTTGTTGGAAAATATACTTCAGTCTGGCTTTAGAATTAACCAGTCCATTGTAAGTATGGATATATAACAGTTTACCCAAGCGGAAAAACGTGTAGACGACCATATAAATCAAAACATATTTTTGCATTGACATATTATAAGAAACACTTTATTTTCAGTTTAGTTACATTTAAATTGTTTCTCAAGGGTAACTTTCCTTCTTCAGTTTCTTTTCACTAGTTCATAACCAGTAAGCAACAACTTTTATGAACCTTTCCAACTACCAGAGATTTGAGCACTGTTTATGTGCCAGGCACTTTATACAGGCTGTTTCTTCTAGAACTTCCTGTGGTAACGTGGAGACCATTCCCTGATCCCTCTCCAGACCCTGTGCTGGTTTTCTGCTTGATGTCGCTCCCTCCACGTCCAGGGTCCCTGGGAGACGCGGGCTTGTCCCTGTCTCTCTTCCCTGGAGATTTTCTATAACCTTGGGAAAACCAGGGCCCAGGCTTGTGCCAGAACCTTTCCCTTGCTTTCACTCATCATGGTTGAAATAGTCTAGCTTTTTATAAAACAAAACAAGATGAAAAACTTACAGAAATCCTAAGAAAGTAATCACAGGCGAGGCAAAGAGCATTCCACAAGTCCAAGTTTTAAAGCACTGGTGTTGGAGGGAACTGCATTTCAGCTCCACGGATCCCGAACATCTTTGCTGGCATCCCGTTGGGCTTCGTCTCAGCTTCCTGGGGCTGTTGCCTTCCCTTTCCTGCCAGTGGACATCTTGACACCTCGCAAGGCTAAATCTAGAGCTGTCGGGTTTTCCCTGTCACTTCCTCGTCTGAGAACCGGGTGGTGAATGATGAATTGGACTGTGGGTCCCCCTTGGGCTGAAGACCTTCCTACTGCACATACTCAGAACGTACCGTAGGGCCCTTCACACATTCCCACATACCCAGGAGAGTGACCTTATAAAAAGGCCATGTGAAAACGCTTTAACCATGTGATAACTCAGCCAGCATCTCTGCATTCATTCACAACCATTTATGAATGTGAGTGCCTACAGGTGCCAGGCAAGGTGCCAAGAACCGGGGCGGCAAGGAGGTTCAGATAAACTTGACCTGTCTTCTGTGGGAGCTTGGTTCGGGGGTCAGACCGTAATAGTCAGGTCATCCCCCAAACATTCCCAAACATTCTTCCTTCATAAAAATAAACATTCACTGAGATCCAAGCACTGTGCTTGATCATGGGAGTAAATACATGAAAAAGATGCAGTCCAGGTACTTAATTAGACCACAGTCAGGTGGGACACAGTGGACACAGAGAGTTCTGTAGAGGGTCAAAGGTAATGGTAGAGGTGTGTATACCCAAGAGATCTACTCTGTTGGGATTAGGGACAAATCAGAAAGAGGAGATGGCATATAAACTTGCAAAGTTTGTAAAGCAGGTAGGTCTAGCCTGGGGCATAAGGAATGAGAGGAAAGGAGCACAGAGCACAGAGGCGATATGGACTATTTCATCAAATAAGCACGTATGAGGCCCCTGCTGTATTCCAGGCCCAGGACGCGATGTGCGTATGAGAGAACGTGGCAGCCGGGAATGGTACCGGTCACCCAGCACAAGTGGCGAGAAGGGAGTGCAAAAGCCCCCAGAGGGAATATCCTGAATGGCCTTGTATGTTATGAGAAAACCTTGGGATTTTGTTTAAAAATATAGCTGATTTGGGAGCTTCCGTCAGGGTCTGAGTTGAAACAGGAAAACAGCCTGGTTGAATCCCAACTGCTTTATGGTGCTCGGTTTGTGCCACTGGACAACTTCCCTGGCGGCAGTTTTCTCCTCTTCAAATGAGGCTATTCACAGCCTCTTGGAAGGATTATTGTGAGGCTTTATAAAGGTTTAACGAATGGCCACATGGACAATGGAAATAATTCCCAAAAATAAGAGTTGGTTTCCTTTTGGTCCCTTTCACTCTGTGATAAAATTTGTGCTTTGAAATACGTTTTCTGGAAAATAAAGCTCCAGGTGAGGATAGAGGAGACAAGTTATACAGAACCAGGGAAATAAGACGGTGCAAACAGGGCGCCGGTGGGCACAGAGAGAAGGGAGGCTATCCGGGAGGTGAACAGTGTGGAGGCTGGTGGAACACTGGGGATGTGGGGACAGAGGTGGAGAGCAGTCTTTGACGGTTCTCGGCTTTCTCATTTGGGCAACCAAGTAGAATGTTTATTTGAAGCAGTGACTACTGCTCTGGCCTGCCATGTCCTGGGGTGTTTCCAGTTATCCTGCAGTGTGTGCAGATCTCTAAAGGGATTCCAAACTAAAATATACACTAACCTACTCCAAGACTCTGTGTGTCGGGTAGGCACTCACGTGTCCCGTCACCCACACCCTATGTCTAGCGTTTGCCTTTGACTCACTCTCGTCGTTCGTCCCCCCACCTGGTGACTCATCTAGTGCCAGCTCATTTCCACTACAAAACATTTCTCCCGCGTCTGGTTTCTTCGCTGTTCTGACCATAGCCTCCCAATTGTGGAGATCAATACTTCTTGCCGCTATTATGTCTGTTGGTTCCAAATATCTCCCATTCTGCTTCTATACACATGATAACAGAATTCACTTCTCATAACAAAACCAGACAAACAAACGAGAAACAAACCTCTTTCCTGCTGCCTTAAATCAGACACTTCCACCGTACTTATGGGACCCTCCCTGATCAGGCTGATTTTGCCTTTTTTTTTTTTTTTTTGTCCTTTTTGCTGGATGTGTCATTGAACAAGTCACTTAGCCCCTCAGTATTCTTAAAATAGTGAGGCCTCCCCTGAGCTGTATTTAAAATAATTACCCCTCCCCCAGGACTCCATTCTTCATTTCCTATTCACTTTCCTCCTGACTCAACTTTTAATATACCACCTATAGTAATTTTGGTTTTGTTTTTTGCTGTCAAACCCACTAGAATGTAAGCCAGTCATGGAGAAGGAGTTTGTTTTCATCACTATGTATTCCCAGTACCCTGGTTCTGGTCCATAGGAGGTTCTCAGGAAATATTTGATGAATGAATGAATGAATGATTTGCTTCCCAGAGCTCTTTTGAGGGTTAAGTGAAATTACGTATGTAGTCAGTGCAGCGGAATGCGTGGTGCAGAGAAGGCTCTGGATGTCATGGTCTTGACCTTTGATGACTGTATGCAGATCCTTTATGCACCTGACATTTTTCTCAGACAAATCCCAGCTTCCCCAGGAAGTGGCCCTGATTACTTGATTCTCCCATTTTTCCTGAATTTCCACTGCACTTGAAGTCTGTCTTGTTACAATCAAAGAATTACCTTCTGTACTAAATTTATCGCTCTCATGTGCCTTTTCTTCATAGTTGGAGAACACAGTCCCTGTGCTTAGGAAAATGCAAAACAAATACTCGTTGAACAATACTTGTAGACTGATTCATATTATTTTACAAAAATGTATGCCTCAAAGCACTTACAAGAAAGATGTACATTACAGTGTCAGACAGAATAGTTCAAGTTCACTGAGCGAAAGCAAGAGCTTGTCAGGTTATCATATGTAACACCATCATCATCATAATCGGAGTTATCTGAGTGCTCTGTGCTACATTAACTCAATCCTCACACAGCATGTTGAGATGTGGTTATTATTGTCCTCATTTTGCAGATAAGACAAACGGGTCCAGTTATATCAAGTAACTTGCCCAGGCTGACAAAGCTAGTAAGTAAAAGAGCGCAGGGTTAAGCCCCAGCCCTGTTTGACCTCAAAGCCCATACACTTAAATAAAACAGAGATGTTTTATTTGCCAAAATGAAGAGGGGAAATGGGCACAAGTGGATCAGATTACTTTATTATCGCTACTGGGAAAGGAAAACACAGATCTGTGTGTAAGGGTGACTTACTAGTGTCTTTTTTTGGAGGAAAGGATAGAATTACACTCATGGAAACCACTAATGTAAAAATAGGATGTTTTAAGAGAAAGTCACTTTCCATTATATAGTAATGTCAGAAAATTTGAGAAATTGTAGCCTGGATACATGCTCATTCATTTAATCTGTTCGTTTACTGTGGCACTTGAGAATTCAATGGTGGTCAAAATAATTTAAAAAAAAACAGAAAGCATGTCTGCTTCCATGGAGCTGATAACCTTGGAAGAGACTCACATCAACCAAAATATTTTGCTAACTGACGGATGACGTCATATAGAGGTTGGTGTTTTGGTGAAAATAATCACAGGTCCTCATGAGCAAACAAACAAAGACAGCCTGGGGTCAGGGAAGACTAGTGAGGAAGTGATGCTGGGATGAGGCGCCACAGATCTCAGTAAGAGATGGTGCCCAAAGACGGTGGACATGAGTATTCCAAACAAAAGGGAGGGAAAGAGACTAGAAGGTGTTTGGAAAACAGAGAAGAAAAGCTGAAAGGTGGACCAGAGTTTACACTTTAAGAGAAATGAGAAGCCAAGCCACAAAGTGGTTTTAAGAAGGTTAACATGATACAATTTGCATTTTAGGAAGATCATTTTCACATCATTGTAGAAATGGGTCAGAGGGAGCCAAGATTAGATTTAGGGAGACTTTAGAGAGCCATGCGTGAATCCAGGCAAGCGGTGGTGATTGCTTCGTCCTTGGAGTTGGTGATGGAGGTAGAACAAAGAAGATGCAAGAAATCAAAATCTTCAGGAAGGAAAAACGGAGCAAATGGCTCGAGTGGTTGAGTCTAGGAGCTGCCCACGTTTTCAGCCTTTTGCACCTGCATTAAAGAAGTGAGATTGTGGGGGTTCTTGCCTTTCCCTGAGAGGGTCCAGAAAAAGACCAAGTTCTGGAGGAGGGCCAGGGGATAGGCAAATCTTGGTTTTATTTTGAACACATGTCGAATTCTTCATACCTTTGCCAACTAGAGAAATGGAGCTAACTTGCTAATCTGTTGCAGTCTTTTCACTTTCAAACCGAGAAAACTGAGACCCAGAGGGCTGTCCCAGAAAGCGCAGACTGAGGACCAAAATCCACATCTGTTGCTATTTCCTATGAGCATTTTTCTGATAGGAAATCAATTTCACACTTGTGCATGTTACCAGGTAATACTTACTAAATATTTGAGCACGATTCTAAGGAAGACTTGGTAATTTCCTTCAATATAATTTAAATAATAACAGTATTGAAGAATAATCATTATGCGAATAGATACCATCTAATGAATATCTACTATGCGTCAGATATTTAAATATTTCACGTATGACTTCTTAGCTGCTTCAGTGGTATTGTCCTGACCCTCAATTAAGGCACAGAGGTAATTGATAATACCTTTTAAATGGTTTTCCAACCTAAATAGTATAAAAAGCAATTATTCTAATTTCAGGAGCCCCTATGAACTCTAGATGAACGTTTCTTCATCTAATGACTTCCATTTGTCTATGTAGCTCATTATTAATTTCAGCAAGATTTAATTGAGAAGAATTTGTAGCAATTATTTTTTCCTCCTCCAATTTTCTATTAATTTATAATATTAATAAAAAGGGAAATGTGAGTGTGTGTGTGTGTGTGTGTATTTTTCATGAAATGGGTGTGAAACTGCTGTTTGTTATGTTGTTTGTTGGCTAAAATTGTTGATTCTCTCCTTTGCTCTCTAGGCAGTGGTCAGTTGGTGAACTATAGCCCATAGGCAAAATTTGGCCTGCTGCTTATTTTCGTAATTAAGAAATGTTGTATTGGAATACTGACATACCCATTTACGTGTGAATTGTCCATGGATGCTTTCACACGAGAGCTGAGTACTTGCTGCACAGATTGCCTGCAAAGCCAAAATATATATTATCTGCCCATTACAGACAGAATTTGCTGACCTCTGGTTGAGGGTAATTACTGTCTATTAGTCCTTTGCAGGGTCATCATTTGATAGAAGTTTTATCAAGTAGCCATCTCCAAGCCTTTACTGTCCCTTGCTTGAAAGATCATGATGGCAGTGATGAAGTTGAAGTGCACAAATTATCAGGCTTTGATCTGTGCTTCTCATCTGTGATTATTCAAGGAAGTGGAAAGATGATAAGTAGATAGCAATTTGTAAGGAATTTTGTTTTTTGAGAGAAAGTCTCAAAGTATGTGATATTTTGTAGATTTGTAAATTTTACTTATAAAGCTGGAGAACAACCAAGATCTAATTGGCCTTTGAAAATATAATGAACCCTACTAAAGGAAATGCTTTCCAAAGGAAGATTTGTGAAAAGTGTACAATGTAAGTGTGTAATTATGTATTAAGCATTTTTAAACTGAATGTGAGGTTATAACTGCAAGTAAGTTCTATATTTTGGTTTGATAATTGAATAAAATAATCCAGCAAAGAAGGCTCAAGAATGTCTTACCCACTAGTTCATTATAAGCAAATAATAACAAATAATTTTCCGTATGGTTTCATTTACTCTTTCTTAAAGTTTGATCCATCTGCATCTGAAGCTTCCAGAGTGCATTTTAAAAGGGGCGACTCCTAGACACCATCCTTTATGGATGAAGTCAGAATTTTTAGGGGAAAGCTTAATAATGTGCGTTTTTAACAGTGCCAGAACGTTGTTTTTATGCACACAAGGGTATGAGAACTTCTGGTTTAGTTCAACTCCTGTCATCTATGGGCTTTAAGCAACTGAAACGAGGTTCAGTTTCCTCTGTGTAGAAGGTCTTCTCTTTCAGCAGTAGCCCTCGTGTGCTGCGGCTGAAACACCAAGTGTATACAGGATACGGTGATAGACAATAAGCTGGGTTAATTAAAGGGACGCCACTAAATTAGAAAGCGCCTATTGTACAAGGTTTATTATGAATGTAATGATCTTGACGCAAAGGGAAATAATTAGCATTTAAATTAAGTTGTAGGTTAGCCACATTAAGGAAAGGTTAGCTCATTGTGAATTTTTATAAGGCTATAATGTTATTTTTGGATTGATTTGAGCATTGACTGTAACCTCATTTAATGGAAGCTTTGGAATAATAAAATCATCATTATTAACTGAGCTAGGTATTAATTGATGAATGTTCTTGAACAAATTTACACTGGAATAACTATTAAAATTTACACAAGTTAAATCTGGATGTAAAGTTATAGATGTGTAATATTTAAATAATTTCAAAATTTTATTACTATGATTAGATTTATAAGGCTACTCACAAGGGTCATAGTCATAGGCAGCATGGCTTTGCTTTAACTGTATTTTTTTCCTGAAATTTTAGGTGGTGTGTGTGGTAAATAATTTCAAAGGAAGACAACCAGAAAATGACCATATACACACAGATAATCTGGCACAGATGCCAATGATCAGCATTCCTCGTGTAGAAAGCCCTTTGGAAAAGGTAACATCTGTACAGGTGATTCATAATTTAAATCCTAAAATGTGATTGTTATCTAGAGCAAATGAATGATTACTCCTGAGGGTTCCTGCACATTTCTGATTTACTGAAACAAGCTCAGAGTCTAATGTGGTATTTAGCAAGAATTTAGTCACCGAAGACGTCATCTTAGGAAAATGCATAGCACGTGGAAAATTTTTCTTTGAATTCCTCATGCTAAAAGCTGAGCGCCTGTACATGGAATATGTTCTGTACTTTGCCATAGCTTCAAGATAAGGAACACTGTGCAGTGGTCTGAAACATGAGCAGAATAATAAGATAGTTTTACTTGAGAATATATGCAGTTTTCCATAATATTCCATTTCTTCCATGCTTTATTTATATGAGGAACTGCTTAGTATAACAACTGATGCATAATCAGGACTCAGTAAATATTTATTGAATCCAAGTATATGAAGTTCCAGCATCAGAGAAGCACCAGTCGTGTGCTCCTAATCGGGGTGGCACTGAGGATCAGGTTGAGTTAAATGGAGCCAAGCTAGGTAGCACTTTGATTGGCAGGTCAAAGCCTCACTGGGCCTGTCAGTGAACAGAGAAACCAGGCGTACAACAGTTAAGTTTCCTTGAGACTTCTGTGAGCTGGATAGGGTAGTATTTCTTAAATAATGATGCAGTTATGCACATTTGTAACTGGTTACATGACCGCACAGAGGGTTACTAATGGCTTCTCCTCAGTCCATGTCCAGATTTTGATCAGTATCTTAGATGAAGAGTTCAGTTACATGAAGAGTTCAGTTACATACTAACTGGGGGTTTAGATGGTGTGAATCTGTAAGGGATCATTATAATACGTTGGGTGAAAGAATAAAAATTCTTGAAAAATTACAATAAAGATACAACTGACAGTTAACTGGAAATAAAGAAAATGTTTTAGATTTGGATTTCAAAAAAAGTTCATGTCGGGTAGGTTACATCTACGTAAACTGTACAAATGAAAAGGCTCCAAGGGTGTAGGAGTCCACCGCCCAGCATGTGTCAACAGCATCACGTGGCTGCCAAGAGTTAATATGATTTTTAAGTCCCACGCACGGAAAATTATATCCTAAATGAGGCGACCGATAGTTTGCTCTGCTCAGACCAACTGGAATACTGTGAACTGCCCTTGGTGATGTAGTTTTAAGGTAGACATTGACAGAATAGTTGACACTCAATAAATATTTGTTAAGTGAGCAAATATGTGACCAATGTGGTGAGTGGACCCAAAGTCATGGATTATAGAAAACTGGAAGAAACAAAAATAATTCACTTAGAGTAAAAGAAAATCCAAGAAAGATGCAGTGGATCCCCGTAAATATCTGAGGGACTGTTGCACGGCAGGGGGGTGCAGCGTGTTCTGCAGGGCCTCGGAGATCACAGCTGGGATGAGAGAAGAGAAAGCGTAAGAATATAAGTAATGTCTGGAAAGTAGTAAAAACTTTCCACCTTAAAAGTAATGAAGTTTCTTCTTACTGTAAGGATTTCAGAACAGCTAAGTAAGCACTCGTCCATGACACTGTGGAAGGAACTCAAGCATTTAGATGAGACACTAGACGATGAAGATGATGAAGGTGATGACGGTGATGATAAAGTAGTGACTCCCACTTGGTCATCATTCCGTGTGTGTCAAGTACTATGATGTTTGCTTACGTAAATTCCACAAAAACACTTCAGTGCTCTCCAAGTGTAATTTTATTCATCGCAACAGTTTTTGAAGCTGGGTATCATTAGCGTGGCAAAGACTGCTAATAGTCGACCGGCATTCCTTCTCCCAGTCTTCCTTTTAGTAACTGAATTTCCCGGTCCGGTTTTAGCTACACCCGTGGCTGCCCAGCCATAGCCTGTTGCATATTTCCCAGCTTAACTGCAGTTAGGTGTGACCATGCAACCAAGTTTAGACCAATGCAGTGTAAGCAGAAGGGCAGTTGCAACAACATCTGGTTCATCTCTTTGAAGACTCTTGTCCTGGACATTCTCTGCCTCTTCTCGCCAAATGGAACAGGTAAATGACTGGAATGATCTTTAATGTTTGAAGAGGACTGATCCTCCTTGCCAGCCGAGCTTCTGGAGGAGCTCATGGAGCAGTCCACATACGCACCCTAGATGGTTCTGAAGAAGAAATAAGCCCTCTTCCCTCTGAGTCATTGTTTCCATCTCTTTTCTCAGTCGATGCTCTCTTACAATAAATTTCCCCATTATATAGTTAAGAAAACCGAACTTCTAAATGGTAAAGCCGTGTACAGATGAACACATCATTGATAAACAGCAAAGAAAAACTACACAGTGTATTCCAGATACATGCCTATGTCATAAAATATATATTTTAAATGAATGATACGTACAAAATTAGATCTTGTTTAACTTAAAAATTAAAGGTGGAAAACAGAATTTAGGAAGAGTTCTTAAACATATTTCGAAACATATTTTGGAGAAAATGGTGAGGATAACAGAGTCTTTATTTTGTATACCTCTGAAATTATCTTGAACAATAATCAGTCTCCTGCTTTTTAACATCTTTATTTGCGTAAGAGTTCTTTAGTAGCCTCCTCACATTGCCAGCTATCCTTGTCTACCATTATACCATTCTGTATTTTAAATGATCAAAAAAATTCCTGTTCTTAATTTTATGTTAATTCATTTTTATGTACAGTGATTTTTAAAATATTAGATGGTGAAAACCAAAATATTCTGTTAGAGTCTCTGGATTGCAAGAGATCGGTGTTTATTAACTTTTTTCTTTTGTTAATTTTTTTGTTTGTGACAAGTTCACGTGCTTTGTCTTCCGCTCTGGTAGTCAGGCAAGAAAGATGATTGGAACCTGATCCGATCTCCCCCTTACCCATCACGTGCACGGGCGCACTCCCGGCTGAGTTCCAACTTCCCCCTGCGCTCTTTTCACTCCTGTCTCCAGGCAGGATGCTGTCTGCACGGTGCGTGGTCTGCTGCCCGCACCCACGCAGACCCCGGGAAGAGCGCGAGTGCAGGCGCTGGGCATTCATCTCAGGCCTCCCCCTGGAGCTCTGAGGCTGGGAGGGCGTGTGTCTGTGCCCATCAGCCGGAAGGGGAGGAAGGCCGTCACTTCAGGGAAGCCCACAGTAGCTTTCTCTGCTTTTTGCGATAAGCATGTATCTCTTTTCATCAGAGTTCACGCAAAATGTAACCCTAGTAGGTTGATCCTAATTGATAGTGGGACAGTGACATTACATCCTTAACGTCTGCCCTCCGAGGAGAGAAAGGGGACCCTGGTGTTACGGTTAGGCCTGCAGGCATGGCCTGTTGTTTTAGCATTATTCTGCCAAGCTGTCATTTCCTGGTTGTCAGCTTTGTGTGGAGAAGGCGAAGGGTTTCTTTTAGAACTTATGTACTTACATAACCTCTCATGTTCAAAGTACGTGTCTAATAAACTGTAAGCTACAGAGTAATTGCAGCGTGCAAGCATTCTTGCTTATAAAATGCTAGCAGTTTATCCCTTAATTATAGGGAGTTTGTCATGTAGTTAATTACCACCGTCTATGAGGAAAAGTCATGATTTTTCTGAAAGCTAAGTAAATGTGAACATTCATCACATTCAGTTTTATGAAAAGAATTAATCATGTGTGGAAACTAGCCCATCATAGCTCAATGTCCACCGAATATTTAAGCTACCAGTCACTTTATTACAGCTGTTTGTAATAGCAAGTCATGAAAGGTCTAAATGTGTATCAGTCGGGAAGTATTAAGTCGGCTGAGATACATTCCTGCAATGGGATCCAGCACATTAGAGTGGGATGTTTCTGCTTGCGGGTTCTAGAGGTCAGCTGACTGGCAAGTTTGGACAACTTGGACCTTGGGCAGCGTGCTTAGGCACTCTGTAACTCAGTTTCCTCATTCGTAGAATGATTCATACAATGATAGCTATATGAGTTCAACAAGATAATAGTCAGGCACTTGGAAGTGTCTGGCACCCAGGAAGCCCTTAATTATTACCAATTATAATTATTACTGCTATTAAGCATTGAAATGGATGGGGTAAATCAAGTTGTGGCAAGTTCTCCGATATATTGTAAAATATTTTAAGTTGATATATATATATAACGTGTCTGTATATGATGAAGCCGGTTATGCAGAATACCACACAAGCTATTTCTAGTTGGATAGGAGGGAGCACGTAGACGAGAGAGAGGAAGGGGAGAGGTACCTGCAGACACCAATGTGAGAGCAGCTGACATAGTGGACCTGGTTTTCTCTCCCGCTCTCTCCCTCTCTTTCTCTTTTTCTCTCCTTTTCTTCCTTCTTTCCTTCCTTTCTTCCTTTTCTCTCCTCTTCTTCCTATAACGAGGCTATATTCATGAGAAATTGTGTAACTAAATCATTATAATGTTTTAAAATGGTTCAGTGGTTTTCAGCTGCTCTCCAAGGAGACCTTTGGTCATGCTTCCTTGTATTGACTGCCGATATGTTCAGATTGACCGATGTCTCTTGGAGAAATTTTCCCAGAGTAATTTCAATCCCTGTGCCCTTTCCTTCTGACTCACACAAACCTTTTGAGAGTGTTTGGTTTATTTTCTCTGCACAGAGACCTTGGTTGTGGCTCACATGCCTTTACTTATGCCTCACGCCCTGGGTCCTGCTTCCCTTGGCACCCCTGTGGTCATCTCCTTTTCAGGTCCTGTCTGTCCTGGGGCCCTGACACGAGCTGTGGGCAGGTGGCTCTCATTTACGGGATCCACAGTCCCACCCACAGAAAACCCCAGGGAGCCAACTTTCTTCTTCAGCACCATCACTCCTCCTTTCCAAACTCATCCTTTCCTGCTTCCTGCCTTCAGCAGCCCAAGTATCTCAAACAGAATCTTCAGTGGTGCTGGTTTCAGGAGGTCTCCAAACACACAAAGACACTATTCATTACTTTTGAGGGTCCGAGAAAACAGAAGTCTGCCTCTCCTTCTAGGAAATGGAGATGGAAACATTTACGTATTCATTAGCTTTACTCTCCTTTATTGGCAGCAGTAAAGTAGAATTAATGTTTTAACAGCTGTGTCACTGAGAGTGAAAACTAGATACAGTAACATTTTAGGCATGTCTACTAGCTATAGTATAAATAGATCGAGTTTGAAGGATGTCACCAAAGGACAATAAAAATTTTTCTTTGCCAATAAAAAGTTCAGTGGTGCAGAAATGGCTAAAATCTTATATGATCCCAGTAATATCCCCAAATTTCGAAGAGTGAGGATAAGAGATAGGAGCAACCTCTGTTAGAACGAGGAGTCTATTCTATTTAGAGCTCAATTCAGCACCTTGGACCATCAGGGTTAGCAAATAGGCAAATACACACCAAAAGAAAGCCTTCAGAAGAGAGCAACAGACTCTCCTCTGATCAGGCTTCTCATTAATATGGGTACACGCCAGGTGAAGGAACCCTTTTCTCAGCTGAATGAGTATCATAAACGGGATGAGGAGTTACCTTTATTTTAAAAAATAAAAAAGTCTGCCTGCAAGGACTACACCATTTTCTTGCAGTAGACGTTAAGCTGAACAGAATAGCAATCCTGATGTTTCAACAACCTTAGAAATGAAGCTGTGCAGAAATAAAGTGGTCTTCCTGGAAACGCCCTTGGCCTCAGCTACTGCCCCCACTTGCCACTCAGGCTGGTAAATCATCCAAACAATATTATAAAACTACATCCTCCAGCTCTTCAGCTCCAGAGCCAAGTGAAGGATTCCCTGACGATTCCTGCAAGCGGTGAGGGGATCTTTGACGACTCTTCCCCTACTCCTTTTAGGAAGATAAACTGAGCTGAATCTATTCTGATTCAAGTATAAATAATCTGGACAATTACTTAAATCCTTTAAAATGATTTCAGGACACGTAAGAGATATATATTTTAAGAGTCAGAATCTGTTTTTGAGGGGGAAAAAAAGATTAACTACAAGAATTTAATAAAATTTATGATAGCATCTCCTTTCCACTGTCAAGGAAATGAAAGAAGATGTGTGAAATGAGAGATGAAAGCGAGCTGGAGCAATGGCACAATTAGGAAACTAATGTAAGATAGCAAATAATGTCATGGCAAGATGAAAGGCAATACTAGAAACCGTAAAGAACTAAGTCCACAGTGGGGAAAGTCAAACCAGTCATGGTAAGGACAGGTTCCAGCATATGCAGTAAAAGAACAAGAGAATAAAACTGATCTGAGTAAAGATGACAGATACAAAGAACATACTGCTGAAATCTAACATGCAAATCATTGTAGATCCTAAAAAGAGAACAAGTGGAGCTTTGGCAATATTCAGGTAAATTCCATAAATATCTGAATCTTTAGGCTAGAAGGGTTAAGAGAATACCAGGTAAAATTAAAGTATATGCTAGAATTTAGATACATACTTCTCAGTGAAATTTTCTAATTTCAATACTGCAAGAAAGAACTCTACAAATATTGTGGTTGGTGTTATTAACGCTCCCAGTTATTAACCACTCCCTTCCTCAGGCCGAGTGTCCCTCCTGCTCCAGGTACTTTGGGCTTGGCCAGTGACACATGAATGAACCTGATATACAGCCCATCAACTGGAAACTTCTAGAGTCATCAGGAGCTTCTGCCAACCCTGTTGCTCTTGAGCCTTCTTCCAGGAGAAGGCCATGTTCCAGAAGGGGGCTTCTCTGCCAGCCCGGGTCCCCAAATGGGAAGCTGTGGGAAGCAAACCAACACCCAGACTGTAGCCTGGAGCAGGTTCATGGAACCTGACCACCACCATGGAGCATGAGGGAGGAACACACATTTGTTGTTGGGATCCAGTGGAGCTTCTGAGGTTGTAACATAATATACCTGGTGGAAGCTAATACACACAAAACTTATACCCCAAGACTAACAGCATGCTAGCCTGAGACTTCTCCCTCAACAGCATGAGATGCCAGAATAGAGTGGAGTAATGTCTTCCGAATTTTCAGTGAAAATTTTTGTGACGTAAGAATTCTCTTCCCACCCAAAAGGTCATTTAAGTACTAAGATAACCATAAAATACTGTATATGTAAGAATTCAGGAATTATATTACTCATGAAAGGTACCAGAAGATGTTTACCAACTAACTGAGTAAATCACCAATATCTAGAGCTCTGACATTGAGAAGAGTCATCATATAAATGGATTGGCAGGAGATACAGGAACTATTTAAATATAGAATTAATTAGAATTGACTGTGGTAAATAAAGTAGCGGGAACAGTGCAAAATTATAAAATTCATTTGAAGAGAAGATACATAACAAAGTAAATTAACACAACAGTGACAGGATGGGAGAGAAATCTTAAACAATACCAACAAAATTATCCAAGTATGGTAATGTGGAGATTTTTGTAAAGGAGGAACTCAATATTACTATTTCATTCTTGCATTGCTAACTAGAAAAAGTTAGGTTCAAGCATTTTTGAAAAATAAAAGTTATCAGGAGTAGTTTAAAATAATTTTAAAAGACCAATGACAAAATGCTAAGATTTAAATGACACACTTGCCAATGGGTCGATGTCTGTTAAAAATCCTCATTGAAAAATGGGCAAAGTTCAAAAATTGGCAAGTCATTAGAGATCAAATGTAAATGAAAAGGAAGTATATAGAAAAGTGTTCTCTGCCACGTTTGATGAAATTCACGAAGTGTCTTTTATGCAACACTGTAAAGTTGGTTCTTACCCTGTAAGCAAGGGGGAGCCTTTAAGGAGTGTAAGGAAGGAGATGGCATGTTCAGAATGGAAAATAAATTGCAGCAAAACAAGACAAAACAAAAGCCAATCTGAGAGGCCGCTGTGAAACTCCAGGTAAATGGTAACAGTGACTTAGACTGGACCACAGTGCAGCCCTGTTATGCCACTGTCGCTGATCAGATGCTGATTCTGAGCAGAGGAGTTGTCTTACTCCGTCCAGGCTGCTACGACAGAATACTGCAGACTGAGTGGCTTAGAAATAGCCTCGGAGGCTGGGATACCCAAGATCGAGGCGCTGGCGGATTCAGTCTCAGCGAGGGCCCCCTTCCTGGTTGTAGATGGCCACCTTCTCCCCGTGTCCTCACACGGCAGCAGGGGTCAGGGAGCTCTCTAGAGTCTTTCTTGTAAGAACACTTATCCCGTTCATTGAAGGACTCGGCCATCATGATCCGATCACCTCCCCAAAGCCCCATTTCCTAATAGCATCACACTGGGGGCTAGGTTTCAACGAGTGAACCTGCGGGGGACACCCGCACTCAGTCTACGCTGGGGCTCCCTAGCCCAGTGCTTTACAGTGGAAAAGGGCCGACCGCTGGCCAGCAGGTCAGTAAGACAGCTGTCCCTCTGCCCCACCCACCTCAGGAGACACGCTGACCTTTCACCTGGGGCGCTTTCCTGTCCTCTCTTCAGAGACTTCTCTTGTCCATAAGTAAAGGAAAGGGATTACGCTGACTTCCTTCCCGGGACCCTCCTGGGTCCAGCTGCCTTCATCCCAGCAGCAAAGCACTGACTAGTTTTATTTTTTCTCCCTTTCTTGCCCCTTGCTTGTTCTTGCTCCGAGGCGGAAAGCTGCCATTCCGATCTGCACATGCAAATGATGCACGCAGATGCCTTGTCAGTCTTAACTGATGCCGAAAAGAAAATCTAGGGAAAGGGACACTGTCTGGCAAGGGAACAAAAATGTTTAAAAATAAACATAAGGATGGGTGGCGTTGGGTAGAAAATGGAATATTTCCCGTAGATCTAACAGGAGTTGTTACCTGCCTAGTTTTATTAAGGCAATTAGAACTGGCCACTGTGCGCACTTATGGCTGGCTAGTTTGAAGTGACTTTGAAATAACTTAGTGGACAGAGCCAGGTATAAGAAATGCTCTTTGAGATTTTTTTTTTCCCCTGTCTGAGCCGAGGCATTGTTTTTTAAGTTTCTGTGATCTAATCATTTAAAACAAAGGTAATAACTTCTTGCCAATGAGAAACGGAAGGTAACGCTAGGAATAATTTACAAGATTACAGTTTTGTACGTCAGGTCAGGGACTTCCCACTAACCTACACTATCCAAGGAGCTCATGGTGTGAAAGCACTCCCTGATTCACACAAGTATCTCCTGAACGAACGTGGTAAGCAATGATGACAATTATAAAAATCTAAAAATGTCATAAGGAGTGTGTACTATTACAGATGGAAATGACCGTGTTTTGTTTAATTCCCATGGCAACTGTAAAGGAAAATTATATGGATAGGAAAATTCTAAGGGAATTCACAGTGACCCAGGGAAGTACATGCATTGACATTTACCTTGATGGTTTTACAGATGGTAAAATCACAGACATCAAGGTGAAGCCTGAGCTGAAATTTAGGCATGATGGGAGGAACAGGGGGATGTCCGGGATGGAGGACCAGACTTCTGCAGCTGGCAATCCTGAATTTGGAGCTTGTTTTGGCTATATTATAACGAGGTGGGACTAGACAAATTACTCCTCATCTCCTTACCTGAAAAGTTGATAGAATCATGATTTCCTTCTAGAGTAATAGTTGGGATTAATAAATCTCAGATAAACTACTTAGCACATGGTAGGTGCTTCACACAAGTTAATTTCCTCCTGCAACAATAATGATTCCCATCGTAGGATTTTAATTTTATTTTGGGATGGGATACCTCTACAGATATATTTCACAGATTTAAAAGCTTGTACAGATTGTCTATGTCATGCATAGCACATGTGGCAGAAAATATTATAGTATAAAATGTTGCATACATTAGTGTCAAAGCAACAGCAAAACAATCCAGTGTTTCCTTGCCAAGGCAAAGATGATTATACATCACGGTGCTCTCTGTGATAAATTCCTTTGAGGTTTCAGAACGCTGTGCATGAATAACTCTGGCAATCTATTTAAGAGTCAGTTGCTTTTCTATAATGCAAATCTTTGTTTTACAGAGCTGTTGAACTGTAATGTAAATGTTATATAGGACCTTGTCAAAACAACTTTATTAGTGAACAGAGATTGGAATAGTTAGTGGAACTAAATATATTTGTATTTTAGGCTTCTTTTTTTCTCAATCCAAGCTTTGAACACTTATGAAAAATATTTGAAGTAAATCAGTGTTTACATGCTGTACTCTGTTCCCATTTGTTAAATTTAATTTGGCTTAAAAAGGCAATTGAAAATGAAAGCTTAAAATTCCGACAGGCCTCAGCGTTTTAAGTTAGAAGAACTCACATATACTCTTATTACTTTGCCATATGTCGTTTTTCTTATTTGTGCTGCCATATAGCCATTATTTCCCCACGCTATTTCTATATCAGAGTATACTACACAAAGAAGAAAAGCCAGATTTTTTTTGTCTAACAGGCCTTTTATAAAAACGTGTTTTCAGTAAATTACTTTTGAATATAGACAAGCTCTCTCATCTCATTTTATGAATAAATGTGGAGTTGATGACTGCATTTTAAGTTATATGATTCCTACAGTTGTTAGTTAAGGAGAGAACAGAACAATGATGGATTAAAAAAAAATCATTCTCAGTGTACACATCCTTAGTTACACATGGAAAACGGCTCACACCTGTTCACCCCCCTCTTCTCTCAACTCAATTTCCTTTGGGTGGACCATCCCAGAGGCATTGTCGAGGCCTTCAGAATCAGTCCAGAGCACCATGACACAATGAACTTTTGTTTTGTAGAGAAAACGTAAAGTTTTCATTTGACTAAAACTAGGAAAATAAGCAATGACCCCATTCACAGTCTTGTGAAACAATCACTCTCGTTTGTTGTTTCTATTTAGGGGGCAACACGTGATTCATGAATATTGTTTAATATTTTAAAGTCTGGCTAGCTAGGCAAAACAAAAATGAATAGCATCCTACCACAGAAATCATTGGAAATATTGTCTTAAAATAGCCTCTGAGGCCCCATGGGTGTGTGTAGGGGGGATTGTGTGAGGTACAGGGTCCCCTGGACGTTCCTTCCTATAGCCTGCGTTTGCTCACTTCACAGTATATCATGGACACGGTCACAGATCAGTGAATCCGTAATCATCTCAACCATGACTGTAAAAGCTAACCTTCAGTGAGAGCTTCTTATGCATCTGGAATTATGCAAAGAACGTCACACATAAGACACCACTTTAGTTTTTGCAGAAATCACTCGAATGTATCTTATCATTCCTATTTTACAGAGAAAGAGACATAAAAAGGTTAAGTAATTCGTCCAAAGGCACACAACCTGTCTGTGTTCTGAAATTGGAATACAAAACTGTATTTTCCAGTTTTTATTTGTATTTCATGTTTATCACTTCAGAGCTCAAAATCTTAATTGCTATATATATTAGAGAATTACGTTGAAAACATTTTAATCCCTGTAAATTAACCATTACCTGAGCTACTCCTAGAGGACTGCTTCCACTTCCAGTTTCCCGTACTTATAAACAATAGTAGGGTCAACATCTCTAAAATAGATTTGTAAGTTCAGTCAATAATGTATTTAAGCTATATTCAAAGAAGTGGAAATGCTGGGGAAAAAAAGAAAGGACAAGTACTCTTAAGGTTTTTGGTTTGATTCATATTCTGAATTATTTCCAGCAGTGGAGAATATTGTTCTTAATAATCTGCACCAATTTCATAGGTCAAAACTAAATGAAGTACCTTATTTTAATTTGTATTTTTGAATACTTTCCCATACATTTATTTTATATTTTTCTTTCTGTAACTGAGACAATCAGATATTGAAACAATAATTCAATAAAAGACAAATCAAATTCTAGGCACCACTTGATGTTTAGACTTGATTCATGGAGATGCATGGTCCTTTTTTTTTAATTAGGGCTTATTAAAGGCATAATTTCCATTGTATAAAATTCCCCTTTTAGCATATAGTTTTATGAGTTTTGACAAATACCTACCATCATGTAATCATCACCGTAATCAAGTTATAGAACATTCCTATGACCCTGAAAGTTTCCATCTTTCCCCTTTGTAGTCAACCCCTCCTTTTGTCCCCAACCCCTGGCAACCACTAGTCTATTTTCTGTTTGTATAGTTTTGTCTTTCCTAAGATGTCATATAAATGGACTCATACAGTATGTAGCCTTTTGAGTCGGACTTCTTTCAGACTTGTTTCTTTGCATAATGCATTTGAGATTCATTCATGTTATCACCTGCATTATAGTTTTCTTTTTCCCTTTTTATTGCTAGGTAGTATTCCATTGTATGGATATACTACTTTTTTTAAATCCATTTACCAACTGAAGGACATTTGGGTTGCTTCCAGTTTTTCCTAATTATGAATAAAGCTGATGTAAAATTTTATGCACAGGTTTTTGTGTGAATATATATTTTTCTATCTCTTGGATAAATACCTAGGAATGGGATTGCTGGGTTGTGTGGTAAATGTATGTTTACCTTTACAATTTTTTCTGAAATACCTGTGTCATGCCTAATGGCCCTTATGGTTTTGAGTGGTTGTGAAATGAATCTTGATGTGGCTCATCCAGATTTTTGTTGATTGGTTCTTCTTTCTTAAAATAGGCCAGTTTCTAAATAAGGAGTTTTAATCAGTTCCCAGTTATACAAGAACTTACCATGCACTTGGTATATTACCTATATCCTCTGATTCTTCTCTGTCAAGCATTGGGCTGCTTAGAAAATCTAATGCATTTTAAAAAGTTAAAGAGAAATAAATAAGAAGCCAATTAGATAGATGAAAATGTTAGTATCAAACAAGGCATAAGTACAAGTTATGGATGAGTTACCTTTCTTGTCATCACTTGCTATGTACAGTAAAATTTTCTTTGTTATTAGATTTATGGAATACATGGAAGATGTAACAAATATCAAATAAGAAGCACTGTGGTACATTCCCCAGGGCTCAAGATCTTGTTTACAGTTTCAGGAGTCTGTACTTTTATAGATTTTATAAATAGACAATTTTATAAGCAAGTTCAGAACAGGGTGATGATAGTTATGCTAGAAGAGTACATAAAGGAGGACCTTCCCAAACTCAGAAATGCTTGCAACATCCTCTGAGTAGAGACCTGAAAGACTGTTAGCCAAGGGAGGAGGAGAGAGAAGAATGCTCAGGTAGAGGAACCAGCTTGCACCACGATTTTGTTTGACAGGTGAGATAGGAGCCCAGAGGCAAAAGACCTGACACTGCCATTAAAGAGTATTCGGGTGGGGTCCAGAATCAGTTAGAAATAGAGTAGGGAAGAAACAAGACGGACTGGGGCAGATGAACAGACATTGGTTGGGAAATTTCCACAGTGGCCAAGGAAACTCTAGCATGAGGAAGGTAGAACAGGAGGTAAATTGGTAAGTTGGGTTGGTGGTTGAGAATATACTTGGGAATATGGGCTAAAAGCATGTTGGACAAGTCATTAGAGTTAGGGAAGTTAAGAAACTCGGATAGAGTAAGGGACACCTGCATTCGCCAAGTATCATAACCACAGGGGTATTAACAGACTTGACTGGAGTTTCACGTCAGTGTGTTGGGAAACACTGAGTTAAAGTGAAACATGGCTGTTTGTTGTAGGTCTTCTCAACACCTCATGCACCATGAAACTCTAAGCAAGGAATATAATGTGCGGCTCTTCCCAACAGCATTTGAACACAGAGATTTTTTTTTTTTGAGAATCATTCAGGATTACTGCTTTTTTAAGCAAAGCTCTATTTACCAGAGAAATGAGAGTTTTTTAAATTTTTAATTTAATTATTTTGGGGGGAGGTAATTAGGTTTATTTTTTTTTTAATTTTATTATTTTTATTGGAGGTACTGGGGATCGAACCCAGGACCTCGTGCATGCTAAGCATGCGCTCTACCACTAGTTATATGCCATCCCCCTCAAAATGATAGTTTTAAGGAAAGAATTGTTTGTGTGTACCCGACATTGCTCACATTGCTAACTAATCACTTTCTACCTTCCTGACAGTGGTTCTCAGACTGGTGTAAAATGGAATCCATCACTTGCAGGACTTGCAAAAAAGGCAAACTTCTGGAATGCGTGCTCAAGAACCTGATTCAGTAGGCCTGGGCTTGAGCCGGGCTCTGCAGTGTGTCAGGCACCTAGGTGACTGGGATGTGGCACTGGCAGTTGGCCTGGATCCAGCTGGGCCTGCAGAGCTTCTGAAACAGTGATTTTTAATATTGGCTACACAGTAGAAATAATCTGGAGAGCCTTTAAAATGCCCACTGATCAGGCCGCACCTCGGAGCAATTAAATTCCAACCTCTAGGGCTGCGGCAGTAATCTTTCCAACCTGCAGCCAAGCTGAGAAGCTGCGCCCCTGAAGGGCCAGCGTGGAAAGCCGTAGGCTTCTCCGGCTCCTCGGGACTTGGAAATACTTCCTAAGCTCTAGAGTTCGCACTCCGGTGAAGGCTCTCCTGCCTCCGGTTTAATTAGCTTATCAGAGAAGGCCACCCAGAGATTCCTCCTTTCTCCAGGGAGAAACGATTCTCTCCGAAAGTAGCTTTCAGCCTTTCTCCAAACAGCAGAAAGGGAATTCCTGAGAAGAAACAAAGTTCTGAGCTAATATAAAACTCTCAATTGAAACAGAACCACTGGAAACTGGTTCCAAAAATGTCATCTCTCCTGAGGCAGCTCTGGTTCTATCATATTTAGCTTTTATGTCTTCACATCCCCAACTGTTTTAAACAAGAAGTGGCCTAGCATGAGGTCTGCAGTGTTTCACAGTCTCAAGTTAGAGGTGTTCTAATAATTTCTTCTTAGATGGACCTAACATCATTTCTTTTTTCCTAAAGTGCTCACCAACCTCACAACGTACCAGGAGGAAAACTTCATGTGACGAAGTAGTCTTGGAGCGCACACTTTATACGCTACAGCTTTTCTTTCTTCTTTCTTCTCCTGCCCACTTTGCCCTCATTAAAAGACATAGTGGAGGCAGGAAGGAAGCAGATAGCAAAATAAAGACGGCCAGTGTTTGGGAGTAGGACATCCATCTACCTGCCGCCCCCTGATAAAATGTAGGCTGCATCCATGTTGCATCCGAGTTGTTGATTATTAAGGACCGCAATTCCTTACCCTCAATCATCAGTGCTAGGTGTTTTTCAGGATTGAGGTATTTTATGTTTTACGGAAAGATCCTGTATATTCTGTTCCATAAGCAGGATCTTGGACAGCGCTTTATAATCAAAGATGGATATTTCTGCAGCACAAACCAGAATACCAATGGCCTCACAGCAATTCAGGTTTGTTGTTTTGCCACCAAATGAGTTTGCACCAATCTTTCGGGAAATACTTGGGTTTTAAAGTTTGTTTGGATATTAAGATTGTAGACTACAGCATTATAAAATCCCAACCAATTAGTTTTAAAACTTCTAGATTTCTTTTTTATTTTTTCTTTCTCTCTTTTCTTTCACTTTTTATCTTGTTTCTCTGGCTTTTATAGACAACTGTAATGGTGTGTTTGAGTAAAGGATCTCTGCATATCATCTCATTTAAGTTTAATAAAAATCCGTTCCAATAGGTATTATTATTTCCATTTCACAGATGGGAAAGCTAAGTCTCTGAAAGGTTAAATTGTATGTGAAAATTTCAGTTGGTCAGTGCTCACCTTCAAACATTTGACATTCACACTACCCTACTGTGAAGTCCACGCTGCCACACAGCTTCCTGCCCAACAGAGCTGAAGACATGTATCATTGAATTCATGACATGCACAGATCCCACCTGAACATAAAAACTGATTGCTGATAACCTCCTATGAAAAAAACAAAAGCTGTCTATAACCATCCTGAAAGAAAGAAACTAGAACACTATTCAACCTTGGCACTGGGTCCGTCTAACAATGTAACAGCATAGAGCTTTAAATAGCCTAGTACTTTATCCAAGTAAGTCAGTCACTATTTAAATAAACACTGAAATAATGTGTAAAATACATTTTGTAGGTGTCCCGAATCCAACCCATTGAGAATGGTCAAGAAGAAAACGCACAGGGAACGTCCTTTAAAGACTGTCTTGCAAGGCTCTTCAGCTGGATAATGGGACTCAGCCACTGTGAACACCTTCAATTAAGGCAATAAACGTATGTGCGCTCGAGCGCACTGGGCTTGGAGTTGGGTTGCAAATCTAAGGCAAATACAAAAAAAAAAAAAATGCGTCCTTCTCTGCAGGTTTCCATTACAACCAAAATGGATCCAGACACTTGGTGGTTTTGGTTGTCATTGTTATTTTTATTATTTAGCATTCAAATATATATTGCTTTTTCACTGATTTTTTTTACCCATTAATGGGAATTTAGCATTCCTCAACCAAATAGCCCTTCATTGTAGTGACTTTTTTGTTTTCTTCCCTAAAGTGCTCTTTTTGCATTTCTCTCTCTTTTTTCAGAGAAGTAGCAGATCTTGTTAGGTGGCAAGTTGTCACCAAATTGTCATGTCATAAATAAATGACAGTTTTTAAGTAACTTTTTAAAATTACAAAGTGTAATTTATACAAATGGAGGCTTAGAATAAATAGTAAAATGGAGATTTTCACATAGAACTTAAAGCTTCAAAAACTGGCGTAGAGGCTTAGTGTTGGCCGAAACTGCTTTTCAGAAACACGTGCTTACTGTTCCATGGGACCTCTGCACTCAAGGACTAGATTCAGTATTTTGCTCACTGGTTTGCTGTGGACTTGAATGAACACTTTCTAATGGATGTAGCATAGTCTGATCTTCAACTCTCTGGACTCAAGCTCTGTTATCTCCACTATGAGCCTCTGTATATGCAATTGCATTGATAAATTACATGACCGCTTTTTTCTTGTGACTCGAAATTAAGCTTTTATGCATGAGTTTTGGGTTTGCTTACTGAGTGTTTGCACTATCGTCTACTAATAAGATTTATTTGGTGTTGCATATTAGGAAATCAGCCAGATTCAAAAAAAACCTTTGTCACCGAATTTGCTTCATAGGGAGTCCATTTCTCAAGACAGGTGATCTGAAAAATATTAAGTGCAATTCTAGTTTGTTTGTTTTTTTTTTATATTACTGAGAAAAATGCCAATGGGGACGTGAGCAACATCATAACTTCCTGCACTGGGATTTGAATATTTCAAATCATTGCATTTACATACAGGTTAATTGTTATAATATAGAATCACAGAGTCTTATAGATGGTAAGGACGTTCTTATCCTTTCTCTAGATTCTTTCAGGGGAAAACACCCCTGTACTAGACGAGAATTCAACTTACTTCTTAAAGCCTGCTGAGATTAATAATCCATCTCGTTCCCTCTGTAGTGTGGGTTCATTTGCTCTCAGTGACATTAAAGAGCAGATGGCCCCTGTGCTCTCTGTGTACTTCTTTCATGTGCTTAGAAACTATTATTAAATCTCCCTTTAATTTTCTCTTCCCTATGCACAGTCACTTCAGTGTTTTATTTCATGTTTCTCTCTCAACGACCACTTTTAAATGATAAGCCCTGAGCAGAACGCTTCTAGTTCCAGTCAGATAGGAAAAATCATCTTAGAACTTCAGTGTGATGTGAAAACAAAAGGGTGCTTATTGGGAAAAAGCAGGAAGTTCCCCAGAGCCCTGGGATCTAAAAGTGAAGTCAGCCTGGAAACAAATTGTTACCTCGGAATTTAACCTGGTAATGACTTCGCATAAAGAAAAGGGCAATACTGTTTGGAATTTACGGACAGTGAAGGGAAGATCCAGGCCACTGAAACGCGCTTTTAAATGCCAAGACTGAACCCAGAGCTTCCTGGATCTCAACAGCACACAGAGTCATCTGTCCAATGCCTTCTGTCTAAGGGGCCCTTGTCTCGCTGTGTGGGAAGCCCCGGTTTAAGCCTGCTGTCCTTGTAGATGACGAGCATCCCACTGCCCTCATCATGCCCAGGCTTAGGCGGTAATTCTCCCTACAGTCACTGCACGTTTCTTTGTCACTCTGTCCAGCTTGTGCGTGTCACTTAGTTTTCCATCTGCGTCTGTTCTCCCTTGCTTTGATTATTGGTGATTTGTTCCTTTGTTTCTTTGCTTTATTAAGGTCTTTTAATATTTCAATTTTCCTGCCAAGGTGATGGCTGTCCCCTTCACTCAGGATCATCTTAGCAAATGTAATGAGCCTTGTGGACACATTATTTAGGTTAAGGGAACAGTCATACTTAGGCCAGTGGCCTTTGGAGCACCATTCATTTTCTCTCTTTTTTAAAATCTCCCTTCCTTTCTTTCTACTGTCACTTCTTCACCCTTTTTCTACCCACCGGTCACCACTGACTGATTAATCTTCAATTTATATCTTAACATCTTCCCAGCAATTCCTAGGTGCTCGATCCTGTCCAGAGGAGTGACAACTTTGTCAGTTTTACACTGAAACACTGTATATCACGTTGTCTTTTCTCGGTTCCCAGATTTCAAGTCCCCATGGGGCCACTGGAAATAAAACTATGATGTTCTGTCTCCACAGTTCTTAGGCCCTTCATTCAGTCTTAGCAGGTCACATGACTCTGACAAATCTTTTTTTGTCCTAAAGTCATACTTGTGCTTTTGTAAGGAAAACTCAAGAAAACTTGGAGATGGGCTGCTGAATTCACCAACATTTTCATCATGCAGTTTTTAAATGGGAACTTAAAGTTTCTAAGGTCGGATCAGGAGTTAATGAAGAAGTCAGCGTGCTCTGCTCCCTACTAGTTCTTACCGATATTGTTTTTCTCTGGGTTTAAGTGGACCCAGCCTAGAAAATAATGCCATAAGCAGTCATCAGTGATAGCCTTCTAGTTGTGGTTAATATGCCTCAATTCAGTGAAAATGAATTTTAGTTTATTCACACACATTTTAAAAATGTTTTAGCTATTTAAGACACTTTAACTTGAAAAGAGCTTCATATACTTGGAAGAAATCTCATGGCCTGCATTCATTCCATGAAATTTTATTTATGACGTCTTTAGAGAGTCAAAACTACTATGAAAAATGTTCAAAACAGAAAATATGATATTTAAAAAAAACCCTTTGTAATGCTGCTGTTACTGGTTGGGGCTGACACTTACGCTAGCTCTTGACATGACCTACATGTGACATGATTAATTATGTCATTGATTTTCTGCTGCAGTATTTCAGCAGCCGTGGTATGGCCGATTGTGTGTATGAAAGCATTTAAATATTAGTCGTCCCACATGGTTTCTTTGTACACAATTCTGTTGCTTAAAAAAAAAAAGTCAAAAGTCTCTGAGAAGAATTCTCTGGTTGAGGTAAACACAGAGACTGCGGTCTGCAGTCTGGCATCATGCATCAGAAATGAAGTGTTTGAGTAGATCTTTGTCAACCAGCAAATGCCATTTCAGTCTGAACATTTCACCACTCATTCTCTGCCATCTGTCTCTCAGGGAGTAATTAATCTGAAACTCCAACGTGCAGCAATCAAATTCCATGAACACTGAACAGAATATTAACGTGCCCAGCTTTGCCGCTGTCATCTCTCCACATTTCAGTGTTAATTCTGACTAAGGCAAATGTAACATTATAATCTATTTGGTTAATTAAGAACCTTGAATAAAATATATAATGAGCAGCTTAATTTATTGACCCATATATGCAACTCATTCTACTAAAGCTGTATTTTTTTTTTGCAATTTAAACCTCTATGAGCTACAGTTTTATCTCCGGCTAATGATTATTTGTAAAAGCACTAAAACTTTGACGAGGCCAGTTTTCCCAGGGCTCTGACTCTTCAATTCCTTTCTCTCTGTGCAGAACCACATCACCGCCTTTGCAGAAGTCACATGATATTGAAGGAGATGGTCCTTCACTGCACTGGACGTCATCCCTCTTCACCGTCCATTCATAACACCCGAAGTGTGTTTGATTACAGAAGCCGTTTCTAAAGTTGTCCGATCGTTTTTATAATTTAAAAATCAGTTGTCAACTTCTCTGTTTCCCCCACTAGACTGTGAGCTCCTCAAGGGCAGGACCGTGTCTTTTCTCTTCTCTGTGTCCCCAGCACTTAGAGCAACACCTCACATAAAGTAGGTGTTCAGCAAAACGTGATGACCGATGAACAAATTCATTCTGAAATAAAACGTTCACTTTAGTTTCTCACAGAATCCCTGGGCTCTGTGAAAAGAAACCTCTACACGAGTCATCTTTGTGTAAGAAATCCCTCCACTGGGGGCTAGTTAGCTTTTTAATTTTTCATATCTCTTCTTATTCGGCAGTAGACCATGTTTCATTTGAAGTGGACTTTGAACGTCATGGGGGTTTTTATCTTATGATTTAGCATGACCTTGTTTCCGTTCTAACAGATTTCAGTGTGTGAAATTACTTTTAGAAAGTATGTTCTGTACTAAAATAATGTTTGCACATTATATTATGCTCTATTTCACTTAAAATACCATTCATACTATAAATTCTAAGACTGGTGCTTCTGCTTTTGAAGGGGAAAATGCCAATTTTTACTGTAATAAGTAATGTATCATAATTAAAAATTATTTATTTGGATTTTTGTTCCTGACAATTGTGGCTTAATTGTTAACTTGTAGTTTTTGAACGTGGGGAGTGTGTAGAATAGTCTGAGTGAGTAAATCCAGCAAAGGTACCTATTTATTGAGCAATTTTCCACTGATAACAGTGTCTAAAGAGGTCAAAGTCTCCATTCTTAGGCTGTTTACTAGTCAAGTTTCCACATAATTTAAATAGGAGAGAATCACACCCTGACAACGTAATTTAAATTATATAAATGTAAGAAATGTACCTAACGAATTTTACTTTGCATATGTGTGCTACTTTATAGTTACAAAATACATTATCATTTTTTATTTCATTTAATCCTCACAATAACCCTGGGTGAACATTAAAAGGATGGCTTTAGTTTTACAGGTGAGAAAAATGAAGACAAGGCGGGGTAAATTATGTGCCCAGTTCCACACACCTGGTAAGAGGCGGTTAAAATTTAAATTCCGATGTTCTGACCCTGAACCAGTATTCTTTTTAAATACACCACAGCTGACATATCATTCTGGACACGTCGAGGCCTTTCAGAGGTCAGTGGAGTCTTGGGCAACTACCCATGTTTTTGAAAAATCAAGAAATGCCAAAATAGAGTTACAGAAGTTCTGCTGTACTTTGAACATTTGTGTTTTAAGAATGAACACTTTTCAAAACACAACAACATGCTAACCAGGTTATAATCCTATTTTAAAAGAATGTCAAGAGTATAGGTGTGAGGTCTTTTGTAAAGTCAAAACCTAAATCTCATGTCTCTCCTGCAGCCCTCACCCCCATGCCCTGGTCCCCACCCGTCAGGAGAGGCCCCGAGGGTTACATTCAGCATGTAGAATTAAGGACAAAAATCATGACACTATAATGAAGATGAACTGGCGTATGAGAAAACCACTCAATGTACTCTTCCACAATAACGTCATGATTTTTAAAGCTACATGGAGTAGCTTTGTCTTATATGAGAAGTTGTTAGTTGCTGAAAATATTCTTCCTAACCTTGACAGAACTAAAGGAAATAAACTTTTAATTTTCTCTGTAATTCCGACAGAAATCAGAAAATAAACATAACCAAAGATGTGCCCATTACTCCCAAAATAGACGCACTTACACTCTTTTTCATCACTGTGGGAGTTAAAATGCTTTTAGAAGGGCCAAAAAAAAAAAAGATTAATATTTCTACCTTTTAGACTCCTATAGGAAATTCAATTCTGGTGGAAATTTAGAACACAAAAAAGCTTAGAATGCCTTGACCCTCTAAAAGACTTTGTAGGCAATAACAGTGATGGGGCATTCACTTACGGGAAACAAAAGTGGAAGGGAGGCAGGATTACCAGTAAGACTTAAAGACTTAGCTGAGATCTCTCGGTCTGGCCGCAGCTTTCAAGGAACCAATTAGTCACAGTTTTCCTGTTGGAAACCTTACCTGTACATGCATACAAATGTTGTCTCTTTGTACCATGCTAAACCTGGTCTGAATTCAGGAGTTAGAAATTCCTCAGAAATCCAGATTTAAACCAGGATCAGAGTAAGGTCATCTGCAATATTTAAATGTCATGGACCCAAGATTGTGCAATGAATGATCTTGCCATGAAGGAAATTCAGAAGAATAAGAAGATATACACGCATAAGGCAAAAAGCCAGCAAAGGGCCCTTACCCACAATGCCATTACTGAGAATAATGAAAAACGCGTCCAAGAAAATGTTAACTTGTGAATATGTATATATATAGTCTAGTAAAAGCAGGCAAACACGTATCTTTCTGATAAAGACATCTTTTTATTCTCCTTACTGGGGACCCAGGTCAGTATAAATTGGTCAGTCTGAAAATTTCAGTAGTCTCTGTTTGCATGGCAGAAATTCTGCACATGTTTTATCTGATTCCTAAGATGATTTAAAAGGCTCTTTTATGTTAAAAGAGAGGTGAACCTTCTTCGACAGACTCTGCCTATTCCACTTCCAACTGGGCCTCTCTTTTCTCAGGATCTATCCTAGCCAAATATCTCACTTACATTTACCATACGGCTTCCTTTGTGAAAGAGCAGTAGGGGAGGAGAGCATTCTCTGCTGTGCATTGTATTTTTCAAATAAAATTCTAAAAACTAAATTTAAAAAAATTAAGTTTGATTATTTCCCCCCATGTATTAATTCTTTCTCGGGTCAGAGGAATAAAGAATGTCTCCTACTGTGATGGAAGTCAGATTGTCAGGGGGACTGGAGAATGTTTAGAAGGGGGTCCCAGTGGGTCAGACTGGACCAGTTCCTTGGGCAGCTCAGTGGCCCTCTGCATCCCACGGGCCATCCTGGGGTCTTACCAACCTCCTTACTGATGAATCACACCGCCCTGGAGACGATCTGGGATACTGAGCGGGTACCCAGTCTGTTCCATCGTCTGCCTCCATGTATGAGCAAGGTGCTAACAAATTGATGCAAATGACCTTGTTCCTGCCTCTAGGGCCCCACTCATTAAATGTTTATTGCCTGCTCTAGAAATGTGCCCTGGACGAACACCAAGTGGTTCTATCTGTGCCTTGCAAACACTGACCTCCTATTTGGCAGGCATGGTCTTTCTAATGAATTTTGTGAGTGTTGATTCTTTTAAAATAACAATTAGGGACATTTCTTCCCTATTTTAGGTGAATGATTCTCTTCTAACAAGAAAATATAAGAGTTTTCAAATTCTTCTTTCCTGTCCCCTTCACTTCAGAGTCCAGCTGACAGAGCCTCGGTACATGGTCGAGGTGTAAAAAAAATTGTTTGCTCCCCTTGCCCCAAGAGTTGTAAGCCATGGATGGAATGTAGGCTCTAAATTCTAAACTCAGGCTGCCATGTTCAAGTCTGGGGACTTACAAGGACCTCCAGATTAAAAAAAAAATATATATATATATATATATATATATATATATATATATATATATATTTTATATATAGATGGATGGGCACACGACCACCTCCAACATTCAGACAAAAACTCAAAATTCACACCTCAAAGATGCCAGTGTTAATGAGGGTGATTCTTACAACACTATCCTTTGGCCTGTTCATCTTCATATTATTGCCTTTATAAATACATTTCTATTTTCATTTTGCACTGAAACACCATCACTTGTAGAAAAAGGGAATTCTTTTTTCTTCCCAGGAGGGAAGAAAGTGCATTTTTAATTTGATATTTAAAAAAAAGGAAAACCTTCCCAAACTTTGAGATACTTTGAACATTAATCATTCCCCTAGAGGTATTGCTCTTGCTCAAGAAGCAAGAGCTTTCAGCCTTGCTTTCAGCCTTCACTCATCCAGCAAATATTTATAGAGTGATTCTGGACACCAGGTAACTTGCCACATGCGGACAGAACAGTGGTTAGAAAAGAGAGACGTGGTCCCTACTTCTCCAGATTGGATATTTTAGCAGCCCTGACACTGGTGGTGCTCTAAGAGGTCTGTTTAAAGTTAAGGTGGGAGAATTGGCTTGGAGTTTGACTCTCAAGACTAAGCAAAGGACATTTTTATTGATTACAACAGCTAAAGTTAAAAAAAAAAAAACCTCTCTCTATAAACATCATTGTATAATTCGACTATTGTTAAGCTTTAAAAAGAAGTCCTAAATATTATAATAATAAGTACCCACTACTCCTCACAAACCTATGATTTACCCGAACCATTAGTCTAGTCTGAGCTGAGTTCACTCACGCATCCCTGACCACAGACTTCGTGCAGCTAAACTTAAAAATGTTCAGGCAGTGCCCAACCGAGCTGAGTTCCTCAGTGTGCTGAGTGTGGGTTTCTCCTGCTTATCAACAGGAGATGACAACAAACAGCAGGCTCACTGTATCTGAGCCAGAAGAGCCTCCCCAGTCTCCAGCTGTACCCCAAAGTGCCTTTGAGATAAACTGGCTTGAGAACTATACATGCGGTACTCAACTGAGAGCAACGGGGAGTTCACAGAAGCTCTCCTCGGTTCTCCCAGAAAAAGCCTTCTAGGTCTTCTCCTGTAAGCACAAAAGGGGTGGGGGAGAGAAGGAGAAAAAACATCTGTGCAAAAAGAGGAGGAAATAGATCACAGCAAAAGAATAACCCCCCCCAAAAAAAGAAAAAGAATAATTGAAATATAAGACCAGCTTATGGTACATTGATGTGTGTGTGTGTTGTGTGTGTGCTCCTTTTGTGCAACTCTGATTTTCAGAACTCCAATTACCATGGTGCTATGGACTAAATATTCATGCCCCCCACCCCAGATTCATATGTTAAAGCCTGAACCCCCCGTGTGAGGGTATTTGGAGATGGGGGCTTTGGGAGCTAATCAGGTCACACGGTGGAGCCCTCTTGTTGTTGGTGCCCTTATGAGAGAGCTCGCTCCCTGGCTCGCTGCTCTCCACCGGGTGAGGATAGAAGACGGCTGTCTGCAAACCAGGAAGATGGCTCTCGTCAGACACCAGATCTGCGGGCACCTTGATCTTGGACTTCACAGCCTCTGGTCCTGTGAGAAATAAATATTCGTTGTTAACGTTTGTTATTACCCAGTCTGCAGTATGTTGTTAGAGTAGCTCAAACTATCTAAGAGACATGGTTTAGTTTAATAACACCACTCCCCCAACAACAGGGTTCAAATTTTACTGGTATAACTGAGTAATTGCACAAAGTACAATGTTACTGACAGCTCCTCAGTTCGTAAATCACTAAGTAAACAGCACACACACATATTGATCAGTGACTCATCATGTCACTTTTTTTGAGTCGGCCAGTGGTCACTGCCCACGTGTCATTCTGTTCTCACACAGACAACAAAGCACACCGTTGTGTTGATCTCTTGCCTCCCAGGGAGAAATCCATGTGACATTTTTTAAAAAATACACAACTGAAAGAGGGAACAAGCTAACAAAGATGGAAGTGCAGCAAAGAAGAAAATATGATAACACAGAAAAGGAAACTCCAATCAAATGTAGATGGAGCAATAGAAGACAGCTGACCGCAGGAGTGCTGACACCAGCACCCTGTCTGGGAGCCTCTAGAAATGCAGCGAGAGGAATTGAGTAAATGTGAGTGTATTGATAAAAATGAGGAAAGCGACTGTTAGGAAAGTGACGGTATCCCCGAGGAAGTGATTCTGGCAGAAAAACTTTACATTAAAGGAACTCTGAGAGATACTTCACAGCATTGAAAGTGCAAAGGATAAAATATTTGTAAGCTTAGAAAGGTGTAGGACACTTAGCCAAGGCAGAGAGAAAACAGTCACCGTGCATTCAGGTATATGACAGGAGGAAGGCAGCGAGCTGGTTCAAATTGCTCTGGATAAAAGTTTTACAAAGAAATAAAACATTTAATTCTCAATGTTTCTAATGTTTCAAATCACTATGTACTAAATAAATACTAGTTTGCTAATTTTTCCATTTCCCCACACATTTTTTAATTCTTATTTTTTATTTATGTGTAGTCAATTTACAATGTTAGTTTCAGCTGTACAGCAAAGTAATTCCATTACACCTATACATACATATATACATATAGATTTTTCTCAGGTTCTTTTGCATTACAGCTCATCACAAGAAATCGAATACAGTTCCCTGTGCGATAAGTAGGTCCTAATTTTTTATCTATTGTATATATAATAGTGTATATCTGTTAATCCCAAACTCCTAATCTACTTAAAATTGTCAGTAAGAGAGTTCTAAATGTTTTGGGAAAAAAAAAGGTAACAGATTAATTGCAATATTTCCCATTGTTTATTAAGATCTTTTTGCAGGGATTCCGTTTATGCGGTCATTCTTGTAGTCCCACCCTACTGTACAAAGTAAAGACTGCCTGTCTATATGGATATGGAGATATACACACACACACACATACACACACATCTCTGTATACAACGAGACACCTAAAGAGATCTATATATCAGCACACAGAGACGTATCTTAAATCTCTAATGTAAATATAATAAAGCTTTATTTTCAAAAGAAACATCTATAATTTATATTAATACATAAGAACTTCATAATCTCATAGTTGCTCATTATTAGATCTTTTTATTGCAGTTGTTCCAACACTTATTTTTATATGATCAAATTAAGAAGTACTGGTCTGTCAGTTACAACGTGTCCGTTTCTGCTGTACAGCACAATGTCCCAGCCATGCATATACATACTTCACTGAAACACACACAGAAATACTGGTCCCATCAATGGAGAGAAATGCAATTGTTTTCGCGTGCTACTCTCGGCCATTCAGACTATTCAGCAGAAGAGAGATCAAGAAAAGTGATTTTTTTCCAAACCACTCAAGCTTGGTACTTGGGATCATCTTTGTAAATTATATTGTGCACATTCTGGCTCACTACATAAATATACATAATTTAACCTACCCAACCTGTGGAACATGAATCACTTTTTGGTGCTCTAATAAAATAAAGCTCTTGAGTGTTATGAAGAGCTATACAAACTTTCCCTTGATCTTAAGAATTTCAGAAGCTATAATTGTTTATTTGATTTTTTTTCCTATGCACCTTCTATGGCTTTCTCTGCCCTCTGCTGCTAATTCTCATTATTTCTTGCCTTGAATTTCTCTCTCTCAGCAACCTTCTCACCAGCTTCCTGTCTGCTATTGTTCTGCAGCTCAGGCTGCCATAAGAGAATTCCGCAGGTGGGTGGCTTAAACCACAGAAATGCATGTTCTCACAGTTCTGGAGCCTGGAAGTTCAAGATCGAGGTGCCAGGAAGAGCTCTGGTGAGACCTCTCTCCTTGGGCTGCAGACGGCTGTCTTCTCTCTGTGACTTCACATGGCCTTCCCGTCCTGCACACCTAGGGAAAGAGAGAGATGGGATTTCTCTTCTTCTTCTCACAAAGACACCAGTTGTCTCAGCTTACAGCCCACTCTTATGACCACATTTAACCTTCATTAGCTCCCAAAAGACCCTATAGCCAAATAGTCACATTGGAGTTTAGGGCTTCAACATACGAATTTGGGGTGGGGACGGGTAACACAATTTAATCTGTAACAGCTACCCAATGCCTCAAGTTCTCATCTTCTACACTTGCGTCCTACAGAAGAATTGACGAATGCCAACAGAACACAGATAACCAAAAATTAATTTAATTAAATGTAAAGTTAAATCAATTGGGCTGAAGTGGACTCTACTCCCTTATGAAATCAAAAGTATGGGTTTGTGACAGACATTCTCCCTGTTGTTACTCTGACTTGTTTGCTGTGCCACCGATTTCACATGGCCCTTTATGGCTTCAGTTTAAGTCATCTGATCATCAAAAGTGGGGCCATGAATTATATACATGTTGTGGATAAGCGCATCCTAAATTAGGGTATTTTTTTCTCACTACTGAAAAGTGAAAAGTGTAACATGAGATTTCTGGATGTTGAGGCATAATCTGCAAGAACTCAGATGTCAAATCATCATGTTTGCTCTCTGAAAATTCTTTAAGCATATGATTCAATATTAATACAGTTTAATTATAAATGAAACTTAAACCTTGGAGAATCTAAATTGCAATGATCGAACGTGAAACTTCATCGCTATGAAAATTTCAAGCTCTCTTAGCTAGCTGGCTTTAGCTGTGATTAGCGCTTTGTGCTAGCAGATCAACTTGTATATTACACCAGATAAGGCAAATGATAGAGAGCTGGTATTTTTTTAAATAGGAAATTCATAAGACATATGGTGACAGCATCTGGGATCATATCCATACCATTTTAGATGCCTTTATATATTTACTCTGAATTCTTGGTCCTGATCTTGAAATGCTAAAGACATATGGACATACCAGCTGGGCTACCATTAATTGAGATTCTAACACTGTTTTCTTTAACAATATATAATTTAAAAGGATAACACTGCAATTTTTTTTTTTTATTGCTGGCTCTTTCTCATTCAATGGATTTCCAGGAACAGTGTCAGGATAACAGAAGCAATAAGGAGGTGAGTTCTCTTCTATCCAGATTCATCCAGAGGAAGTCATAGACTTGTTATACACTGTTTATACCCTCATGTAAGTTCATGATGTTTACTTTTGAATTGTGTCCCCCTAAAATTAATATGTTGATGTCCTAACCCCAAATATCTCAGAATGTGACCTTATTTGGAAATAGAGCAGTTGCAGATACAATCAGTTAAGAGGAGGTCAAACTGGAGTGGAGTGGGTCCCCAATCCAGTAAGGCTGGTGCCCTTACAGGAAGGGGACATTTGGACACAGTTACACACAGCGAGAATGCCATGTTAGGATAAAAGCAGAGATTCAGGCAATGCTTCTGCATGCCAGGAAACTCCAAAAATTTTCAGCAAACTGATAGAAGCTGGAGAGAGACATGGGACCAATTCTCCCTCACAGCTTTCAGAAGGAACCAACTCTGCTGACACCTTGATTTCAGATTTCTAGCCCCTAGAACAGTAAAACAGCATGTTTTTCTTATTTATACCACCCAGTCTATAACACAGCCCTAAAAAACTAATACATCTATTTATTGCCAATGGTACTCCAGAATAGTGGACACAGCACAGGCAGGATGGAGTGTGAATCTTGGCTTCTCCACTGTCAGTCCTGTGATTTAGACCACGTTATTTAAGCCTACTAACCTTTTTATCAGTCAGGTTACACTAAATTTTACTACAGTAATAATCAACCCTCACATCTTAGCACAGAGGAATTACTGTTTAATTCTGGTTCATATAATAGGTCTACCAAGGGTAACTTAGAGGATCTAATCTCTTTAATAGCCATCATAAATTAAGATACAGGCTGTCAGAGGAAACACTATTTGGAACAAAGGCATTGACTCTGGCAGAGGGGACAGAGTCCAGTGGTGAGTATGCCTGGCTCTTAAAGAGTCTACCCAAAAAATATGACTCTGCTCATTTTCTATTGGGCAAAGCAAATAGACTATGCTTGAATGTGGGAGGGACCCAGAAAGGAAAAGACACCACCAAATATCTCTAAACTGTCCCCAGTGCCAGCCATCAGTTGACCTGATCATGAACTGAGACTAAATAATTAAATCCTTCATATTTTCATTCAACTGTGCTCACATAGGCTCTGCTGTGTGCCAAGCACTGTCCCACGCAGCAGCCCTCCCTCTGGCGAGTTTTCATTTTGTTGGAGGAGTTAGTGAAGTAAAGAAGGTAGACATGTAGTATCATTTCAGATACCTGCAGTGTCATGAAGAAGAGTGAAGCAAGGGAGAGATGCTGGAGCGGTGAGGCAGAGCTGGGGCCAGTGTCTTAGGCAATGAGTACAGTGCCTAGCATGGCGCCCAGCGAGCGCAGACACCCAAGAAATCTTTCCTCCCTCTCCCCAGCACCCTGGGTCCTTTGCATCAACAACAGAAAACAAAGTGAATTTTGTGACTATTAAATTAGAAAACATAGAAAAAAAAGATTAAAATGCCCAATTCTGGCAAGGATGTAATCTAACTGATACAAGCATATATTTCTGCTGGCAGTGTAAATCCATTTGGAGAGCGATTTGGCAACCCATTTCATGATCCACTAAAATGCTCATAACCCTGACTCAGTCATTTTATTCCCGTGAATCTGTCTCCAAAAGTAATAAAATTTAATAATCGCAAAGATGCTTGTTGCAGTGTTATTTGTGATATCAGAAGCAACCCGAATATATATCAAATAGATGAATGGTTAAATGGATTATGGCTTAACTACTATATAGAATATAATGTAGTCATTAAAATGATAATTATGCACATTATGTAACAACAGGAAAAATGCTTATAGTATAATTTTAAGTTTAAAAGGATGCAAATTATACCCTATAATTACTGTGAGGTAAAAAACATCTATGTAAATGCATAAGATTTAAAAGAGAATATAGAAAAGTGAAATCTAGAATGTGCCAATTTTTAGCAATTAAAAAATACAGTTCAGTCATTTTGTTACCTTTATCAAATGTTTAACAAGCACCTCCATAGTAGTTTTGTTTATATAATGGATTCAAAATTATAATTAAAAGGTCCGTGGAGAACATTACCCTCCATCAGTGGATCTGATCTTGACTGAAATCCTAATATGTATGTGCTCTAACCAGACCAAACGTTATCCTATCCCAATTTATAATCCTCAAGTTAGCATTTCTATGATTTGTAATGTTAAATTACTACTATAAATGATATCTTATATAGTAAACAAAAAAAAAAACCCTGAAATTTAGTGAGTGATGTAATCACCCAGAATTTATTTCTCGTCCTTTACAATAAAGTGCGGGTGATTGTTGTTTTTGTTATTGTTGCTTGCGGCACAATTTATTACTGATAATCATATTTGGGTACATCAAGGTATTGATCCAACCCCATTGTGACCTCTGTTGAGGTCAAAGCAACCCAAAAAGAAAGCTTCAAAATGTGCAAAAGTAATAAAGATCAAACTTTGCTGATTGAAAATGTATAAAATGTATAAATATAAAATATCAGTCATTTCTGCAACATCTCAAGAAAATCAGCAGCTACATGTCCATGTGGTAGGTGTCTGGCATTGATGGTGCTAACCTTCAAAACATAATTACTCCCACGGATTTTAAATTTTAAGATGTTTGATGTGTTAATTACTGAAGTTTGGAGGGAAGGAAGTGTCTTTACTGCTTAAAAGGAAACTACGAACTAAAGTCAATAGTTCTTTAACAAAGGGTCAATTTTGTCTCCTAGAGAACATTTTACAGATGAAATAATTTAGCTTCCTCAATCAGTTGTCTGTGTTGTCCTGTATCTTGAACTTCTCCACTGTCTTTGTATCCTTGCCTTTAGCTACAAGCATTCCCAGGATCCTTTGGTGACCATCCAGTCGCCACCTCAAGTTCCCACTTCCCTTCTACCATTTTTCACTTGTTACTGCCAATTTCTCACCTCCCAGTCAGTTCACTGCCAACTGGCATATAACCCATCCATTTTTCTTCACTGCAACTGCTCAGATTAACCTCAACCTCCCTTCTGGCTTTCCAGGAGCTAAAGAGGCTAGCTTAGAAGCAATGACACCACAAGACAGCAAGTGCACTCAGTGCCTGCGTCTTGGTATTAACATCATTCTCCAGGAAGAGGAACCAGCGTTCCTCAGAGGAAAGGCTGATTCCAGGACTAGGGTAGGAAATATGCAAGATGGGCTTGGACATCTTATAGTGCCGGAAGGAAAGGAAGTGATTACACACACACACGCACACAGAATGATGGGAGAATGCTGAAAAAAAACAAGGATGTACTAAATGAGCTCCCAAAGTCTAAAGCTGAAACAATTTGAGCAATAAAAAAAGCAACATTGGATTATAACCCAAAGTATAAAATAATACCAATAACTCCATGCTGATATAAATGATTGAATAAATAAATGGAGGAGAATAGACAAATCTGTGCAACACAAGTGCAAATAATTTAGGTGGATACCTAAACCTCAGGGAGATGGAGCACAACTCCCCACTCCTTAAGTGGGGACTGAGCTCGGTGACTTCCATCCAAAGAGGAGAGTGGGGAGCTCATACCACTCAGAAACGGAAAAACAAACAACCCAGTCAAAAAATGGACAGAAGACCTAAACAAACATTTCTCCAGAGAAGACACACAAATAGCCAATAGGCACATGAAAAAGTGCTCAGTGTTGCTAATTATCAGAGAAACATAAATCAAAACTGCAATGCGGTATCACCTCACACCAGGCAGAATGGCCATCATTAAAAAGTCCACAAATGAGAAATGCTGGAGAGGCTGTGGAGAAAAGGGAATTCTCTAACACCATTGGTGGGAATTTAGTTTGATACAGCCATCATGGAAAACAGTATGGAAATTCCTTAAAAAATGAAAAATAGTCTTACCCTATGATCCAGCAATCCCACTCCTGGGCATATATCCAGAGGAAGCTCTAATTTGAAAAGATACATGCATCCCAATGTTCACAGCAGCACTATTTACAATAGCCAGGACATGGAAGCAACCTAAATGTCCATCAACAGATGACTGGATAAAGACATTGTGATACACACACACACACACACACACATACACACACACACACAATGGAATACTACTCAGCCACAAAAAGAAAAATAATGCCATTTGCAGCAACATAGATGGATCTGGGGATTGTCATACTAAGTGAAGTAAGCCAGAAAGAGAAAGAAAAATACCATATATCACTTATATGTGGAATCTAAAAAAAATGACACAAATGAACTTATTTACAAAACAGAAACAGACTCAAGGATATAGAAAACTTATGGCTACCAGAGGAGAAAGGGGCCAGGGGTGGAGGGATAAATTGGGAGTTTGAGATTTGCAGATATTAACTGCTATAACTAAAATAGTTAAACGACAAGGTCTTACCCACAGCACAGGAAACTATATGTGATAGCCTATAATGAAAAAGACTATGAAAATTAATATAAATACATGTATAACTGAATTACTATGCTGTACACCAGAAATTAATATAACATTATATACTGACTATACTTCAATTAAAAAAAAACAGAAGAGGACAGCATGGAAAGAGAGGAAAAGGGATGATTTTACAGTAAAAAAACCTATCAAATACCATTCTCAGCCAGGTGATCAAAATTAATATCAATAGTCGTAAACCATGTTTATAGTATGTATCTGCGTATGATGTGATGAGAACCACATCACCTCTGCGGTCTTCCTGAAACTCATAAACCCAGTCTAATTATGAGAAAAATATCAAACAAATCTCCACTGAGAGACATTCTACAAAATACCTAATCAATACTCCTTCACAGCGATCAAGACGATCAAAAATAAGGGAAGTGTGAAAAATAATCACAGCCGTAATTTTCTGTAAACCTAAGTATTTTGAAATAAAGTTTACTTTAAAATAAGGCTTATTGAAACCAAAAAAACTGTTCTCAGAGATTAGTCAGTGCATCTTCTACTTTGCTGAACCACGAAAGTCGCGAGATAGGCAAAGTCAATGTTCTTTCCTGCCAAGACTTCAATTTCATCTACTACCTGTGACGAGTTACACATAAATACGCCTCACATCTACTTGGAATCCTCTCTATAAACATTAGCTTATATATCAATTAAGAATTAGAGGTATTTGATGAAAACAGGAGTGTTGAAGGGAAATAAGTCTCACGCTTCTTGTCTGGATCTGAACTGGTTCTAGAGAACGGAGTGCAGCAGAGAGTATGGGGAGGGGATTAAGAAGGTCACGCTCTCTTGAGGAGGGGTTGGAGAAAATCATGGCGACTAAATGGCTCTTGGTTTTATTGGTGACTCACCGGGTGCCAGCATTGTACACGTGTAAGTCTGCAGGCTCTCTACAAACCACCTTCATTATTAATATTATTATCCCCCATTTGACAAAGAAGGAAAGCATAGCACATATTTAGTAACTTACTCGAGGTGACACGGATAACAAGGTACCATGAAAACCCTACACCAAAAGCAGACAGAGCCTAACAAAGTGAATTTAAAAGTGGCCCATTTTTTAAGTGATCAATGCGGTGCCTGTTTTAAGCAATTGAGTCTGTTTATAAGTATAAGAAGCACATTCTACAGAGTCAGTATAATCAGCATTTGCGGAGACAAGTGAAAAAGGTGTACAGGGACGGGGCGGGGGGAGTGTCAGAGGATGGAGTGGGCAAGATGAAAAGCCTTGGCATTTACATCGTGTAAATCAATATCTGCTTCAAAATCTTGCTGATGACTGTGAAAGGCAGAGGATATTAAATAAACTGCAATGTAAGTCAGATACAGACAGCAGCCTGGAAATAAAATAGTCTAAACAAAAAGTCAATTTTTACAGCAGGAATTTTGAAAACCGTTCAAACAAAATGCACGTGCATATAGATATTATTCAAACTTCTTTTTGGTTCTCAACTAATAACATCACCTGGAAGAGGGAAAGAGCTTTTTAATAGTAAAATATTAACTAATCCCAAACTGATGAACTCAAAATACCACATAGTAGAACATCCCCTTCAACCAAGAACCAAAAGTGTCATCATTTTTAGGCACTTCATTCAAAGTGTTTCATTTTCAAGGGTCCAGAGACACACGGAGGGCAGAGCCATGAAGCTCGGGAGATGGCCTGTGTCCTGACTTCTTGTATCTTTGTCCTTGAACTTCAGCCTTTCCCAGTCTCTCTTTTAGCCCCAGAGCCGAGCTATTACCCTCACTTTTTGAACTTGGTGTGAAATTATGCTGTCTCAGAATCTGGTCTCAGGCTTGAAATGTCAAATTAGTTTCCAATCAATACTAATACTTGCTGCCTGGGTTGCTCAGCGAAGACTGATGGTGATAACACCTCCAGGTTGCCAGTGGGAAAGAAGCCAGTGATCGATCAGCAACGTCTGCCATGATTGCTGAGGGGCAAATTGTGGGGAAATGCGCCACATTTGGCATCTGTGTCCCCTTGAGCCTCTGTTTCTAGCACAGCCTAAGCGCTGTTTGTGTGATTTCTATCCACCTACACTGAAAACAATGAAAGAGTGAACCAACCCCCTGCAAGACGCGGAAGTTGCTCTCCTGTGCAGACTGGGGCTTCTTCCACAGCTGCTAGTGGGCAGAATTTGAGCACAACTCCTCCCAGCCCTGGGGGGCCAACGCTGACTCCCGTTTGCTTCTCTCCATGTGATAAGCCGACCCCGTGATCCACCAAGAGTGTCTGGGACACTGGCCTGGGCACTTGCCTGATTCTTGCCTACTCTTTCCCTAAACATAGAAGCCACGCCTTTCCTAAAGCGAGCGTGATGATAAATCATTCTTGGTCTATTTTGCCAAGACTTATCTCCCGCACCCCCATTGTCCACGGAAGACGTTGCTAATCCGTCGCTGACTCTGTTCTCCCTGAGCCTGTGTGCAGCTTCAGAATCAGGCTTAACCCAGCGACCCACAGTAGACAGGGAAGGAGCAACCCACTCACAGATAGGAATCAGGTGGATCTAGCTACCCCATCACCAGGGCAACAGGAATCTGCGAAGTATGATTTACTCTAATGAAATCATGTCTGCTCTAGGAGAGGTAAATTTACTTCTAGAGTCAGAGAGTTACCAAAGCCAGTATATTCTGAGCTATAGCCAGGGCTGAGCATAGACAAAATTATGATGGAGACTAAAGTCAGTTTTAAGTTGAACACATGTCCCTCTTTTAATTTCTTCACAATCCAGCCTGCCTAGAGTCCCTCACCACAGTTCCTCCCCTGCCCAAACTCCTTTTCCTTCCAAAGACTTCGTCCACCTCAAACTTAGTAATTCGCTATCTCATTCCTTCAAAACTGAGCTTTCAGCCTGAGTACGTCCTGGGTATTTAAGAGATACTGACTGTCTATTGGAGGGGGGAATGTCTAGAAAAATATGACCATTAGATAACAGGGGTTCTTCCTGATAGGTAATAAAATATACTGGGTCTTGTAAATTTTTGTAGAGCAACACAGTGCAGATTGTGACTGCTCGGGTGAAACTTACATGTTATGAGTATGAAATAGTTAAATGGAAAGTCTCAGCAAGGTGGCGCTGTGTTTTAAGTGAATAATTTTAAACCCAACTACAGTAAGTCTGCTGGGAAGTTGGCTACACAGAAAATGGCTTCCAAATAGTAAGGGCAATTAATCACGCTGTAGAGCACCATCAAAGCAAATGAAGTTTTATGGGCATAAGGTTGCCAGATTTAGCAAACTAAAATACAGATACCCAGCTAGCTTTGCATTTGAGACAAACAATGGATAATTTTTAGTGTAAGTATGTCCTATGCAATGTTTGGGACATACTTATACTAAAAAAATTATTCATTGTTTATCTGAGATTCAAAGTTAACTGGGTATCATGTATTTTATCTCGTGACTCTATATGAATACTCACTCTATGTCGGGCACAGCATTAAGCATTATACGTACATTTTCTTTTCTCTTGTTCCTACATTCAGATCCTCAGTCACCGGCTATCCAGCTCCTAAGGTTCTCTGTAGCTCTTCAGAGTGTATTTCACACATGCTAACAGTCAGTTTCCCCATCACACAGTGTCACTCCTGTCTTTTTTTTCTCTGTCCCTCTGCTTTCCTCTTCTACCGAGATAGTCTGGCCACATCAAGCAATAACGCTGGATATTGCCACTCCTGCTGGGTACCACAGCATCTCCTGGGTACCATACTGCTCCCTAGGAGGCTCTGGCATCAGCAGGCATCTGGCTCTTCCTGTGTTGCTTCAGCTGAGCAGCACCATTCCCTGTGGGCACCGCTTATTTTCAGGCACTACTGCAGCCTCTGCTTAGGAGAGCCACGTCCTCCAGGAACGATCTCATCCACTCGGCTTTGCCGCTCCTTGCCTGGGGAGTGCCGTCTCGGGCCAGGCGTGCTGCCACTTCCTTAAGCCAAACCACAAAAGCCAGCTGTGTTCTCTGCAGAAACAGAAGAACGCTGCAAACCAATGTGACTTGTCCTTTCTGATGTGAACCCTGAAGAATTTTTGCTTGTGTTCCAGTATCCTGAAGAGCTTTAAGTGAAAGTAGGTAGCACTTAAAACTTTTTATTTCCAGCTCACCCTGTCCTATTGATAATGGAACAGGGCCCTCTGGGGCCTTCCCAGGACAGACACCCCTCCCCCATGTCCTCTGCCCACCTCTTGTCTGTAGAAAAAGTTTAGTCAAAGAATAAGTTTAATCATAGAAATAAGAAAATACAGAAACAAAGGGAAATAGTGAAGCAAAACAAAATAATGCTAGTTTAGTCATTAAACAAAGTCAAGGACAGTCAGTTCCTCCTCAAGGGCTGCGGATAATATTCTGAGCCGTGTCCTTCGAGCTACCCTATAGACGCCGAAGCCCCTGTCAGGTGGAAGAAGTGACCTGCGTGACCACAGACTGAGCCATGACGGAAGCAGAACTGGCCTCAGAGAAATGGGAACACACTCACCCCGGAGCTGAAGACTAACTGCACTGACAACAACCACGATGATGCTGGTCAGACCGCATACGACTGACTTCAAGCTGACGGTCAGAGCTGGCTGCGCTGTTCTGTGCGTAGCCCCCTCCCTCCGCCTGCATCCCCCTGAAACCCGCCTTTAAAAGCTCTCGCCCACTGATCAGCCAGGTGGGAGGGGAGCTGACCTTCGGACAGGGGGCTGCCCTGCCCACCCCAAGCCCCGTGGCCAGCCTCCAGATTAAAGTAAACTTTCCCTTCTATCAACATGTGCCTCTCTTTGCGTTGGCTTCCTCTCACCCAGCAGCAACTTCATTCCACACAGCCCACAGCAGTCAGGCGTGAACTGGGTGTGGGACCGAGTCTGACATCCCCCTGCTCTGTCGAGAACCCTTTCTCTTCTCTTATGAAGGAGGCATTTGTTCCTGAGTGAAGCACGTTTGCTTGCTTATTCCTCACCCTACGATTAATTTTCTCCCAGGAAGTTCCATGATCATCCGGAAATGACCCAACAGGTGAATATCCATCCCTTGATTATATTTAATCCTTGTGCAACCCAGTTTCTCCTCTATTTTGCAGTAAGGACCCCAGACTGGCAAGTAACTTACAGACATGAGAAACACGCCTCGATCATTGGCACCTGCTGCTCTCTTCCTTGTTGGCTTTGACTCTACTGTCTAGAACCTGTCAAGGGGCTTCTCGCCTTAAGCTTTGCTGCTTCCGCTGTCCAGAAAATGACCACCCCCAGGCTGACTCCTCCTCATTCAGTTTTAGTTCAAACACCATTCTTCAGGGATTCCTTCCCTGACCTGCCTTTCTATAGCGAGTTTCACAGCCATTAGTCATTTTCCATTCTGATAATCTTTTTACTCATTATAGCTCTTATCAAGATGCAAAATCATTTATTTGTTTACTATTGTTATTTGTCTATTATCTATCTTCTCACTGGAATTTCAGCTCCAAAAAGCAAAGAACCTTGAAACTGCTTTACCCCCAGGAGCTAAATAAGTATTTGTTGAAAGAATAAATGGGTCTAAAACCCAAGGCTTTGATAGTATCCTGTGATTAAAGCCAGGGATAATTATAAAATCCTATTCTTGTTAGCTACTGAGAATATTTTAGAAGACACGTCATAATTATAAATATATAAATACACTCACGTATTTTACAGAAGGCTTTCGTAAAGACCAAAGAATCTGGTGATATACTCCAATGTTGAAGAGACAGATAGGGCAATGGGAGAGGTGGTTTTTTTGACTCAAAATAAAATTTGGCCACTTGATAATATTTCTCTAGATAGATCCTCATTAGAAAATTTATTTAATCTAAAGCAATTGAGAGCCTCTTTTTTAGGTGTCAGCCTTCATGCTGAAGACATTTCCAGAAATATTTTATTATATTTTTTTCAAAATCGATAATCCCAACTCCTTTAGCCTTCCTTAGGGGTCCTGCTGCTTTCTCTCCCTTCTATCCAGTTATGAAATACTCTAGCTCTTAAGACTCCACTTGCAGCTTAAATCAGGGACCATAAACTCAAATGTCTACAAGGCCAGGGTGTAAGTAAAAATGAGTGATCCTAAGGGTGGGAATATAGCTCAGTGAAAGAGCATGTGCTTAGCATGCACCCTTGGTCCTGGGTTCAAGCCCCAGTACCTCCATTAAAAAAAAAATGAGTAATCCTTGTCTTTTTTTTTCAACAATTTTTTTATTGAGTTATAGTCATTTTACAATGTTGTGTCAATTTCCAGTGTAGAGCACAGTTTTTCAGTTATACATGAACATACATATATTCATTGTCACATTCTTTTTCTCTGTGAGCTACCACAAGATCTTGTATATATTTCCCTGTGCTATACAGTATAATCTTGTCTATCTGTTCTGCATATGCCTGTCAGTATCTACTAATTTCAAACTCCCAGTAATCCTTGTCTTTATGTGAATATGTTTACACTGTATAAGTGAGGGGTGTGTGCCTTTTGGGTCGGTGGCTGCAATGTGCAGTGCCTCACAGTTGCTGCCATTGACCGTGAGCCTCTGTACTTCTAATATTTCAAGAGAAGCAGGAGATCTGATTTTTATGAAAAAAAAATCACTAACTTTTAGCTTATAAACCGCTTTAAGCTGTATAAGTACGTCTGTGCACCCAGTGAAACATGCCAGCAGTCAGTGAGCAACTTTAAGATGTTGATTCTCTGGTTGCTCTTCTCAGGACACACACAGCCTTCTCTAAGGCCTTGGACTCTCTGCGTTCCAATACATGAATCTGCCAGACTGCGTGGGGCAAGCAGCCTGTCCTGTGGCACTCTTGATTAATAGAGGTGACAGCCTTTCCTCGCAGTTCACATAAGCACCGAAGGCTGTCCTGGCTATCGAGAGAAGTGAATAATCTTAAGATAACCTTGCCTTTCTTCTGGGTCATACATTCGTTTTTTATATTGGGATTTTTTGTGTTTATCCTTTTTTACAGACCTCTTTGCTTTCTTTTTTAGGTTGTTGGCATTTGAGCCACAGATACAGATCAATCATATCATCAAATAATAATGATTCTCAGTTGCTTAATGTGTAGAATGTGTTTTTCTTTTTTCCTTCAGGGTTCTTTCTTAGCTAGTAATCTAGTGTATTGTGTTTAATTCGGTCCATTCTCTTTACTCGAACAGCATGCTATGTATTCCATACTTGGGCTATTGATTATACATTAGAATTATCTCATATGTCCAGCCCTGTCTCTTCACCAAATCAATTCCTGTCAGTTTAATTCTGCCTTTTCTGTTACAATAGGTTTCCAATTGTTTCCTGACCTCAAGTCTCATCCCCATTTTTCCAGTTGTTCACACTGCTGCCTGAATAAATATTCTAAGGTCACACTTTTACCACAACCAGGTAAATATTCATAGCTAATTATCTATAAGATAAAGTCTAAGAATCAGAACGCACAATATTACCAGATCCCAATATATATTTAAAATAGCATCTTTTGGTATTCTCCCAGACCCCCTAGTATTTTATTCCAATTCTGCAGAGACCACTTCGCCTTCAACCCTCACTGCACTTTGCCAGGTCCACACTGTGTCCATGGTATGGAAACGGCACATCCTTGATCATCATTTTCTGCTCTCCAGACTCACTGTAGCTTTCAGACTGTGACCAAACATCAGCTCTGTTTGATTGTTTCCTCTACAACCCCAGGTAGTAGATCCCTGCCTGGTCTGTGCTATGTATGTATCTGTTACAACATACAGCTTACATTTCTTGGTTTGGGGTTTTTCTCACCTGTTTCTGGGATCTTAAGGTGGACAGGGACCATGTGTTTTTCACTTATAGAGAATCACTACTCAAGGACTGAAACTACAACATAATGGGTATTCATGAAAATATTTCAATCTAAATAAATGAATTATTGCAAAATTCTTTAGCAATATAGCACAATGGCTAAGAGCTAGGATTTGGAAAATGAAAATTCCAGATCTAATATTTATTAGCCAGGTAATTTAAAGCAAGTCACATTACTTGTCTTGGCCTCAGTTTGCTCTTTGAAAGACGTCATTAAGAAAATGAGTCCCTCAATCCAGGGACTGAGAGAAAATACGTGAAACACATGCATGAGACAAAGGACTTACATGCAAAATACAGAAAGTCCCCTGATAGCTGAATATAATGCAAAGACAAACAGCCCAGTAGAAAATGGGCAAAAGATTTGAACAGATACTTTGCACAAAAACATCTATGACTTGCAAATAAGTATGGGAATAAGTGTCTAACATCTTTAGATGCTATAAAAGTGCAAATTAAAACCACAGTGAGGTAGATACCACTACATACCTAATAGAATGGCTAAAATGATAAAATAATTAAAAGTCTAACCATATCATATGTTGCTGAGTATGTAGAGTAAGGAAACACTCTTTCACTACCGCTGAGAATATAATATGGCAGCACAACTTCAGCATAGATTTTGGCAGTTTTGTAAAACATTAAGCGTGTATTCACTATACACCCAGCAATTCCATTCCCAGATTCTTACCCAAGAAGAATAAAAACATGTGTCCACTCCAGCGTTTGTACATGAACAGTCAGAGAAGTTTTATTTGTAATAGCCAAAAATTGGACACAATCCAAATGTTCATCAACAGTTAAATAAACCAACTGCAGTAGAGCCATACAATGGAAAATTACTCAGTAACAAAAAATGTAAAGAATTATTGATAGAGGCAGCAACAGACATAAAACTGAAAAATCACTATGCTGAGTGGAAGAAGCCAAGTGGAAGTAGTGCACTGTTGTAATTTCACTTATATAAAATGCTAGAAAATGCAAACTCATCTATAGTGACAGAAAGTAAACCAGTGACTTCCTGGGTCTGGGAGTGGATGACGGAACTTTTAGGTTTGATGGGGATAGCTACTGTGATCATTGTGATGGCGGTTTCACAAGGGTACGCAGAAGTTAAAACTTATCAAGCTGTATGCTTTCTACATGTGTACTTGTACTTCAATCTTATATTAATAAAGTTGTTTAAAAAGGAATTACTGTCATTAACTAAAACATTAAAAAGAAATTAAAGCTGATAAATTTAAAAGAGTTGACAGAAAAAAATTGTTTTCAAATTACTTCCTATTTTTAATTATTTTCTTCTCCAATTACTTAAGACAAAATGAGAAATAAATGGCTGTCTGTGCCAATCAGAATGAATTAATGGCATAATGTGCAAAATATTGAATAGACTGGCAGAACATCCTTCACAAGTGAAGACTTTTAGCATGCCACATGCATTGGATGGTTCTTTTGGTCATGAAGGATTTTCTACAGATCTCATGCAAAACCCACTAAGTACAGTTCTGAGGGTCAGAATGATGTCTATGGTCAGGCAACCAAGGAAAAGAAACTAGTTAGGCTATAAAGGAACTAAGGGTTACAACCAACTTTACCACCCAGCCCTCTGGCCATACATACACTCGGCTGGAGAACACTCTGCATATTGAACTTATGAAAAATACCACTAGACGTGCTTGAGTGAGAGACAGAGTAAGGGAGACAGAGAGAGAAGCAGCAAATAGAGCAAAAAGACAACAACTTATTAGTCTATAGGAAAAAAAAAAGATGGAGAAAAACCAAGTCTACCACTTCATTCAGAGAGCACACTCCACAAAGAAAGTATGAGATAGGTGGCAAGGTGGGTCTGATGTCTCTTCAGTTAGCATTAGTCTCTTCTCCCAGTATAAGTGCTCAGTGGGGTCTAGTGCTGAAGGATATACGTTTTATTTTAACATCACCAACTTCTTCATCTGGCGTTTAAAGAAACTGAGCAAGTATCTTTTGAACTTTCTGAAAGACGGTATGTGAATCTCCATTCCAAGGGGTTTTCAATCATAATTCTGAGTATATGCAGTTGCTGTCTTAGATGTCAACTTTAGAACGTACCCTCTCCACACACACACACACGCACACACACACACATCACCACCACCACCACCATTACTATTATCAGCACTTAAAATGTGATTTCACTATATTAATTACTCATAATATCTGTGACACATTTTCCCAGGACTGAAAAAAGCATGCCATTTAAAATTTTTCTCCTTAAGGAAAAACTTAAAACTATTGAAAATGTTTAAAAATAACAAAATTATGGTTTAATTCCTGATTGAGAAGCTAGTATTAGATTTACTCTCATTTAATAAAAAACTATAATACTGGAGAAAAAAAGGTTTTTAAACTGTTTTCAAACATCGAAAAATGGACAGTACAAGGCTGTGAGCCTTGAAAGAAAGAAAGCTCATGAGGTTAATTTTCCATTCATGCTGGCTTTCTGTCTGGGAGAGTGTTCCAAACTATTTCTCATAAGACTGAACAAGCCGAAGGAGCTATGTGACTAGATACAGAGAAAGGTAAGTGGGTGAAAGAAATGGTTATTAGACTTTGGGGATTTTAAGTCATCTGGAGTTGTCAGGGCAAGGCCCTGGAGAAAGGAAACCACCAAAAAGAAGTCTGAGAAATTGGCATAAAGACTCCCCGCAAGTTGTTGGCTAAATTCTAAGTTGTGCGTGTGTGGGAAGTGAGTCTGCCAGGACAAGCGAAAAACAGCTGCTGGAGGACTGAGGGGTGAGCAGAGCTTCCAGAGTCCTTACAGTGCTGGGAAAATATTGGCTAAGTGGATGTTGAGACCCTGATGAATGACTTGAGCATCAGTTGAGAACTTAGAAATCCTGTGCCTTAGGAGTCAGGACTGCAGCCTAGGTCCTTACTCTTGTCACACATTAGAACTAAGAGCAAATGAGAGCAAAGTAACCTGCTGAAATTTAACTATTTTTCAGGACCAAACCCCCTCTTTAAAGTGGTGTAATCCAGAAGCTCTACAATTCATCATTCACGGTGTTCAGCATAAAATAAAATTACTAGATACACCAAAAGATGAGACTTGAGATCCATCTCAACAGAAAATTGGCTAATAGAAGACCCATAAGTGATCCCAATGTTGGAATTGGCAGTGAGGGACTTAAAGGAGCTATTATAAATACATCAAATAATTTAGAAAACACAGACAAGAGGTATGAACAGATGGAGAATTTTGGCAAATAGTCGAAATTCTAAGAAAAGGACCAAATGGGAACTGAAAAGAAAACCTCTCTGAAACAAAGAATTTATTGAGATACTTAATAGACTTGAAAAAAGCAGAAAATGTTTTAGTAATTGCAAAGTCAGATCAATAGAAATTATCTAATCTGACACACAGAGGAAAAGTAAAAGAATGAAAAATGCAGGCCAAAGTTCCCGTGTAGTATGGACTGATGTCAAACAGTTGAACATACACGCAAATAGAATACAGGAGTGAAGAGAGAAAATGGGGCAGAATACAAAATATTTGAAAGGGTGGTAGCCAAACATTTTCCAAATTTGATTGAAAGTATTAATCCACAGATGAAACAAACTCAGCAAATTTCAGGAGAATGGATAAATATGAAGACCACACTGAGGCATATAAAAGTGAAAACTGAAGCCCAGCAAAGACAAAGAGAAAAATCTTCAAACCAGGAAGTGGAAAAGCACGCATTATATTTAGGAGTGGAATCATAAAAATGATGGCTGTCTTCTCATCGGAAAGCAATGGAAACCAGACGAGAATGCCATGGCATGTTTAACACTTAGAAAGGGGAAGCCTATCAATCCAGAATCATACATCCAATAAAAAATATCCATCCAGAAATGAAAGCAAAATGAAGACATTTCCGAGAAACAAGGGTTTTGTGTGTTCACCCTTGGCAAACCCACACTGCACAAGTACAAGGGAAGCTCTCGGGTGGAGGAGAAACGGCCCTGCAGTAATGAAGAGCAATGAAAATGGTAAATACGAGGGTAAGTGTAAAAAATCGTTTTTTAATTTTCCCTTCAAGAACTCAAATAACAGATGGGACGTAGACAAAACAAAGAGCAAGATGATAAGCTTAAACGCAACCATATCAGCAATTACAATAAACCAACATAGACTGAACCACTCTATTTAAAAGAGAGTGATTTCCAGACTGGAAACAAAACAGAACCAACTAAATGCTGTTTACAAGGGATCTATTTTAAATATAAGGGCACAGATACACTGAAAGTAAAAGGACAGGAATTAAAAGCATGCAAACACTGATTTAAATAAAAAAGCCAGTGTGTCTATATTGATATTAGATCAAGCAGATGCTTGATGGTTTAAAGATAAGATTATTAACAGAGATAAAGAGGGAGAATTCATAATGATAAAAGGGTCAATTCATTAGAAAGTTATAACAACCTTAAATATATTTAACTGAACAACACATTTTCAAAGTACCTGGAAAAATGGAGAAAAAAGGAAAAGAAAAAAATAGGTAAGTCCACAAATAAGTACTTGGAAGTTTTCACACTTTGTTCTCGGTAATTAATAGCTGAAGCTGACCGAAACAATTCAGTGACGACATAGAAGACTGGAAGGGAACTGTTGACCAACTTGACCTAAGTGACATTTACAGGGCACTGTGCCCAGCAACCACAGAAAATACATTATTTTCAAGTGGATGTGGAACATTGACCAAAACAGACCATTTGCTGGGCAGTGAAAATGAGTCTTAATAAATTTTAAAAGTTGAGCTCACACAGAGCATGTTTCTTAAGCACAACGGAATTAAAACTAGAAATCAATTTAGAGAAATAGAAAATCTCCTAATAAACAAAACTTGAATAGCACACGTCTAAATAACCTAGAATAAACCTGGATCAAAGAATAAATCATAACAGAAATGAGAAGATACTCAGCATCTCTCTGACTGCTGTGTAAGAATAGACGGGGGAAGAGGGCAAGGGGCGAGGGCAGCAACAAGGAGACCGTCAGGTGGTTATTACATTTATTCAGGTGAGAGATGATGGCAGAAGTGAGAGTGGTAACCAGACAGAGTGAGAGAATTGGTTATGTTCTGAATATGAATGAAGATGTGCCCAATGGATTTGAGGATAGGGACACATAAAGTTTGAAAGAAAGAGTGGTATCAAGGGTTAATTTGAAATTTTGGCAAAACAGTGGAGCTGCCATCGACTGATACAAGGAAGATTGAAAGAGAAATCGTTTTTTTTTTTAACAATCTGATGAATTTTGATAGATGTATACACCAGTGAAGCCACCACCACAATCAAGACAGCTAACATGCGTATTCTCTATTGTCTGTGAGTCTGTTTCTGTTTTCTAAGTAAGTTCATCTGTGACCTTCTTTTTAGATTCCACATATAAGCGATATCATGTGGTATTTTTCTTTCTGTTTCCGACTAACTTCACTTAAAGCAAAACAGATTTTGAGGAGAAAGAGCATGACCTGAATTTTGACCACAGACTCTGGTTTCAGAAGCTTGTTATCTACTTAAGAGCTGTCCAGTTGACAGCTGGATGTGTAAGTCTGTTATTCAAGGGAGAGGCTGGAACTAAGATACAAATTTTATTTATATATATTCATATATATGATTATATATATTTATATACATCATTTATACCTGAAATAAATTCAATACTCTATACTTACATACTGAGATCACCAACAGAGTAAGCTTTATCCCTGAGGCACTCCAACGTTAAGTGGCCAGGGAGAGGGGAAAGAAAGGATCATCAAAGGAAACTGCAGGGAAGCAGGAAAACCAAGATAATGATGCTCTGGAAACCAAGTCAGCGTGTTTCAAGGAGGAGAGAATGATCAGATCTGTCAACTTCTACCTGAAGGTTAAATAAGACGAGAGCTGTACATGATCTTTGTCTAGAACAGGCAAGTCAGCTGATGACCTGGGGAGGACTGGCTGTGGTGGAGTGACGGGAAAGACAGCCTGACTTGAGTGAATTCAATCCAGAGTGAACCAGTGTGGAGAGACAACTGTTTTTGGCAGAGTTGTTCTCAGACAAGAAAAAAATAGAATAGTAGCTGAAGGGGGAGGTTGGGTTAAGAGAGGATTTCTTTAAGATGGAAGAAATGATAGCACTCTTGTATACCAAGGAAGAGAATCTGATGGAGAAAATTACTATGAGTTTGGATGTAAAAGGAGAAGATTGGTTGAAGCCACGTCCTTGAATGAGCAAAAGCTGATGGGATCCAGCACAAAAGAGAGAGAGGCTGGCTCCACCAGACAGCACAGGCAATTCCTTCACTATAACACAAGGAAATACAGAGTACACAGATGTGGCAAGAACTTGGGGTCTCCTTTTCTGGTTGCTTCATCAGGAAGGTGAGGAAGATGTGAGAGATTAGAAGGGTGAAAAATGAGGTATACGGTAGTTATTTACGAGAACTGGAAAATGGATGGAGAAGGAGATGCAGCGTTACTGCTGAGCACTGTTAAAAGCCCAATTAGAGTCATTGATTGTGAACTGAAGTGAGACCAGTCATCAAGATTGCCTGTTCTTCTCCATTTCCACCCGAGCAGGGACAGGGATAAGGGAGGCAGAGATTTAGATCTAATCAGGTTCAGGGCTTTGCCAAAGAAGTATAAGAAAGGTAAATGTGTATTTGAAGAAATTATTCTGACTGATTGTGCAAATTAAGGAAGGAAGGAAGGACATGAGAATAAAAAGGTGGCAGAATACATGGATTTTAACTCTGAAAGGGCATTGAAATAGAAGTCTGAGCAATAGTATGAGTGAGCAGAAGAGCTAAGGGATGCTGTTCAAAAGCTAGGATATTTGAATTGAAGATTATGAAGAGATTTCAGTATCGCAAGTGTCAGTGGAAATGGTATGTGAGGTGTTTTAGAAGAAAAAAGTCATTGGAGGAGAGCAGCTCAACTGGGATTTTAGGGGTTGGGAAAAATGACTTGAGTGAATATTGAAATTATGCACTGTTATGATTGTAGTGTTGGAGAGATGACAGTAAGCCAGGAGCTAACATCTTCAAGGAGTGAGGACATGTTGGTTTGGCAGATGGGTTGGTAGATGGGCTGCAGTCAGTGTTATCTGTCAGCTTAGAGAGGAAAGAGCAGGGTCCAGCAGGGGCAGTGGGAGCAAGCGTGAAGCCTGCCTCACCCCTGGTAGCTTACGGACTACGAGTGCAGGAGGGGAACAGCCAGCCCAACAGAGACGCGCAGGGAAGGGACCGTCTTCAGAAGGACTCTGGTTTCAAATGTGTCCGTAATGACAGAACAATCCTGGTCTCTAGAAATAGCCTAGGAGAGAATGACTGTCACTAAATCTGCTTTCCTGGCTGCTGAAGTGTCTGCTCCATCTTGACACTTCCTTTGCTGCCACCAGAAAGTGTTACTGCTGCGTCTCTGGCAGCCTCCACCAACCCCCAAGCCACTGACAACTCTGAAGATCTAATGCCTATTGATGCTAAAATTAGTTTCCATGTGATGAGACAGAGGTTTCTCTCACGCTGTCTCTCCCCCTCCCTCCCTGCACCCCCCTCACTTCTCCCTCACTCTGTCTTTTGGAGGGGGAGGATGCCTGAAGAGATGATGGGACAGTTTAAAGCACTTTTGGCTACTGTTAGAAGCAGAAGGTAGGAAAACGACACTGTCAGAAAACACTAAATATAAAAGCAAAGTATGCAATTTGTTAATACGCTGTAACACCCCACGTGGGACGTGGTGGATTCCGAAAGCCACCAGAGTGTTCTGAAAGGTGAACCTTCCAAGCTGGGAAAATGTCAGAAGCCTATATTAAAGAAGAAAAACTATCGATGGCCAGATGCTCATCTCTCTGATACTTTGACAAACATTTCTTCCTTTGAGGCTGGTTTTTCAGCAGAGGAAAACTGTTCTAGGAGTTAACGTGCTAGATCATTAGACTGCAGTCAGGAATCAATTCCCAACATTTATCTGATGAAATGAAGTGAAATAACTCATACAGTAAATTTTCTTTCCTCACCTGACTTGGATTAGAGATGTGATTATTGAAACTCAAGTCAGAGTATTGGAGTTTCAACGCTGATTCTGCTATGGGTTGGACCTCTGACTTATGTCTGAGAAAAAGCTCATAATTGCCTTTTATTGATTCATGTTAAGAGACTATATAGGTGATTTTATAAAGACCATTCTTTCAATCTCACAGTTAGTCAACATTTATCCACACCAAAAACACTTACTTATATACACCTACATGGTAGATAGGTGCGACTTAAGCGGCAGCCAAGCTCCAAGGAGTTCGCAAAGATTCTCCCTTCTTTGTATTTCTGCCCGTGGGTCGTCCCCTCCCGTGATGATTCATGGCTGGCCTGGGTGGCCAGCTGGACACTGTGGAAAGTATAGCGACAGGTGCTAACCAGAGGCCAACTGCACAGCGCTGGGTCTCACTGGTCCAGGAGGCCTCCTGAGTAGAAGGATGACGTTTTTTTCTTTTCTCAAGAAATTGGTGGCCATGAATGACTGAAAAATTGTGCTGAACACTGGAATTTGACACAACATTGTAAAATGATTATAAATCAATAAAAAATGTTAAAAAAAAAGAAATTGGTGGATCTTTTTGATACCAAAATGTTCACTTGTGTACTTCATATCTTCATTTCCTAATTTCTTCTAGGAGAACTCCTAAAGCACACTTAGGTCTTCCCAGGCTGCGCATCAGTCCTGTTAGCTCTTGTGCGTGAGGGTCTCCTTCCCTGAATGCAGCCAGCTTCCCTGCCCTGGAAAGAGCAGATGTTGTCAGAACATTTTAATAGACCATTAGTGTACCATTTCTCAAATTGCTTAACTTCAGAAGCATCGGGCTTAGAGTATATAAAGCATTTTAATAGCTTTGAAACGCAAAGTTGATGCAAAGCAATGTTGTGTCAAATAACAATTTGCCTACAGTGTTGTATGTTGTGTCATTTAACACAGAGCCAGAATTGATTCACTGAAAGTCATGCTGAGGACCTAAAAAAATCAATAGTTTTTTTAACAGCCAAACTTTATCCCTAGGTGGAATAAATTAGTTAATTAAATACAATTGAAGTATTCATTTATTGCACAGGATTTGAAAAATGGCAGATATGTGTACTTTACTAGCTATTTAAAATATAGGATTAAAATGTAATACCAAGAAAATTCCTAAAATGTGGTATCAAGGAGTCCAGTGGTATACAGCAAAAAGAACTTTGGACTAGGCCGGTGTAAGTGAGACAACATGCCATCAGAGCAGGGATCTTATCTGTTTTGTTCATTGCTAACCCCTCCCTCCCCAGCCTAAAAGAGTGCAGGCAGCCAGGAGATGTCGAGTGACTATGTGTTCACTGAGTGAATCCCTCATATCTGTTATGATTTAAATTGTCCCTCCAAAATCCATATGTTGAAGTCCTAACCCCAAGTCCTTCAGAATGTGACCTATTTGGACATAGAGTCTTTAGAAAGGTAATCAAGTTAAAATGAGGTCCTGAGGGTGGGCTCTAATCCAATAAGACTGAAGTCCTTACAGAAAGAGGAAATGAGACAGATATGCACACAGGGAGAACTCTAGGTGAAGATGAAGGCAGAGATTAAAGTCACGCTTCTACAAGCCAAGGCACACCGAGGATTGACAGCCAGCCGCCGGAAGCTGGGTGAGAGGCATGGAACTCGCTCTCTCTCACAGCTCTCAGAAGGCACCAACCATGCTGACAGGTAATCCCAGGTTTATAGCCTCCAGAACTGTGCAGCAACCCATCTCTGGGATTTAAGCCACCCAGTTGTTTAAGCCCTAGCAAACCAATGCAGTATCTTTCTAGTCGAGTCTTGCATATCCAAGTTACAGGTTTTCTTGATTTTCATGTTTCACTATGACTTGCTTAAGGTCTTCAGTTCTGTTTATATCAGCATTTGGCTACCTATCCACTCTGTACAATAGTAAATAAACTTAACTTTCTCTGGATTTCACATATCGTAAAACTGTGCACAGTGTGAGTGCTCAAGTGATGCTGAAGTGTACACAAACCATAAAATAGTCTTGTCTCTTCTGTTGTTAAGTAACTTTTACATATGCTTGTTGGAGGATTAAATGGGATGATTTGTGCAAAATACAAAGATGGCCCAGAGAAAGCCATCAATAAATGAAATTGGCAAAGATAACAGTTTAGTTTAGTGTGAAAGAAATGTTTTGAAATGAAATCATACGGGTTTAAAGTTTTACTAATTGTGTCACCTTCAGCAAGCTGCACAATCCCTCTGTGTCCGTGGAGAGGTTATATATTTTCATATTCCCTTCAAATAATTTTGTAATATAATGTAAAGGTGCCTGTGATAATAAACGTAAATCTCTTAGCATAGTGATGCCCAGAAAGCAAGAACTCAGTAAGGGATAGTTTCATTATTGCCCATTGAGTATGAAAACCCTGTGCTAGATACTGAGTGGGAATTGGGAACATAAGAAATTTCAAAGATGAACAAGACAGTTTTACTTCTTACTAAATTCATAGACGCATACTGAACTATTATAGTTAAGAAATGTTAGCTGCTGTAACAAATAAACCACCCAATTTCAATGACTAACCCCAACAGAAGTTCATTTCCCACTTACACAGAAGAAGGTGTTGGCAGGTGTGACATGCCTTTATGCAGGGATCCTGGGAACCAGGCTCCTTTTGCCTGTGGCTCTGGATTCTGTGTTAGGACTTCTGTGTTGTCAGCCTGAAGCCAGCAGAAGGGGAAAGGGTGTGAGTATGAGAGACACTGGAGAAGGCATAGCAGCTTTTTAAAAACCCAGGTCCAAAAGTGTCCACCCCACTCCAGTTCGTGTTCCATAGATGAAAATCATTTAACCTGGATGCAAACAGTCTAGGAAATGTTGTCTCTGGCTTAATAAAACTCCAAGGGACAACTCACACTATGAAGCGGGAGATACAGCTTAGCTGTGTCTGTCACAGAGGCGTGGTATACACAATGGCAAAATGGAGGGAGCCCAGGATGGAGAAGTACGGAGTGTAGTCCGGATGTGAAACCAGCCATTCTCAAGGCTCCAGACTGGGACTCTGGAGCTCTGAGCCACTTTCAAACCCACTGTCTGTTGTATAATCAACAGAAGAAAATCCTACTTGGTAGTAGGGGCAGGAGAGAAGTGAGAGTGACGGGAGCA